>NW_006770074.1:474096-514934 GCF_000442215.2 Lipotes vexillifer
TTTTTTTTTTTAACATCTTTATTGGGGTATAATTGCTTTACAATGGTGTGTTAGTTTCTGCTTTATAACAGAGTGAGTCAGTTATACATATATATATGTTCCCATATCTCTTCCCTCTTTGTCTCCCTCCCTCCCACCCTCCCTATCCCACCCCTCCAGACAGCCACAAAGAACCGAGCCGGTTTCCCTGTGCCATGCGGCTGCTTCCCACTGGCTATCTACCTTACGTTTGTTAGTATATATATGTCCATGTCTCTCTCTCGCCCTAACACACCTCACCCTTCCCCCTCCCCATATCCTCAAGTCTGTTCTCCAGGATACTGGGTTTTTTTGTTGTTGTTGCTTGTTTGTTTTTTTAGTTTTATTTTATTTATTTATTTTCTTGAATTTTTGAATTTTATTTTATTTATTTCTTTATACAGAAGGTTCTTATTTGTTATCCATTTTAAACACATCAGTGAATACATGTCAATCCCAATCGCCCAGTTCATCCACCCACCCCCGCCGCCCAAAACTTTCCCCCCTTGGTGTCCATACATTTTTTCTCTACATCTGTGTCTCAGTTTCTGCCCTGCAGACCAGTTCATCTGTACCATTTTTCTAGATTCACATATATGCATTAATATATGATATTTGTTTTTCTCTTTCTGACTTACTTCACTCTGTATGAGTCTCTAGATTCATCCACGTCTCTACAAACAACCCAATTTCATTCCTTTTTATGGCTGAGTAATATTCCATTGTATATATGTACCAGATCTTCTTTATCCATTCGTCTGTCGATGGGCATTTAGGTTGCTTCCATGACCTGGCTATTGTAAATAGTGCTGCAGTGAACACTGGGGTGCATGTGTCTTTTTGAATTATGGTTTTCTCTGGGTATATGCCCAGTAGTGGGATTGCTGGGTCATATGGTAGTTCTATTTTTAGTTTTTTAAGGAAGCTCCATACTCTTCTCCATAGTGGCTGTATCAATTTACGTTCCCACCAGCAGTGCAAGAGGGTTCCCTTTTCTCCACACCCTCTCCAGCATTTGTTGTTTGTAGATTTTCTGATGATGCCCATTCTAACTGGTGTGAGGTGATACCTCATAGTAGTTTTGATTTGCATTTCCTAATAATTAGTGATGTTGAGCAGCTTTTCATGTGCTTCTTGGCCATCTGTATGTCTTCTTTGGAGAAATGTCCATTTAGGTCTTCTGCCCATTTTTGGATTGGGTTGTTTGTTTTTTTGATACTGAGCTGCATGAGCTGCTTGTATATTTTGGAGATTAATCCTTTGTCCATTGCTTCATTTGCAAAAATGTTCTCCCATTCTGAGGTTGTCTTTTCGTCTTATTTATAGTTTCCTTTGCTTTGCAAAAGCTTTTAAGTTTCAGTAGGTCCCATTTGTTTATTTTTGCTTTTATTTCCATTACTCTATGAAGTGGATCAAAAAAGATCTTGCTGTGATTTATGTCAAAGAGTGTTCTTCCTGTGTTTTCCTCTAAGAGTTTTATAGTGTCCGGTCTTACATTTAGGTTTCTAATCCATTTTGAGTTTATTTTTGTGCAAGTGTTCTAATTTCATTCTTTTACATGTAGCTGTCCAGTTTCCCATGCACCACTTATTGAAGAGACTATGTTTTCTCCATTGTATGTCCTTGCCTCTTCTGTCATTGATCAGTTGACCATAGGTGTGTGGGTTTATCTGTGGGCTTTCTATCCGGTTCCATTGATCTTTATTTCTGTTTTTGTGCCAGTACCATATCGTCTTGATTACTGTAGCTTTGTAGTATAGTCTGAAGTCAGGGAGTCTGATTCCTCCAGCTCCGTTTTTTTCCCTCAAGACTGCTTTGGCTATTTGGGGTCTTTTGTGTCTCCATACAAATTAAAAAATCTTTTGTTCTAGTTCCGTAAAAAATGCCATTGGTAATTTGATAGGGATTGCACTGAATCTGTAGATTGCTTTGGGTAGTGTAGTCATTTTCACAGTACTGATTCTTGCAGTCCAAGAACATGGTATATCTCTCCATCTGTTTGTATCATCCTTAATTTCTTTCATCAGTGTCTTACAGTTTTCTCCATACAGGTATTTTGTCTCCTTAGGTAGGTTTATTCCTAGGTATTTCATTCTTTTTGTTGCAGTGGTAAATGGGAGTGTTTCCTTAATTTCTCTTTCAGATTTTTCATCATTAGTGTATAGGAATGCAAGAGATTTCTCTGCATTAATTTTGTATCCTGCAGTTTTACCAAATTCATTGATTAGCTCCAGAAGTTTTCTGGTGGCATCTTTAGGATTCTCTATGTATAGTGTCACGTCATCTGCAGACAGTGACAGTTTTACTTCTTCTTTTCCAATTTGTATTCCTTTTCTTTTTCTTCTCTGATTGCCGTGGCTAGGACTTCCAAAACTATGTTGAATCATAGTGGTGAAAGTGGACATCCTTGTCTTGTTCCTGATCTTAGTGGAAATGGTTTCAGTTTTTCACCATTGGGAATGATGTTTGCTGTGGGTTTGTTGTATATGGCCTTTATTATGTTGAGTTAGGTTCTCTATATGCCCACTTCTGGAGATTTTTTATCATAAATGGGTGTTGAATTGTGTCAAAAGCTTTTTATGCATCTATTGAGATGATCATATGGTTTTTATTCTTCAGTTTGTTAATATGGTGTATCACATGGATTGATTTGCGTATATTGAAGAATCCTTGCATCCCTGGGATATATCCCTCTTGATCATAGTGTATGATTCTTTTAATGTGTTGTTGGATTCTGTTTGCTAGTAATTTGTTGAGGATTTTTGCATCTATATTCATCAGTGATATTGGCCTGTAATTTTCTTGTTTTTTAGTATCTTTGTCTGGCTTTGGTATCAGGGTGATGGTGGCCTCATAGAATGAGTTTGGGAGTGTTTCTTCCTCTGCAAATTTTTGGAAGAGTTTGAGAAGGATGGGTGTTAGCTCTTCTCTACATATTTGACCTGTGAAGCTATCACCTGTGAAGAATTCACCTATGAAGCCATCTGGTCCTGGACTTTTGTTTGTTGGAAGATTTTTTTTATTTTATTTTTTTTGCGGTATGTGGGCCTCTCACTGTTGTGGCCTCTCCCGTTGCGGAGCACAGGCTCCGGACGCGCAGGCTCAGCAGCCATGGCTCACGGGCCCAGCCGCTCCGCGGCATGTGGGATCTTCCCAGACCGGGGCACGAACTTGTGTCCCCTGCCTGGGCAGGCGGACTCTCAACCACTGCGCCACCAGGGAAGCCTCTGTTGGAAGATTTTTAATCACGGTTTCAATTTCATTGCTTGTGATTGGTGTGTTCACATTTTCTGTTTCTTCCTGGTTCAGTCTTGGAAGGTTATAACTTTCTAAGAATTTGTCCATTTCTTCCAGGTTGTCCATTTTATTTGCATAGAGTTGCTTGTAGTAGTCTCTTAGGATGCTTTGTATTTATGCGGTGTCTGTTGTAACTTCTCCTTTTTCATTTCTAATTTTATTGATTTGAGTCCTTTACCTCTTTTTCTTGATGAGTCTGGCTAATGGTTTATCAATTTTGTTTATCTTCTCAAAGAACCAGCTTTTAGTTTTATTCATCTTTGCCATTATTTTCTTTGTTTCTATTTCATTTATTTCTGCTCTGATCTTTGTGATTTCTTTCTTTCTGCTAACTTTGGCTTTTGTTTGTTTTTCTTTCTCTAGTTCCTTTAGGTGTAAGTTTAGATTGTTTATTTGAGATTTTTTTTTGTTTCTTGAGGTAGGCTTGTATTCCTATAAACTTACCTCTTAGAACTGCTTTTGCTGCATCCCATAGGTTTTGGATTGTCGTGTTTTCATTGTCTGTTGTCTCTAGGTATTTTTTTATTTCCTCTTTGATTTCTTCAGTGATCTCTTGGTTATTTTGTAACGTATTGTTTAGCCTCCATGTGTTTGTGTTTTGTACGTATTTTCCCCTGTAATTGATTTCTAATCTCATAGTGTTGTGGTCAGAAAAGATGCTTGATATGATTTCAATTTTCTGAAATTTACTGATGCTTGATTTGTGACCCAAGATGTGATATATCCTGGAGAATGTTCCATGTGCACTTGAGAAGAAAGTGTAATCTGTTGTTTTTGGATGGAATGTCCTATAAATATCAATTAAATCTATCTGGTCTATTGTGTCATTTAAAGCTTGTGTTTACTTATTAATTTTCTGTTTGGATCATCTGTCCATCGGTGTATGTGAGGTGTTAAAGTCCCTCACTATTGCTGTGTTACTGTCGATTTCCTCTTTTATGGCTGTTAGCAGTTGCCTCATAATATTGAGGTCTCCTATGTTGGGTGCATATATATTTATAATTGTTATGTCTTCTTGGATTGATCCCTTGATCATTATGTAGTTTCCTTCCTTGGCTCTTGTAACATTGTTTGTTTTAAAGTCTATTTTATATGATATGAGTATTGCTACTCCATCTTTCTTTTGATTTCCATTTGCATGGAATATCTTTTTCCATCCCCTCACTTTCAGTCTGTATGTGTCCCTAGGTCTGAAGTCATTCTCTTGTAGATAGCATATGTATGGGCCTTGTTTTTGTATCCATTCAGCGAGCCTGTGTCTTTTGGTTGGAGCATTTAATCCATTCACCTTTAAGGTAATTATTGATATGTATATTCCTATTACCATTTTCTTAATTGTTCTGGGTTTGTTTTTGTAGGTCCTTTTCTTGTCTTTGGTTTCCCACTTAGAGAAGTTCCTTTGGCATTTGTTGTAGAGCTCTTTTGGTGCTGCTGAATTCTCTTAGCTTTTGCTTGTCTGAAAAGCTTTTGATTTCTCCATCGAATCTGAATAGATCCTTGCCGGGTAGAGTAATCTTGGTTGTAGGTTCTTCCCTTTCATCCCTTTAAATATGTCCTGCCACTCCCTTCTGGCTTGTAGAGTTTCTGCTGAGAAATCAGCTGTTAACCTTATGGGAGTTCCCTTGTATGTTATTTGTTGTTTTCCCCTTGCTGCTATCGATAATTTTTCTTTGTCTTTAATTTTTGCCAATTTGATTACTATGTGTCTTGGCATGTTTCTCCTTGGGTTTATCCTGTATGGGGCTCTCTGCGCTTCCCAGACTTGGGTGGCTATTTCCTTTCCCATGTTAGGAAGTTTTCGACTGTAACCACTTCACGTGTTTTCTCAGGTCCTTTCTCTCTCTCTTCTCCTTCTGGGACCCGTATAATGCAAATGTTCTTGCATTTAATATTGTCCCAGAGGTCTCTTAGGCTGTCTTCATTTCTTTTCATTCTTTTTTCTTTATTCTGTTCCTCAGCAGTGAATTCCACCATTATGTCTTCCAGGTCACTTATCTGTTCTTCTGCCTCAGTTATTCTGCTATTGATTCCTTCTAGTATATTTTTCACTTCAGTTATTGTATTGTTCATCTCTGTTTGTTTGCTCTTTAATTCTTCTAGGTCTTTGTTAAACATTTCTTGTATCTTCTTGATCTTTGCCTCCATTCTTTTTCCGAGGTCCTGGATCATCTTCACTGTCATTATTCTGAATTCTTTTTCTGGAAGGTTGCCTATCTCCACTTCATTTAGTTGTTTTTCTGGGGTTTTATCTTGTTCCTTCATGTGGTACGTACCCCTCTGCCTTTTCATCTTGTCTGTTTTTCTGTAAATGTGTTTTTTTCCCCACAGGTTGCAGGATTGTAGTTCTTGCTTCTGTTGTCTGTCCTCTAGTGAATGAGGCTATCTCAGAGGCTTGTGCAAGTTTACTGATGGGAGCGACTGGTGGTGGGTAGAGCTGGTTGTTGCTCTGGTGGGCAGAGCTCTTTAAAACTTTAATCTGCTTGTCCGCTGATGGGTGGGGCTGGGTTCCCTCCCTGTTGGTTGTTTGGCCTGAGGTGACCCAACACTGGAGCTTACCTGGGCTCTTTGGTGGGGCTAATGGGGGACTCTGGAAGGGTTCACGCCAAGGAGTACTTGCGAGAACTTCTGCTGCCAGTGTCCTTGTCCTCACGGTGAGACATAGCCACCCCTCCTCTGCAGGAGACCCTCCAACACTAGCAGGTAGGTCTGGTTCAGTCTCCTATGGGGTCACTGCTCCTTCCCCTGGGTCCCGATGCGCACACTACTTTGTGTGTACCCTCCAAGAGTGGAGTCTGTTTCTCCCAGTCCTCTTGACATCCTGCAATCAAATCTCGCTAGCCTTCAAAGTCTGATTCTCTAGGAATTCCTCCTCCCGTTGCCAGACCCCAGGTTGGGAAGCCTGACATGGGGCTCAGAACCTTCACTCCAGTGGGTGGACTTCTGTGGTATAAGTGTTCTCCAGTTTGTGAGTCACCCACCCAGCAGTTATGGGACTTGATTTCATTGTGATTGTGCCCCTCCTACCGTCTCATTGTGGCTTTTCCTTTGTTTTTGGATGTGGGGTATCTTTTTTGGTGAGTTCCAGCGTCTTCCTGTCGATGATTGTTCAGCAGTTAGTTGTGCTTTCGGTACTCTCGCAAGACAGAGTGAGAATATGTCCTTCTACTCTGCCATCTTAAACCAGTCATGGCTTTTTAAATTTTTTTTATTTTTTTAGTTTTTGACTGTACCACGCGGCTTGTGGGATCTTAGTTTCATGACCAGGGATTGAACCTGGGACCATGGCAGTGAAGAGTCCTAACCACTGGACTGACAGGGAACTCCCCAAAGATTCTGTTTAAATCATTAAATCCTTGTTGTATTATGACTGGAGCTGTAGAAGAAGCTTTAGATAAATCTTTGCATGAACTGTACCAATGATGGGGAGTAAGAAAGGCCAAAATGTACAGTTTACTTCCTTCCTGCCTTCATAGACTTTGTGGTCAAGTCATTCACCATATACTTCTTTGGTCCTTTATGACTCCAAAGAGTCGTTGGCTAGAGCTTATAATTGGGGTGTGAGCATGTGGGAATTTGTTGAATTCCGACGTTTGTCTTAGGTCCTGATTTTGGAAGCATGCCAAAGTTGTGTCTTAAGGACAGTTGCTGGTATGATTACTGTTGCAGTGTTTTTTGGAATCCAGTTTGCAACCAGAATGAAGAATTTTTAAAAAGCCCAAAGCAGTATTGTACCATCTCAACAAAGATATCTCCCCTGGAGTCCCAATCCTTTTTTCTCCAAAGTTGTCTTGATTTAAAGCCTTCGTTTCTCAGTTTCAGTGTTTGCTTCTATCTCAAGCTACATTATTTTTTCCCCTGTGGAATTCTGGCAGTAATTTTGGATCTCTGAAGCTGATGATTGTTTTTTTTTGTGGGGAGGCGGGAAAGAGCAGTACTGAGGATTTCTGGCTTGAGAAATTGTAGGTTAGGAGTCCCTGTTGAAAATCCCTACTGATCAAGGTGGGAGCTTCAGTTTCTGCAGAAGACTGTTGATGGAACGAGGCGCTGACATCGTGGAAAGGCTTTCCAGGTTCACTTCAGCTCAGATACCTATGAGAGAGAGAAGAGCAGAGCCATTTCTGGGTTTGGCTGTATTGGGTGTTTTTTTGTTTTTGTTTTTGTGTTCCGGTCTGTCTACTGACTTTCTGGCTGCTCTTGTATGTAGTTTGGTTCCTGTCTAATGAAGGAGTCTTCCATCTTCATACTGCTTTGCTTAGCTGGCCTTATTGACTGTGTAAGTAGTTTTGGGGTGACATTATCTGTAATGGTATTTGTTCTGCATTCCCCAGCTCTGTTCTGCAGACAACAGGGAGTAAGGGTGGTTCTTAGTCACTTTCCCTGCACTGTGTCCTGCCAAACTCTGCCTGGATTCTAGTTCCTGAATCTGGGGTGGTTAAATGAAGCTCTCCCTCCTGGAGCGGCTCCCTTCTGAGCCACCAGCTTGTTCTCTTGTAATCACTGATGGTGGCAGTACCGAGACGTGTGTTCTTCGGATACTCTCATTAAATGCTGTTATGATTGAATCTTTTGTTTGAGGGAATAAGTCTGAAATCCAGAAGTTGCACTCATGATGGGTTTCTGTTTATAGGCCTGGGTCTGAAGCCATAGATGTGAAACAAACTCTTTGGTCTTTTCAAGGGGAGAAGTTGCTGAAGAAACCCAGAATCAAAGATGAGCCTGATATTTCTGTTGTGAATTCACTAACCACATGTGTTTATTATTTCTCACGTCCCAGTCCTGAGCAGAACCGGCTTTCGGAATGTGAGGAGCAAGCAAAAGCAGCTAAGAAAGGAATGTGGAGTGAGGGGAATGGTTCACATACTCTCCGGGACCTCAAGTATACCATTGAGAACCCAAGGCACTTTGTGGACTCACACCACCAGAAGCCTGTTAATGGTGAGGCTGTCGGGAAAAGACGGATATGACTCAGGGTGATTTCTCTCTATTTGCTCTTGAGCTTCTTGAGGTTAATAAAACCAATTCTACTTTAGTACCCAAGGGAAATTGTTAAGGGTAAAACAACACCTGCTATTTTGGAAGGGC
Source organism: Lipotes vexillifer (assembly GCF_000442215.2). NCBI lineage: Eukaryota > Metazoa > Chordata > Mammalia > Artiodactyla > Lipotidae > Lipotes > Lipotes vexillifer. Next base: position 482,494 of record NW_006770074.1, read on the forward strand.
GCTTGAATCCAGTTTATATAGGTTGCATCAGAAGTATTTTGCTGAGGTTATTCCTTTGCAGCTACAAGCTAGTAAATTGATGGTAATTTTGTACATGGGGGGTCTTCCTTTTTTCTCTAAAAGATGGCTACCTAAATACTGTCCCCAGAACTTCAAAGTAGAAATGTGTTCTCTGTATATAGCGAAACACATATGCGTGTGCCCATGTGCATGTATGCATGCACGTGCGCACACACACACACACACACACACACACACACACACACATTCTGTATAGTTCTTGGTCCTACTTTGAGATCGTATTAACTTACAGACTCAGTAAAATAAAATTATTACCAATCCTGAATTGTTGTTATTTTTTTGCCAGGCACTCAGTACACAGATAAGCTTTGTTATCCGTAAGCTAGGTTGCTTAGGTATAAGCCATGAGGTCCCAGAAGATTCAAAAGACGTAGAAGTTGGTCTGAACCAAATCCCCCAGGAATAGTTTGGGCAGGAGTCTGTTGTGTGAACACTTGTGATGTGCTGATGCTTCGTCACCTCTTAGAGGGAGGCTCTCTTGGGGTTTGGGGGAGAGGAACTGCATTCCGGGCAGTTTGTTTGGGCATTGTTTATCCTCGGCACGACTTTTGCTGTGACTCAAGGCATTTGTTCTGTCATGCAGCTATCATCGAGCACGTGCGGGATGGCAGTGTGGTCAGGGCCCTGCTCCTGCCCGACTACTACCTGGTCACGGTCATGCTGTCAGGGATCAAGGTCAGATCATACATTGGGCTACGGGGTGGTGATAGGGTTTGTGGAAGCGTTCAGTGACAGACTCTTCTACTTGGGGACTTCGTATGTACTGTTTCTTGTATGGGCCGTTAACATTGACTAGAGTACTTTAAACTTTGCAGTTGGACAGTTCTAATTAGATCAAATAAGACTTTATTTTTTAAGTACTCAGGGTCTGTTTGGAGTGGGCTGTGCTGAGATTGTTGAAACCTAGAGAGGAGGGGATGGGAGGCTCTGAAGTTTGTTGAGTGTGGCTTGTCAATATAAAATACCCATTTTGATTAAAGAAATAATCAGGGATTTAAAGTGAGGCAGTGGTGAGTCTCTTCTTGGCAAGGGGTCATTTTCAAATATTGATATAATTAAGATGATTTTCCCCATGGTAACATGAGTTTTGTTTGCTTTACCAAAAAGTGTGGGATGATGATATCTCTAGTTGCATTTTATCAGTATGCTTTAAAAAGGGTTGGAAGACCTGATTTGAGACTTTCCAAGCTCAGCTTTGTGTGGTTTGTGCTTTTTGGACGGTTCCCTGTGGCCTGAGCGAGCCCAGCACTCACATTAGGCTGCGTCACCCACTCGCCTTACTTTTGCTTTAGTGCCCGACTTTTCGACGGGAAGCAGATGGCAGTGAAACACCAGAACCTTTTGCCGCAGAAGCCAAATTTTTCACCGAGTCTCGACTGCTTCAGAGAGATGTCCAGATCATTCTGGAGAGCTGCCACAACCAGAACATTCTGGGTACCATCCTTCATCCAGTGAGTGTGCCTGTGCAGACTGGGCCATGTGGGGTGTGTGTGGGGGGTTCCGCTTGGGGTTTGAAGAGCTGTGGTTTGCTTTTCTTCTTCTCCTCTACATTCATGAGCCACTGAAATATCTTGGCAGGATTATAATCTACTGATTTTGAGGCCTTTTCTAGGGAGTTATCAGTTACCTGATAGAATTGGACAAATCTGCAACTTGGTACTTTTAGAAAACTCATCTCAGTTGTTACTGGGTTTATAAGGGGAGGAAGGACTCTAGCACTTATTTTCCCAAGGGCTGGTCCTAAAGCTTGCCAATAAGAAAGGTGGGAGGTTGCCACATCAGTGAGAAGTGGTGATGAAGCTTGTAGATGGGATTGGTGAGTTTTGTATGCAGGTCTAGAAGTTAGCTATGTGGGGTTTTGGGAGAACTCTGAAGAGGAAACCATTCTATGGAAAAACTGTTCCAGGCCTTATCCAGTTACTGCCTAACTCTGCTTTTGAGTAGGAACTAGGTTCTTTAAGTTCTTGAGGTTCTGACTATTGGGAGCTTTACTCTGTTGTATACTTTGGCAGGTGGGGTATTCTTGGATGGGAAATGACTTTGTTTTTTAACACCCAAGTTTAAGTAGATTTTCATTATTGTAACCTCTATCCAATACAGAATAAACTATTGTTACTCTTTGGCTAAAGAATTCTTCCATGATGGCAGTTGTGGAAGGCTGGGAGGCTTGGTTTGGAATGTGCCAAGGTCATGTCTGTTTCTTCTGGAGTGCTAGCTGTCTGCCAGAGCCCTGCCATATGGCTCTGTGTCACAGTAGAATGTGAATTGCAATTCACTGGGCAAAATGTAACTTAAGTTATCCCTTACTCAGCCTGTTCTTCAGCTCTCCCCTTATGAAAAGGGGAGTAAGTGCTGATCTCAGGGAAGGAAATAATAGGTATAATCTCTACTGAAGATTAACATCCTCTGCCCACAAGAAGAGCTATTGAAATGTCAATTCCATTCAATGCCACTAACATTTATCCTACCCCTGTTAAGTGAGAGTTACTGTGCTGGGTGTTGTGGGATGTGAAGCCAAGGCTGTTGAAAGGAGTCGCAGAGCAGCATCTCCCCTCTTATGGCTGATCTCTTAATGAGAGAAATGGCTCTTCTTTTTTTTTTTTTAAACTGCAAAGTAGACTGTGGCAATGTTAATCATGTCAGAAGTCTAGAGAAACAGATTCTCTTGCAATAGAATCTAATCTATGCCTGCTTTCTCACGTGCCTCGTTTTTCAGAATGGCAACATCACAGAGCTCCTCCTGAAGGAAGGTTTTGCCCGCTGTGTGGATTGGTCGATTGCAGTTTACACACGAGGTGCAGAAAAGCTGAGGGCGGCTGAGAGGTAAGGTCTGTCAGGGAAGCCTTCCAGCCAAGGATCTTGGTAGGGATCTTCAGGGGAGGAAATCTAGGGATCTTCTCTCACCCATCCATGTCAGTGTAAAGGATTAGGGAAATTCCAAAAGAGGCCAGGATCTCAGAGAGGAATGGCTTACTTACAAGTCTCCAGGTTCAGTCTAATTCAGTGCTGTATACTAAGGGCCTAGATTTTTCACTCAGACATTATTCTTCACCTGACTTGCTTTTTTAGTGTTTTCAGTACACTGTTTTTCCAAGCCCCTCACTTAAATTCCAGGTTTTAGGCATTTGAAATGAAATAAACTTGAGGCTTATTTGAGGACAGTGACATAGCTTATCAGCTACTTCCCGACATACAGGCTGGAGCCAGGCATATGATGGAAAGATAGAGCCAGTGCGTCCCCAAACAGAACTATCCAATGTTGTTGTGAGGCCTAATGCCCTAATTTATCTAACAGTATGTTGTAGTTATAAATGCTACTGCAACTGTGAGGTGTTTTTGGCTAGGTGCCTCATGGTTAAAGCAGATGTAGCAATAACTGATTTCCAGGCAAATGACAGTTGGATATTGCCAAGATCAGTGGCTGTTTCAAAGTGTTTCCAGGTATATAGGTGAACTTGATGCTCCTGATGGGGCAGATGGAAGAAAATGAAGCAGGTAGATGAATAGAGATGATGTTCTCAAAGTCCCAGCAACTGTCTCTCAGGATACATTTAGGTAGAAGGCCAGGACCATTAGTGACAACATTCCACTCAAGCCTGTGTGGCTTATTTCAGAGTCATAAGACTATAACGGTCTTGATAACTTCACATTTTTGCCTTTGAGATGCACAGCTAAGAGATGTGCAAGAACGTGAATTAAAATGACTGTATTTCCCCTTTGTTAGCTCTTTTACAGCTTTCTGTACCTGTAAGCAGAAATACTTGGAATTTTTTATCTGGGCCATTTGATATGGCATGCCTGACAAAGGTAGACTGATTGATAAAACACAATGATTGTAGAAATTTTCTAGTATTTTTACGTTCCACAATTAAATTCAAAAGATACAATACCCTTATCAAGCACAGCGTTCCAGATACCTCTGATTATTTCATGATGCTCAATTTTTTTTATTGTTGTTCAGAAAATCCTGTAAGTCTGTTATTCTAAATTATTATTTTGGTTGTTAGTTCTTTTTGCATTCTTTAAGTTCCTGCCTCTCTCTGAAGAAAGTGAGTTACAGTGACAGTAGTTTCTACATGTTTTATAACATCTATAAGAGAGTTTTAAGAGTGCTCATCATTAAAAAACAGGTTTAGACCAAGGAATGCAAATCATATTTCAATGATATGATTACTTGCCTGTTGTTTTGCATGCTGTGTTATAGACTTGCTTGCATTGTTGGTAAATCTGTATTGAAGTATTTCACATGCTTTACAACTAACTACATGCTGCTTTTAAAGCTTGCAATACTGTTTTCAGAAATAATAGTTTAATAGTCCCTTTCCCCTCCATCCATTTATTTCTAAATAAATACTTTGACAGTTTTTTACTGATATACACACACACACACACACACACACACACACACACACACACACACACACACACACACACACACACACACACACACACACACACACACACACACATACACACATATAAAATATGTGTGTGTGTGTATATATATATATATATATATAAAATTAAAAAAAAATCTTTGCACATATTCCCTTTCCTTCTCTTAATCTGACTCAAAAAAATGTCTCCTGGGCTTACTACTCTAAAACAAATTTCTGCCAGCATGATTTTTTACCTTTTGGCAGTGAAATTCTATTGGATTTTTGTCCATTTTTCATAATCATTAGTTGCACTAGAGTGACAATTTTGTTCTTGTTTTCCACATGGGCTTTGGGTTGCTGACAACCTTTTTATAATTCAAATGGAAATTGAGCAGGCCTATGCTTTTTTAAAAATACATTTGTTAGATGTGTGTGTTCTCCATCCCATTTAAGAGAGTAGTTGCTCTGTGTTCGTCATTCCAGCGCCTGGCATTTAGTAATCGCTCAGGAGATACTTGATAAGCCAAAAGAGCTAATTATTGAGGTGGACTTGTACTGTTCAGACTCAGAAAAGTGTATACCCAGACCTCAGCCTATCAGCCATGGGTTTATGGTATATATGCATCTTGGATAGTTCCAGTTGCTCTACAGTTTTTCTTGTGGCTGTCATGCTTTGTTCAGGTTTGATTGGCCGTTTCTGCTGGGTGCCTTGTCTACGAGATAGGGTAGGATTCCGTGCTGTTTGCTCCTGTGGTGATGGTGGATTCCATTGCTGACCTAGTCCATCTGAGTGATTTGCATCCTTGCTTTGTTGCCAGGTTTGCCAAGGAGCGCAGGCTGAGAATATGGAGAGACTATGTGGCTCCCACTGCTAATTTGGACCAAAAGGACAAGCAGTTTGTTGCCAAGGTGAGTCATTCTCAGCATCTGGAGATGCATTGTGGACGATGTCAGGCTAGTGATAATAGAGCTCTGAATAATCAGTCAAGAGCTGAAGCATTTCTATTTTAGGCAAACCACTGCATGGCTTGCATGGATGTGTGTGCATGATTGCATGCACGTGTGTATTTATTGTAGCGGACTTAGAAACCATAAGAACTTAAATTTCTTGCCTTGAATTTGCATAACTTCATTAGAAGTTCATGGGTTAAAGTTGTAGACATTGACCCCTTGAAATCTCTCTTATATTCTGGAGGTTCTGTCTATTTAGCAAATGCCATTCTCTTAGATTTCTCTTTTCTTTTTTTGGCCATGCTGCATGGCCTGCAGGATCTTAGTTCCCACCAAGGATTGAACCTGGGCCAATGGCAGTGAAAGCACTGAGTCCTAACCACTGGACTGCCAGGGAACTCCCTCTCTTAGATTTCTTATGCCCAAGTATATATGACTTCAAATTTCTCTCCTTTCTGTTTTGGGACTCTTGTGGATTTGAATTTTTTCTAATGTGATGTGTTTTATGTTTTTTTTAAATTTTTTAATTTAATTTTATTTTTTATACAGCAGGTTCTTATTAGTCATCCATTTTATACACATCAGTGTATACATGTCAATCCCAATTGCCCAATTCATCACACCACCACCCTGCCGTGGCTTTCCCCCCTTGGTGTCCATACGTTTGTTCTCTACATCTGTGTCTCTATTTCTGCCCTGAAAACCAGGTCATCTGTACCATTTTTCTAGATTCCACATATATGTGTTAATATACGATATTTGTTTTTCTCTTTCTGACTTACTTCACTCTGTATGACAGTCTCTAGATCCATCCACATCTCTACAAACGACCCAATTTCGTTCCTTTTTATGGCTGAGTAATATTCCATTGTATATATGTACCAGATCTTCTTTATCCATTCGTCTGTCGATGGACATTTAGGTTGCTTCCATGACCTGGCTATTGTAAATAGTGCTGCAATGAACACTGGGGTGCATGTGTCTTTTTGAATTATGGTTTTCTCTGGGTATATGCCCAGTAGTGGGATTGCTGGGTCATATGGTAATTCTAGTTTTAGTTTTTTAAGGGACCTCCATACTGTTCTCCATAGTGGCTGTATCAATTTACATTCCCACCAACAGTGCAGGAGAGTTCCCTTTTCTCTACACCCTCTCCAGCATTTGTTGTTTATAGATTTTCTGATGATGCCCATTGTAACTGGTGTGAAGTGATACCTCATTGTAGTTTTGATTTGCATTTCTCTAATAATTAGTGATGTGTTTTATTGAGGGCTCTCCACTGGTGTGTCCTGGGATGGATTTCTCTGATGTGAACTAGAGCTACTGGATAGATTGGGTCCAGCAGGAGTGCTGTAGAAGTGTTTTTTCCTTCATTGTGGGGTTTGGTACCTTGAGTGTTAGAACCTGTAGTAGACCTCACTTTCCCAAAATTGCTTGTGTTTTTAACTGTTTGTTACTTTTGGCAAGACATAATGGAAGCTTTGTCTTTATGGACTTAAAGTGGTTAAATATCCATATCCTTGAGCTTGAGAAGTGGCTGTGCTAAAAATGTCTAATAGTGAGTTTAAGATGCAAAGCCACTAGGTGGCATTGTCAGTCTGAAAAATCCTGGAATGCTTTTTCTTAGAATGGTAAAATTTTAACAAGTCTCCGAGGAATTGGCTGAATTTCTTCACTTTCTTTTTTATGATGCCCAAAGTAGTAGGTCACAAAATGTTCAAGCGGCCCCTTCCCTCTTCTGGTAGATGGTCTCTAAACACCTGTAAGATTAAGTATAATCGTGACTTTTAGTGGACGTTAGTGGGAGGAGCCCCTGGTTGGATACTCCCTATGCATCTTCCACATCTTGATGAAGATCAGAATGGACCCCTGCTTCTTTGTGTGAGGACCATACCAGTTTGGGAACTTGGGCATGGCTGCTCTGCCTAACTGAAACTTACTTGGTGTGTTTATGTTTCCTATAATCTGTTCTAAAGACTACACTGCACAATGAAAGGATGATAATTCACTCACCAAGGAGGCAGGCCTTCCATTTTTCACCATCATCACTTTGGGCATCTGTGATATTAGTGATATAGATGACCCTTGGGAGCGTCTCATTATCCTGTACTGTCCCTAGCAGCCCCTCCTCAGTTGAAATTGAGTTTGTAGAGAAACCTAGAAGATTTTGAAGGGTTTTTTTGGCCTTGGCTGGTTGGGGAACCTAAGGCATTGCTGAAGAAAAATTCTTCAGCTAAAGGATTAGACAATTGAGTCAGTGGCTTTGCATTTATCTTGAATATGATTTTATTGATAACTAGAAAAAGGAGAGCTTTAGGACATTTATAGGACATTTCTTCCATTTTTAAAAATCCAGGATCCCAGAATCTATGTTTTGTCTTTTTTGTTTTGTTTTAAAACAGGGTGAGGCATTTTTTTTGCTTTTGTTTTTAATTACAATGAAGTTTTATTTGTTACAATGCCAGAGTAGAGGAGATTGCCTCCAAAAGCCAATTGATTAAGGATCCTGTAGTATCCTAAACATAAATTTAGGTCATTTGGATATAGACCTGTTCAGAGAGTAGAGAGAAAAAGGTGTTTATAGGTAGATAAATGGTTTTTGAAACTTACTGAATTTTGGAAATTCTTCAGCCTTATTTTTGTTTTTAAAACAGGAAAAAACATAAAAAAGAAGGAAAAACGCTCATACTAGATGGAATTACTATGACACAGGTTTGTTTTTTTTTAAAAAACAAAGTTGATCATACTGTCAATCTCGGAGGTTGGCAAACTATGGCCCACGGGCCCGTCACTTGTTTTTGTGTGCTCTGTGAGCTAAGAATGGATTTTACGTAGAAAAAAATTTCTGTGGCACATTGAAATAATATGATATTCAAATTTCAGTGTCATGAGTAAGTTGGCACATAGCCATGTCTGTTCGTTTACATATTGTCTAGAGCTGTTTTTGTGATACGATGGCAGAGGTGAGTGGTTGTGACAGAGACCATATGGCCTGCAAAGCCTAAAATATTTGCTATCTGGCCCTTTACCGAAGAAGTCTGCTGACCCTTGATCTATACCAGTCCTACTCAGAGTACCTTGATATGATATAAGGAGCTTGAGCCAGAATGTAAACCAAGGCATTGCTGCTTTCATCAAGAAAATCTTGCTACAGAAAAAATGTTCTCAATGATGTAGTTGATTTATGTTCTGCTACAAGTGCCTTATCTCATTGCAGACTGGCAGCAAATTTTGAATAGTCCTGACTTATATTCCTTTGTATATAATTTTTAAGTTTGTAAGTTTTTATTTTTAACACGTAAACATTTTTAAAGAAATCTAGGGTCTTCTTAAGAAATGTACTGTGTGGGTGCTTCCCTGGTTGTGCAGTGGTTAAGAATCCACCTGCCAATGCAGTGGACACGGGCTTGATCCCTGGCCCGGGAAGGTCCCACATGTCGCGAAGCAACTAAGCCCATGCGCCACAACTACTGAGCCTGTGCTCTGGAGCACGTGAGCCACAACTACTGAACCCATGTGCCACAACTACTGAAGTCTGCGCTCCTAGAGCCCGCGCACTTCAACGAAGAGCAGCCCCTGCTCGCAGCAACTGGAGAGAGCCTGCATGCAGCAACAAAGACCCAATGCAGCCAAAAATAAATAAATAAATAAATAAAATTTTAATAAAAAGAGTGGTGACCTCCCAAAACAACACTGCAAAGGCTGAGTCACTTAAAAAAAAAAAAAAAAAGGAAAAGAAAAAAAGAAATGTACTATCTTGTTTCCCTCTCCCTTGAGGCAGCCATCTATGTAAACATTTTTAAAGAACTTGTATTCTCTGCTTAAGAAATGTACTGTCTGTTTCCCTCTCCCTTGAGGCAGCCATTTTCAACTCTTTGCTAATCCATGTCTTGGAATAAACTGTTACGTTGCTCGCTCTTGATTTTTGAAGCATAACCCCTTTTCCTTCACGCCATGGAAGGTGAAGATTTAGTTTTTTCACACATGGGTGTGCATGTATTTTTCTCTATGCCTTCTAATAGGACTATACCATAATTCTGGCTCAGTTAATATTCAGTGTTTACTTTGTAAATGCTAATCACTTCCGAGCCATATTAGCATATTATGAATACTTTGAATTTCCTGCATGATTTTTTGTTTTCCCTGGAGGTAATAATTATTTTAAAATTTATGTATATATCTTTCTCATACTTATTAATTCAACCCCCACATTCTGGCTGTCTAAATGTCTTCTCAAGACATTGATTCAGTCTGTTATCCTTTATCTTTTTCAATTCTACTTTCCAGGAGCCTTGTAACCTGTACCAGTCTGGATTAGTTCTTTTTTTTTCTTTTATAAAGCTGTCATCTTTCGATTTCTTTACCATTATCCTGAGTTTTTCTTTGCCTCACTCCTGGATTGGTACTATGTTTGCTGGATCTTTTGGCTTCTTTATGATTTACTACTTTATTTCTGTGGCACACATTCTGTAGCTTCTTGGGAAAAGAGTGCTTGGTAGATACATTTTTTGAGACCTTTCATATCTACTCTGTTATTACACATGATAGTTTAGGTGGGTATAGAATTTTATGTTAGAAGTTATTTTCTTTTAGAATTATGAAGGCATTGCTCCACTGTCATTTATCTAATGGAGTTTTTTTTTTCCATGTATTTTAGTGGTCTGATCTCTCATCCTTATGATATATGTTTTATTTCTGTAAGCTGTTAGCAAATTCTTCCTTATTCTGAAATTTCACGATGATGCTCTTTGTTTACCCATGTGTGAGCACGTTGTGGTTTAATTTTTAGTCCTTTATGTCTGGGAATTTCAACTATTTTGTTGTTGATTTCCATCTAGTTTATCTGCTCTCTGTTTTTCTAGAATTCCTGTTTGGATGTTTGAATTCGTGCACTAGTCTTCTCATTTTTTCTTAATATTTTCCATCTTTTTGTCTTTCCTTTCTAGATATCTTCATATTTGTCTCTCATCTCTTCTATTAGATATTTCATTTATGATGCTGTATTTTAATTTCTAAGAGCTTTCTTTGTTCTCGGAATGTTTCTCTTATACTGTTTAAAAATAATATGTAGGGCTTCCCTGGTGGCGCAGTGGTTGAGGGTCTGCCTGCTAGTGCAGGGAACATGGGTTCGAGCCCTGGTCTGGGAAGGATCCCACATGCCGCGGAGCGGCTGGGCCCGTGAGCCACAGCTGCTGAGCCTGCGCGTCTGGAGCCTGTGCTCCGCAAAAAGAGAGGCTGCGATAGTGAGAGGCCCGCGCACCGCGATGAAGAGTGGCACCCGCTTGCCGCAACTGGAGAAAGCCCTCGCACAGAAACGAAGACCCAACACAACAAAAATAAATAAATTAATAAACTCCTACCCCTAACATAAAAAAAAAAAAAAAAAAAATAATATGTAATATTTCAGAGATGAATATCATGTTAGGTTTTTGAGGAATTAATAATAAGTTTTTGAAGATTTTTTTCTCCCTGCATAGTCTTTGTTGTTTTTAATTCTCTTTGGTTATTTTGATCCCTTATTTTCCGTATTAGAGGCTTTCCTCAGATATGTGGTGATCCTTGGTTGTCTCTCTCAAAGAATTAGGTATTCAACCCTGGCTTAGGAGCAATGAACTCATGTATGGGATTTAGGGCATACATCTTGAAATCCAGGTGCTTCTTACATAGATTTTAAACCAGTCCTAGTTTTGGGCCTTATTTTCATCCCCCCTTGAGATTCCTGATTTGATAGTTTCTTACTCTTGGGTAGGGGAAGTCTGCAGTATAAATCAGAAAGGCTATTTTCTTTTCTCACCACTAGCTCAGGATTTAGCTTTTGTGAGTCTGTGGAGTCAGTTACCACTCGTCTCTCTGCTTTCCAGCTTCCAAGTTTTGTTGCTATATTCTTCTCTCCCATTATCTTTGTCCTTTTGGGCTTTTGGCAAACAACAAAACAAAACAAAATAAAAAACAGCCCCCCAAACCCTTTATTTTTGTGTAGAGGTATTTAGGGAGAGTAACAAAATAAATATTTGAACTTGCTTTATTGTTCACAGTGTTCCATTATAAGGCTGCATCATAATTTATTTAACTAGTCCCCAGTAAGTTATTATGTAGTTTATCACTTTTCCAATTTTTAGAAAATGGAATAAATCTCTATGTAAATGGCAGTTATTTCCTTAGGAGTATTTTGGAGGATATTTGCCAAATAGCTCCCCAGGAATGGTAACTAGTGTATATCCCATGTGTGTTCATTTTCTAATATGTTGTAGAGCAGAGCTTGACAAACTTTTTCTTAAAGGACTATATGGTAAATATTTTAGGCTTTCTGGGTCATACAGTCTCTTTGCCAACTACTCAGTTCTGCCACTGTAGCAAGAAAACAGCTGTGGGTAATATGTAAATGATGGGCGTGGCTGTGTTCCACTAAAACTTTATTTACAAGAGTAAGTGGTGGGCCCTTGGCCACAGTTTACCAAACCCTGTTGTAGAACATGGGATATCAGCATTAAATGTAAAAGGGAAAATGATCTGTATTTCTTTTCACAAGCTAGAACCCAGCTGCAGTTTTGTAGTCATTTTGCCTAATTTAAAACATTTGTTAATGACAAACTACTCTTTCAAGGAAACCTAAAAAGGTCCTAAGCACGTGCCTTGGGCCTTTCCTAACATAGTCTGACAGTCATGCAAGTTCTCGCTGAAGGATTCTGCTCTGAGCCTGATGTGACCCTAAGGCCTGAACAAATAGAGTGACTGCTGAAGAGAGGACCACTCCCTCCCAGGAATTAATTGTACAGGGAACAGCTAAATAGCCTGCAAAGCCTGCTAAAGGTGACCTATGAACTCTTTAACCAGGTGCCTCTGGGACCCTCTGGGTGACTTCTGGAACTGATGCAAAGCTGTAGGTTGGAATGTTGGCCGAGAGTCTCACTTCTGAGAAATTTGAAACTCAACAAAGTATTCTCTGGATACATGTGGCACCCAAAGACTGGTTTCCATTCTCTGCTTAAGCAGCTTCTCTTCTTAAGGAACGAAATGCTAGGGAGGGCTATATCCTTCTCTCTCCAGGTTAGCAGAGAGGAGTGTTCACTTCACAGCGATTAGCTGAGCCTACTTGAGACTTTTGTGCCTGTCGTGGCTTGCCAGTTTCCTGCCTGCCTTCCCTGTGGCATTTTAGCTGATCTGTGCTGTGGGTAGCCATATGGTCCCTTGAGCACATGGCTTGGCTTCCCTGTCCCTGCTGCTGGATGCTTGGGCCTTGCAGATTTCACAGACCTGAATAACACTTGGGGGTGGGGAGAGGGGGTGGAGTCTTCTCGCCGCCCGGCCTGGTAAGATAGAGGCTGCTAGCTTGGTTCTCTGTACCAACTGATTGTTTAACCAACAGAGCCCCACACTAGGTGCTTTGAGAAGATGCAAAAGAATGAGAAGTGGTTCCTGTTCTCAAGGAGCTTATTACCCTTTAGGGCTTCATCTGGGAGATAACCCTAAGTAGTTAACTGTGTGATATTGTTGGCCACGTCCAGTTTTGGAGGTCAGGTTATAAGCTATTCATGGATGCAGTGGATTCTGGTACTTATTTGGTTTGGCCCTGATGATTTTTTGCTGTGCAAAAATGTCATAGCTTTGAATGGAGTTCATTATCATATCTCTCTGAGATGGTTTTTTTTTTTTTTTTTTTTTTTTGCGGTACGCGGGCCTCTCACCGCTGTGGCCTCTCCCTTTGCGGAGCACAGGCTCCGGACGCGCAGGCTCAGCGGCCATGGCTCACGGGCCCAGCCGCTCCGTGGCATGTAGGATCCTCCCGGACCGGGGCACGAACCCGCGTCCCCTGCATCGGCAGGCGGACTCTCAACCACTGTGCCACCAGGGAAGCCCTCTGAGATGGTTTTTAAGCAAGGATATTTAGTATTTTTGGCTAGACTTTTATATTCCTATTTGGTAACGTGGAGAGAACAAAAAAATACTAGCTACTTCCTTGACCTTTTGTCATATGGCTTTCAGATGAAAAGGAAGTTCTGGGGATGGTCTTGGCTAGGAAGGTGGCCCCTCCTATACCAAAAAGAGGTCAAGACTTGGTTTGTAGCCTAAGTTAGCAAACTAATTTGCTGATAAGAAAATGATTGAATTAGGAAAGACTTGTAAACATTTACCTAGGTTTTTAAATTGAGACTTTATTTTTAGAAGAGTTTTAGATTTACAGAAAAATTAACAGATACTACGGAATTCCCACATTAATCCCTTTCACCACTCCCCCCCCAGCTTCCCTTATTATTATCTGACATGATTATGGCACATCGATTGTAGTATATCAGCATTGATACGTTATTATCAACTAAAATTACTTTCTCTCTAATGTCTGTTTTCTGTTGCAGAATCTCATCCTCAATAGCACACTAAATTTAGTTGTCATATCTCTTTAAGCTCCTCTTGGATTTGATGGTTTCTCAGATTTTTTTTGCTTTTGATGACCTTGACAGTTACGAGGAGTATGGGTCGGGTATTTTGTCGGCTGCCCCTCTGCGGGAATTTGTCTGATGCTTCGCTTCCTTTTAAGTACTCCTTAAGGTGTCCAGTTTGTTGGCTTGTGCTTAGGTGCCTAGGGGTATTTGCATCAGAAAGTGGCGCTTTGTATTGTGTGAGGACAAAGCGTGGCAGCTGTGCTGTTCTGGGGGCTGGGGAAGGGATCTGTGCAGTGAGCCCCGGCCATTGCTGTAACTGGGTGGGGTGCTCCGTATTTCCCCCACTTTGGTGTTGTTTCACTAGTGTTTCCAGGATTAGCTTGGGGAGAACAGACCTGGCAGACAGCCTCGGGGAGCAGGAGAGGCAGCCGAATGTTAGTAGAAAGGGTGTTTGGTGTCCCATTTCCAGTGGCCCCATCAAGGGCGCTCGCTGGTGGTGCCTGAAGGACCCCTGTTTGGGCTGATGTTCCTTTTCTTCCTATCTGGTACTGATAACTTAGGCAGCTTTGGTAGGACTGGTGGTTGTGTCTGGGGACTCTTCTGAGGGTCTCTAGCTCAGGAGGCTGTTGTCGGCTCTTTATGTTCGTTGCATGGATGCCGCAGGGTTTTTACAAGCTGAGCAGCCCCAGCCCTTTGCATCCAGAGCGCAGCACTGTGGCTGGGCTCTGCAGATGGGGCGTGTGGCAGGAGGCCAGGGTGAGGGATGGATGTCCCTTGCCCCTGACAGCACGCTGCCGTTCTCCTGACTTTTGGCAGCCCTTAGTCTGCACGTGTCATCAAGCCACTCATTTTTCCTTTTACAGTTGGGGTCTAAGAAATGGGGAGGGAATTGGATTTAGGGCATATATCTCAAGTCCAGCCAGTGACCTTTTTTTCTGTGTTGATTCTGCTCTTGGAGAGTGTGGTAGGGTAGGGTGTGTGTGTGAGTGTGTGAGTGTGTGTGTGTGTGTGTGTGTGTGTGTGTGTGTTTTGACTAGGGATCAGTAGCTTGTGGAGAAAGTAAGCGATGATGTGGGCATACTTCAGAATGTCCTGATGAAAAGCACCATCAGAAATATTACTGTTATAAATGTGGTCTGTGATGGTGCTGACGAGCAGGCTTTGGATAGTAATCCGCTCTGCATTTTACTTATTGCACAGTGTGTGACTGTAACTACTATTTTATTGTTTCTTCCATGTCTCTGCCCAGGAGCTGCTTGTTCTCCGGACAGTAATGACACAATTTACAGAGGAATAAAACACCATAAACCACACTTACATACACACACACACACACACAGACATGCACACTCACACCCCTTCAGAAGGGCAGACCTCGTTTAGCTGGCAGTGTCAGAGTGTACAGTTCCTGAAGAGGAGGTTGCTAATCAGGGAGATGCCAAGCAGAGTCTGCTGCTGAGGCCTGAAATTTACAGCTCCAAGAAGCCGTTTGCTGCTGCTGCGGCTGCTAACGCATCATAAGGGGTGACGAATACCAGTAACTTGTCACCGGGGTATGCTTAGATGTTCACATTCTGTAATCAGGGGGTGAAGGTGTGAGCACTATGATACTTTCCCTGGTTGTATTTCTCTCTGAGCATGACTAGGGAGTAGAGAATGTCTAGATATTTCTCATGTCTTGATTACAGGAAGCTTCCCTATGTTTTTGGCAATTGACAATTTAATAGGAGTTAGTTTTGCAGTGAGAGGAATGTGTAGCTTGGTCCATCATTGAGATTTAGGAAATACTGTGATGTACGTGCACTTGAGATGCCTGATGATTACTGTATCTGTTGGGCAGTGGTCCTGTACTTTTGAGGGAGGAGCAGTATTGATTTGCTGTACGAGCTGTTTTGCTTGGTATGGCTTTGTGGAATTTTTGGTTTGAAGGTGGGATAGCAGTATAGCACGTATCATGGATACCTCGTGGCCCCCTCCCCTATCCCCATGTGCTGTAATCCATGTCATACAAATGTGGAATGTTGAAGCATAGGGAAATCATTAGTTGAGGTCTTTTTCTTTTGGTCAGTTGGCCAAGCCACTGCTGCTGTCTTTAGGGAGTGAGAGGGAGATTCCATTATGATGGGCATTTTTACTTGGCATTAATGTGTCTAGGTGATAATGGGAACAAGATGTGCTCTGTTTTTTGCAGTTACTGAGTCTGTGTTCTCGGTTATACCTTCTTGGCTGTTTTTAAGATCTACACTTAAAATGATTGGGCCTGGTATAAGGGGCTTTTTGATTTGGAGGGTCCTATACACTTTGGCACCACTCATACCTAGGTAATCATTCCTGACCTTGACTTGACCCTCTTGTGACCACACATCATGCTTTTGATTACCCTTGGACTTCCCTAAGGTTTTCTGGTCAGGTGAGTTTTGGATTCTGGCTGTCTGAGTTTTAGCATTAGCCTTTATGTGACTCTCAGATCTATGAAAAAGGTTATAGCAGAATGGCTGTGGTTATTTGAGCCTGTTTTTTTTTTTCCTGCATTCAGGTTTGCAAGTTAATCTTAGACATAGTTGAAAATTAAAAATAATTACCCCCTCTCCTAATCTACACAGCTCTTTCTCAGACTCTTTACTACTCTTTTGGCCTTGGCCTGTTTTTCTCTACACTGCTTCCATTACTTACCATGTTAAAACCCCAGGATGTCTTCCCATCCACAAGCGATAGTCAGCCATCCATGGACTTATAGCTTGATTCCAGCTGTCATCTTTCTTTTTTCATTCATTCTGTTTGATGGCGCTTTCCTCCTGCTATTTCCTGTCATGTATAATTTCTCACTTGGTTTTGCTTTTTGCTCCTTCTTCAGATTGTCCCTTAAATTACTCTTTACTCTTTTTTTGTGTGTGGTTGGCTCATTCTCTGGAAAAGGTAGGACTAGCCACTTTTGCAGGAGTCTGCAAATAAATGGGTATATTCTGTTGTAAAAGGTTGTGAGCCTTCCAGGGAATAGTTCGTGAAGGCTCTTTTAGGATACTTACCAGTGTGATACCCACCACAGCAAAGGAGAGGCCGACTCCTTTTGTTTCACATATAAAAGAGGAAGGGAATTTTGCAAGTCTACACTCACGGTGCAGCTGACCCCAGTAGTTTGTTCAGCTACCTGTTTGCTCCTGTTGGGGTCTGATTGAAGCCTAGGAGAGTTAGTTTTGGTTCTGCCGATGGTGACTGTGTTTTGTAGTCAATAGCTACCTCATAGCAAAGTGTTACTTGCAAAAAAATCCAAACAGCCTTATAACAACAGGTTCTGAATATAATTGGGTGAATTGTAGACTGCTGGCTGAATTATGAGGTCTAGTTACAACCCTGATGTGGTCCTAGTCTGGTTTCAATGGAATTTTATTCTCTACACATTGGTGGAGTGTTCTAATAACCTCCACAGAGGAATATTGGTGCTTTTGCCCTTGAATAGATATCCTTATAAACTACCCCAGATTGGGAGTTAATCATTGGCTGAGAGTGGGGTCCAGTGTTACTGACTTTGGGTTCCAAAACAGAGATGCCCATAGTAGTGCTCTGAAAAGGAGGCTTTCAGAGTAATTGAAGTAATATCTTAGCAATTTAATGTTTCTGCCGGTGAGATTAACAGCTGAGCATCTCCTTTCGCACGCTGAGATGACAATTCTTTTTGCCCTTCACTTGCCTTTGATTTTTCTGCTCTGCACTGGGGCGTCCTATTTTGGTTCTTTCTCATCTAGTGCTGCTACCTTCTTCTAATCCAGCCCTTGCCTCTTTTCCTAGAATCATGTTGTGATAGGCATTTTGATTGCAGCTTAGAACCTGTTTCAAGGAAAATCTTCAATAGCACGTAGAGACTGGATTTCCAGTTTGTAAGCTTTGTAGTTAACCACAAATCTTGGTCAGGGCAAAGGATTAAAAAAAAGCTTGACTGTCTTTTTTTTTTTTTTTTTTTTTTTTTTTTTTTTTTTTTTCTCCTCAGTCTAGATTTTGTAGTAGCCTAGTTGACTTCCTTCCTTCCCTTCCCAACTTTTGTGTGATCTTCTAGAAAAAATTTTGCGGTACGGGGGCCTCTCACTGTTGTGGCCTCTCCCGTTGCGGAGCACAGGCTCCGGACGCGCAGGCTCAGCGGCCATGGCTCACGGGCCCAGCCGCTCCGCGGCATGTGGGATCTTCCCGGACCGGGGCACGAACCCGTGTCCCCTGCGTCGGCAGGCGGATTCTCAACAACTGCGCCACCAGGGAAGCCCCTTGACTGTCTTTATGAATGATACAGATCCTGTCTCAATGAGAAATCACCATCTCTTTGGGAGCTGATAATTATAGGATAGTTTTCTTCAACATTGTTGTACCATAAAGAAGGATACTGGATCTATCCCAAATGGCTCTTGATCCCATCCTTCTTCCCGTAACTGGGTGTGCCTTGCTCCTTGGCATATGTGCTATGAGATTTGGGCTATCGAGGCAACGTTTAAGCATTTTTGCCTTCTCTCCCACAGGTGATGCAGGTGCTGAATGCCGATGCCATTGTTGTGAAGCTGAACTCTGGGGACTACAAGACCATCCACTTGTCCAGCATCCGACCACCGAGGCTGGAGGGGGAGAATACACAGGTGAGATGAGAAAAGCAGCAAAGCCTCTTTTCCAAAACCAAAGTGGAGGAGGTGGAGAATTAGTTAGATGTGGTCCATGTGTGGGAGAATGCTAACGGACAAGTAGTGTATAAATCGCCAAAGTATTATTTCCTAGCATTTGCAGCCTAGCTGCTATTGGGCAGGTCTCAATTTCTCCTGAACCACACTCACTACTCTCCTTCATTTTCGATGGGCCCTGTTGGCATTCCTCCCTAAGGGGCTTGAGAGGAGTTAAGGTTGGTATATGTTAGGTGGTAAATGAGTCTTGTTTACTAACGGCATCTTATTATCTGAGGATAAGGGGAGGAAAAGATCTATGTCTCACATGCATGATAGTAAGGCTTGTTCTGCTGGTCATTTTGATTTGATCTGTACGTTTTTGCTCTAGGAAGAAATGAATTTTGGTATATATATTATCTGGGGCCACCTACTCATCTTTTCCGAGTGGTAACTAGAATTATTAGCTGTACTGTTTCTTGCTGTTTGTTGGATCTTTTGGCAGCAAGGGTGCTTGCCTAGCCAATGTGTATGGTTTGGGTATGTCAACTTTGAGAAATTATGTTTAGGCTGAAAACTGCAGGCAGTTTTGTTTTAAATTCTGTGGTCATTTTCTTTCCATTGTTATGTTAAGAGGTTGGGGAAAGGGATTGTGGTTGAACTTCTTTGTTTGTCTGGCTGTCTTGTTTTTACAGACATCTTTTTAGCCCCTGTTTTTGCCTTCTGATAACTAAAGTGTGTAACTGTGTCGATTGGTTATAGAACTGGGTCCTCGGTGAGAGCTGGTGCCACAGGCAAATTGAACGGTGTGGTTGAAGTTAATGCTGTGTGGCTTTTTAATGTATCCCTTTTGTAGTTCTAGAGACTTGAAATTTGCTTTTCTGATGTCTTGCACGTCTTGGTGCATTCACGAGTTGAAATTCAGGCCCTGTTTTCATTTGTGTGAGAGTTTAGAGACAGCCCATAAGAGTCAAATGAAAATATTGTGATTGTCTTTTGAGTCAGATCATGCGTAAGAAACCCATACAAGATGGGTTCTTTGAATGTCTGGCCAATCAGTTCATCTCGACCCCCAACCCCCCAGCCTTTTCTTTCCCACGGAGGAGGCAGTTTAATGCAGCAAACAGGATTGTGGTAAGGTTGAGAATGTAAATGCACGAAAGCCTAGAAATGCCAAAATAAGGTTCTCTCGGTAACTGTAGCTCTGCCTCATTGCACAGAGTAAATACACATGTCCAGTGTTGTCAGCGCTGGGAGTAGTCCACAGTTCTGCATCTGTGCCATGCAGTTGGAATTAAGGTTCCCACGGCAACCACAACTTTGGAATTCTTGAACGTTAATCTTTGTGCCTGCATCATCAGCCAAAGCATTATGTTAAAGGAGACTCAGTAGCTGAATTTTAAGCAGTTTTTAGGGGCGTGGGGGAGTTATAGCTTAGGTCTGACGACAGCAAGTTTTCTGGAGTAAGAACTAAACTACCACTGAGAAGTTTTCGTTTTTCTCGGATCCTTTGGAACTCCTCAGGGGGTAATGGATGGATTTCCCTTAGCCTAGCGGATGACAGAAAGTTGTCAGAATACATCTCCCAGTTTAGGCAGGATCATGTTTATAGAATTTCTTGTTCTTTATCAAGGTAGGTTATCTCTTATTTTATTTGTTAGACTTCTGTTCACTCCTGAGATCTTACTCCATTTTAAGGAAGTTCTAAGTGAGTCTCAGCTCTAAGAGTTAACATATGGCTTTTGAGTGAAATGAAGAATGATTTCCCTTATTTGTTCATTAAATTCCTTTGGAAGATTTTAATGAGGGTCACATAAGAAATTAATATAATACACTTTGAGTACAGTGGTGGTGGGTGCTGTGAAGAGCCCTGTTGTGGTGGGTGCTTGGGAAGGCTTCCCAGGAGCAGCTCGTATACCTCGAGTGCTCACGGACGAGAAGTGAGCAGATGAGAGAAAGGGCACTCTAGACCAGCACTGCCCAATAGACACATAATGCAAGCCCCAAACGTGAGCTCTGTGTGTTATTTAAAATTGTCTAGTAGCTATGTTTTAAAGAACATTAATTTTAATGCAGTTTATTTGACTCACTATATCCAAAACAGTATCATTTCAACATTTAATGAATGTAAAAAATTCATGAGATATTTTACTTTTTTTTTTTACTGTGTCTTGGAAATCTGATGTATATTTTATACTTGGATCTCAGTTCATCCTAGCATATTTCTAGGGCTCAGTAGCCACAGGTGTGTAGTGGCTACTGTAATGGACAGCACAGGTTTAGGAATTCAGATGAATAGGTTCATTGTCATTGATAAATACTTACTGGGTACCCACTTTGTACCAGATGCTATGCTGGGGTTGCAGTGGGGAATAAACCCTCATGGAACTACTCTCATGGAACTGTAAAATCTAGTAGGGGAAATTCACAAGTAATCACGTTTATGTCTTGTGTTATGAAAGTTTAGTGTTTATAAGAATGCATAATCTGGGAAGGCTTCTTTGAGGAAGTGACTTTTAAGGCCTGAAGGCTGATTAGGAGTTAGCTAGGTAAAAAGTGAGGGGAAGACAATTTCTGACCAAGACAGCAGCAACGACAGGAACCGGGTGAGTTTGGGAATAGGGAATGGATGGCCTCTGTGGATGGTGCATGAGTGGTGTGATGCCTGTGTGGTCCAAAATATGGGCAGGGCCAGATCATGCATGTCCTGTGAATATTCCCGGATACTCATGAAAAGAGAGAGAATGTGGGGCATGTGATGAACTGTGAGTAATTTTGTATGAGTGGAATAGAGGATACTTAATGCCAGGGGTTAGTAAGAAATGAGTTTGGGAGTTAGGCAGAGGCCACGTGTTGAAAACATGTCTGCCATGCCTTGTAGGCTTTTGTCTTGAACGATTTTAAGGAATGGCACCTTTTGGGTTTGAGTGTGCTTGTGTTGGTGGCTTTCATTTATAAAACATGAAAGTACTTTGCGTCTATAAAAGAAGATCATGCTAGATGAAAACTGATCTGTAGCGAGGGGTTCTGGCTTTGTTTTTGGTAAAGCTCACCTGGGGGTGAAAGGTATGAGGAAGGAGAGGCTGTGGATGTGGCTCCAGTAGCCTCTCACCCTGGAGGAGTCTTTCTACTTGAAGGATTCTCCCTGGAACCCTCACAATGAGTGGAGATTCTGCTCTCTGCTTATCTTAAAGAAATTTACAGTATGGGTGTAGGAATAGAAATCACCCAGAGATCCCAGTGAGGCTGTAACTATATGTGTGTAATGACTAGGCAAGCAGGAGTCCCCTTGGAGTCTTTGGTTTCCCTAGTGTTCTTTACTGTGTACCAACAGTTCCTATACTACAAGGGGAGTCCAGTCAAGTACTCTAGGCCTGGATGTCGGGACCTCTGTTAGGCCACATTGCACCCTTGTGCAGGTTAGAGAAGGGTGCCCCTTCCTTCAGGCAGCCTCACATCAGGGCACATGGCTTGGCAAGTAGAGTGGAGGCTGAATTTTAGCTCCCACTCTCCCTCGGTCCACTTGGCCAGGTGCCCTCGTGCCCGGCACAATGTGTACCAAGACCATGCGGCTGTCCTAGTTAGAACAGGGCTGATGGACTCTTCAAAGATGTCGAGGGTATGTTTTGGGAATTGGGTAATGGTCTCGTACTCACAGAAACAAAGGATGCTTGACGGTTGTTTGGAGATGACGGAGGGACCGTGGAGAGTGCCAAATGAAACCCTCAGGAGATTGCCTTCTCTCGAATTTGGGGACATTTTGGGGGAGGGGGGTGTCAGTGGCTTTGAAATGGAGAGAAAGTAACTTGGCAGCTTATGGTATTGGAGCTCATTCTACACAAAAGAACAGAGTGGGATAAGGCGCAGATTAAGGAACTGGAGGAGGAGATGAAGAGGGAGTCTTTGCATGAGCTTCCTCAGGGGCAGGCAGGTGGTGTGCAGAGACTCCTGCTGTGGGTGGGCCTCCCTACAAGCTCCCAGATGATGACCCAGTGGGGTTTGCCCTTCAGGTAAGAATGGGGAGGTTCATTTAATGTTTGTCTCCCCCCTACCCTAAAAATTAATGTGACATCAGCTAATACAGATCTTCTGAGACACCTTTGTATATTGTGGGGATAGTAGGGCAAATTGGATTTTCCTTTTTTTAAATACAGAGACAAATTCATTCTATTAAATTATACATGAGAAGGCAAGGAGGTTTTGCCCAAGGCTAACGGTGTACTTCCATTCCCCCGTTTTGGTTACTTTCTAATTGTAGCCAGAGGAAGGGCTCTGGAGAAAACTGCACGATCAAAGGAACTGTTTGCATTCTAGGCAGCTCTTTTCCAGTAGCACCCGGAAATTCATGGGTTAGCCACGGCTCCCAGATTTTGGTTAGAGCTTGATTTGTTGCTGGAACATGTGACAGAGTTAAAAGCTAGAGTGTGTAGTATTTCCCTCAGAAGGAGTACAGTTGGATGTCTGATGCTGTTGATTCTGTTTCTGTGGCACCAAACTTTTGGATTATTAGGGTGAATCCAGCGTCATCTCTTTGGAGATGTAGCTCCTTCAGGCTGAGATCCATTTTGGACACTGGTATGTGGCGCTCCTGTGACCCGAACATGTATCAGGGTTTCTCTAAACGTGTAGTGTGTGTTATCCAGTTGTTTGCCACAAAGATACAAGTGCTAAATCTTGGAGAAAGGCTATGAGTTTTCTGAGCTGCTGCCTTAAAGGAGAAAACACGTTGTGCATCTCAGGACTTCCTAGAGAGCTTTTGGCTTTGATCTGAAACTGGAAAACCTAGTGCTCTATTGCCCAGGGCTGCTTCGGGCTTTGTGTTACACTTGGAGTGTTAATGACAAAGGAAATACAACCCCTGGGCATTTGATGAAGGGGCTGATTTATTTCCCCATGAAGTCCTATCTTGCGGTGCTATTGTAGTAGGGAAAGAGCTGAGTTATCACAGATACTGGACAGTGGTGCTCATGCCTCAGAAGTTCCTAGACACACACACACACACACACATACACACACACCTCAGAAGTTCCTAGACATACGCACACACACACACACACACACACACACACACACACACTCTCACTCACTCACCCCACCCCCGGGAAGTGTGGAAACCCTTCCCCTCATCTCTCATCTGTGGTTTCATGCTTTCAACTTGTATTGGTTTCCATCACCCTGTCTTTCAGCCTCCTCCCTGTGAACTTACTCACCATATAAATGTTCTTTCACAGCACGGCCTCTAAATATTCAGACCTGGGCACTGTAGGATCAGTTTTGTTAAAGCTGCAGTCTGCCTAATCTCCCAGAGTCCTCGCTGCCTGTTTGAAGGGTTTGTTTCCCAGGCCTGAGCCCACTGGGTCTCCTCTTACGGAGCTGCAGGTAGGCACATTATTAGTGATACCTCGCAATGCTTAAGGGTTTTTTCTCAGAGGCAGGGTGGTTTCAGGTGCTAATATCACCATTTGTTGTGCAGGACCCCAGGGTGCTTTGCCATTTAGACACGATTGAAGGTGGTTCTCAACCTGTTTCCTCCAGGTTAGATTTCTGAAAGCATGATGAGTGGTCCTTCTGGACCCTAGAGCAGACAATGCTGCCAGCTGAGATGCATACCAACAGGAAGCTCTGGGGCTGCAGTCCCTAAGTGTAGCAGGGGCAAACCAGTAAACCCACTGACTGTGATCTTGCATGTGTGACTGGGAAGCATAAGGCAAATAGCAGATTACAGAGGGACTCCAGCCTGGCATTGAGGACCTTGGAGAAAAGCAGAAGCTCTCTGAAATGGATATAGCATTTCACCGGTTTCCAATGGAGAGATTTGGGGACTTGCAGCAATGTGATCAGAGGACATAGAATATGTCAGAGCGCCAGCAGAGGCATTCTGTACCGGCTTCAGATTTGTTTGATCTGGGCATTTTTGAGAAGAACACTTGAAACTTCTTTGTTAGCGGACTGAAAAAATTACCATTAAGAGACGATGGCTTGGTCTTAGCTCATCTATTTAAGATTCCAGGATGTATATATCCAGTCATTTTTTAAAGATTAATACCTGTTGTTCAGCTGGAGTGGTCACCAGAGTCAAGACATTTCATATCTGGGTGGATCCAGTTTCCTAAAATGTATGTTCCACCGCTCTTTATAAGTGAATTATAACCTGGAGAAGACAGTAATTGCCTATCTATTTCCCTTTGGTTTACTTTTTTCTCTCTATTACAAATTATGTTTTCTTTTGTGTCCTTTAGCTAATGCATCCCCTTTCCCATGATCTTGCCTCTCCTCTACAAATAATTTTTGTGGGAGTTTAACAGTCTCCTAGTGGGTCTTGCTGGTTAAGCCTTTTCCAAACCTTGTGCATTTATGTCTTTCAATCCTTCTCTCTCTGTCTTTCTTCTCTGTTTATTTAATCATCACTGTTACCAGTTCTGTATTTTCAATTTATCTAAATCTTCCCAGTGCCGCTGTGTTCATATTTCTTGTCTCTGTTCAGTCCTGTGAGCTGCAGTAAGTTTCTTTTGTTTCCAGAGTTGACAGCCCCATCATATTTACTGTCCTGTGACCTTTATTTTTTTTTATTATTTTTTTTAATGTGGTACTCGGGCCTCTCACTGCCGTGCCTTCTCCCGTTGCGGAGCACGCGCAGGCTCAGCGGCCATGGCTCGCGGGCCCAGCCACTCTGCGGCACGTGGGATCTTCCCAGACCGGGGCACGAACCCGTGTCCCCCCTGTGACCATTTAACATAGCTGCTATGTTGAGGTAACCCTCTTTCTTGCCTTGGTTCTTGAAAGCCTCTTTAGGCCAGGGATTTCCATACCCAGTCCTTTCCTTCTCTGTATCATCCTGTTCTGTCTGTTGATGTCCAGGCCTGCTTTCCACCGTGAAGCCTAAACTCCCCTGATGGCAGGAATGGTATGTTTTTCTCCGCTTCCTGTCTCCCCTCTTTTTCCGAAGCTTGCAGAGTGCTGGGACTACTGTAG
The DNA here is from genome assembly GCF_000442215.2 of Lipotes vexillifer. Taxonomy (NCBI): domain Eukaryota; kingdom Metazoa; phylum Chordata; class Mammalia; order Artiodactyla; family Lipotidae; genus Lipotes; species Lipotes vexillifer. Next base: position 507,892 of record NW_006770074.1, read on the forward strand.
GCATTTAATAAATGTTTAAATCTACGTTATATGCTGAGGCTGAAGACCTAATCCATACATTATTTTTGAGCGACATCATTTTTAGTGCTCCTAATCCATCGCTAATATCTGTGACTGCTTCTGTTAGCCATTGCAACTTGAGCCAGTGTATTGGTGTCGAAGGCCCCAGGAGGGAGTTTTTGCAGTCGGATTTTTTCCTACTTCCTAATTGGATTGCTTGTTTTGATGGTCAGGTCACACATGGCTTGGTTTTCTGTAGGCACTTTCTCTTCCCCACTCCTGGTTTCAATCTAGTTGCCGCCATTGGGGTGATGAGCCCTGCCTCTCCCTGGGCACTGGTTTTCCCTGTAGTGGTATTCCAGTAGCCCAGGGCAGATTGGGTTCAGTCCACCAGAGGGGTTAATTTCAGGATTTTAAGTGCTTCTGCAGGTTGGTTGCCAACTGAATTTCTTTTAACACCTCTACTCTTTTTCAGGCTTTCCCAAGTTATCCCTCTTTCATAGATATCAGTTCAGATGTCTTGATTCATTGGAGTTTTTAGGTGCGCTTTTCCCCTGAGGGCTATCTTTTTTTTTTTTTTTAACTCTTGATGACCTTGTTGGTTGTCAGATTATTTCTTTGCTTGGAAAAAAATTTAAAATCAATTAGAGAAGCTTTCCTTTCATCTTTCTCTCTTTATTTATGAGATACTGATTGCAGAGCTACCTACACTGTGTTTAGACTGTGTTTTTTTTTTTGGCATAACATTTATATGCAAGGCAAGTTTAGTGCAGTCATCCAGTGCCTTGTGCTTCTGCAGGCCAGGGTTGTAGGTTTCTTTCCTTGGTGGACTGATTAGCTTTGTACTGGGAAAATTTTGTTCAGTTCAAAACCCAAGCGTTCCAGTTCCTCATGTGTTACAGGTGCTGTGGACCTGGGAAATTATTTTTATTAGTAAGATGCTTATAATCTTAGAAATTGAGTCTCAAATTCTGACCAGTTTGTGCACGGTGTGGTCACAAGGTATACTTTAGACTGGGTGGTAGATTGTGGATGAAGCAGTGTCAGGACATGTCACTGCTGTGGAAAAGGCTTTTCAGAACTGAGACTAGAAGGGGAAGCTCAAGGACACAGACGGTTGCTTTTTTTCCTCCTGCAAATGACAGGCCTATTGCTTAGGCATATTTCTCACGTCACTTTTCATTTCAGCCCGCCTTTGAAATCCTTGGCCAGTTTGTGAGTTGTTCACATTTTTATAGGCCTTCATCTCACCATCTCATGTGATCCGAGCCTGTTTTCGGCTGCGGATGCCTCTGCGTGGTTCAGGGTTGTGTTGGTGGCCACCTTGGCATATTGCTATTTCACAGGAGGCTCTGTTCGGTTTAGCCGTAAAGACATCATGGAGACTTTGTGCTCCTTACTTCTCTGCTAGAAGCCAGTGGATATAATCTCCTTCATCCTTGTCTCACTGTATTGGGCCCTTTGTAAGGCTGAGCAGAAGCTTCCCCTTTATGTGGGCATCTGCTGCGTCTCTGTGTTCAGACACTGGTACCAGAATCTGGTTCCTTCTGCTGTTCTGCCGATTCTGGATAACCCACGTAAGGGTCGCCTGTAGTTCCTGTAGTTTCTAGTTTCTGCTTTAAAATGCCCTTTTCTCTCGTCCCCCTTTCATACTCTGTATGATTTTTCTGGGGCGAGTAGATTTCGCATTTCTTCAGGTCTGTTGCCAGCTCACTCCCCGGCCCATAGTTGATACTCACATGTTTGTTGTATAATGTCTCCTTTCGTTCTCATCGGCTCTCATCTCGTTGTTCATAATCTGGGAATGTGCGGAATGGACAGACTACACCTGACACTTGACTTTCTGAGTTTACTGCTCTATCTTTCCTGGGATGTTTTCCCCATCAGTACTAGGGAGGCTGGTAGAAAGGTTTGAGTTTTTTTTTTTTTTTTTTTTTTTTTTTTTTATTTGCTTGTGCTTTAAGTCTTTCTTATCTAGGAAACCATTTCCTAATCCAGAGAAAGCTGCATTCTTTCATATAGAACTGCCTTTAGCATCTGCTCATCCGGCTGGAGGGGCTTGTTTTAGAAAGCCTGCCCTGCAGGAGCTGTGGGTGGGTGTCTGCGGAGGGGCGGCTGGGGTGCCCCATGCCCAGGCCGGCTCCCTCAGGCTCTGGCTGGAGCAGGTCCCTATGGATGGGGGTGCAGACTGTACCACACTAGTCTCATTGGCCCCCCTTTCCCCTTTCTCTGTTAGTGCAGCTGCTGTGAGGGAGTGCACCCACTGTGTTCTGCATGGGAGGGCTGGCAGCCGGCTCCCCTTGCTGGTTTTGGCCATTGGGACAGCCAGGATTATTAGGCCAGTTTGTACTTTAAGATGAGGGATACTTGACATCACTCAAAGCAGCTTATTTTATTTATTTTTTATTTCTTATAAAGCGCAAAGAAGTTATCCCAGCCCTTTGCTCTTCATTTCAGTGTGTATTAAGCTACCACCAGCTCAGTGTTTTCTTCAGGAAAACATCCGGGTTCCTCCCTGCCCTTGGCCAGCTTCTGCCTCACCTTCGAAGATCCTTTGTGGCGCTTGCCTCCTCGCTCTTAAAGCCCTTTGGCTTCACCTCTTCTTCCCTCACCCCCTTCCAACCCTCTTCTCTGGGAGGAGTGATGGTTCTCTCAGTCTAGACAGTCCTGTTTGCATACCAAGAAGTTACGGTTATTCTGGAGATGCATGGACTCCGTAATATCAATGTTACAGAAAATGTAAGCTTCTCAGTTGAGAAGCCGTAAGGCGGCTTCTGCTTGTAACACCATTTGGGCCCCTGGTTATTATTAGATATCCGTAAAATCCCACAGTGGGAGAAGAGTCATTGGGGCTCTGTTTGAGAGAGATGTCTCCATCCCCAGAGATACAGATTAGCCCTAAGGTACCTGCGGTAGTAAATGGGACTTGACAAACTGAAAATTCAGGGCAATAAAATCCTACAGCCTTTCATCTCTCACCCTCATCATCCCACAAGAAATGAATTCCCAGGGCAGAAGCTGATAGTGTTTAATATCTCTGTTTTGAACTATAATTGAATGTGCTCAAGTGGGAACATGCTCTCTCCTTGCTCCTGTGCCCATCCCTGAGTGGCTACTCTGGAGACTTGTGGCCTGTTTCTTTGTGCCTCTACCCTCTTGCCCTCTCCCGACATCATCTCCCCCACCTCAGGGTCCTCAAAAGTTTTAATACAAGCTGGTGCCCTTTCTTTTGTTTGCTTTTGTGCTTTGACTTGGAAGTATTTCTGCAATTATCTGAATGGTGAGAGTATGGATTTGTGCTCCTGCCACTCTAGTTTTCCTTTGGATTTCTTTTTTTTTAAAAAGAAAAACAAATTTTTTCTCTTTTTTTGGGTGTGGACCATTTTTAAAGTCTTTACTGAATTTGTTAGAATATTGCTTCTGTTTTATGGTTTTGGTTTTTTGGCCGCGAGGCATGTGGGGTCTTGGCTCCCCAACCAGGTATCGAACCCGCACCCCCTGCATCGGGAGGTGGACTGCCAGGGAAGTCCCTGGAGTTCTTTCAGTTACCTCTCCTATCCCTGCTGTGGTGCCTCCCATTCCCCCTACCACCCTCCCTCCCAGAGCGCAGAGAGGAAATTTGTAAGCTTTGATTTGAATGATGACATCACTCCAGGCACAGGAAATTTGGTCATCCTGTTACTGTTCTCATGCGTTACAAAGGAGCTCCTCACTGCCCCCAGTGTCCCCCTAGTCTTGAATGTTGCTCTGAAATTCTCTGGGCTGTGTTTTGGATGCTGCATGAGCCTGCAAATGAATCCTCATTTCACCTCTGCAGAGTTGAAGTTCACTGTCTCCCTTTAGCTGCCTTGCTTTTGGTTCAGCCAGAAGGAGCGTCATTTTTTTTTTTTTTTTTTTTTTTTTTTGCAGTACACAGGCTTCTCACTGTTGTGGCTTCTCCCGTTGCGGAGCACAGACTCCGGATGCGCAGGCTCAGCGGCCATGGCTCACGGGCCCAGCCGCTCCACGGCATGTGGGATCTTCCCGGACCGGGGCACGAACCCATGTCCCCTGCACCAGGGAAGCCGTAAGGCGGCTTCTGCTTGTAACACCATTTGGGCCCCTGGTTATTATTAGATATCCTCCCCCCCGCTCCATGCTTGTATACCTTAAAGCTGGTGGTGTTGCTGAAGTGACTTGGAATTCAGAAGCTGGGGAGTAGGGACTCATTGCTCTTTCTGGCTTCTGTTTAACCTCGGTACATTTCCTCCACCTCTGCCCCCTCCCCTGCTAGGAAAATGATGTTCACATGTGTCGTTCTAAGGTACCCCCGGTGGGAAGTTCTACAAGGGCAAATCATTTGATTGTTAACTGTTAGATTCACTGCAAATATGGCTGCCAACATTATTGCCTCTCATCTGCTACAGATGAGCTCTGGCCTTCTGGGTTTGCACGGGACTGCTCTGAGGACAAAGATTAAGTGGATCTCCGTTGATGCCATATCTTTTAATCGAACAGCCAACTTGCAGTGTGGATAGGGGTCTGCCACGGCCCTTCTCTTCCTGGCTTCCCTTCCTCCCACCCTCCCTCCAAGCCCCAGCACAGAGGCAGAGGCATGCACCGTGTTGGTTCTCACGTGAAATCCAGATTTTAACCCCGGAGTAGAGGCTAGGCCACGGTGTGGTTTGTAAGCTACTTGTGTTCGAGTCTCTGCGGTTGGAGCCTGGAGAGTTCATCTTTCACAGTTGCAGGTGTTTCTGTTGAGACTAGTGTTCTGGGTTGTTGCTCCTCGCAGTGGCAAAGTGGCGGTTTACTTTTCCAGGGTTTTGGTCTCTGACGGTACTGTTTTTCTTCCTGGAGCCGGACTTAAACGCAGTAATATCTCTGCTGTTTCCTGGATGAGCTTTTCTCCCCCGCAGGTTTCAGAGCCAACTGTGAAACCAGACGTATCCTTTCTCAGCTTAGAACATCTCCTGAGGATTCCAGTGAAAGGAGATATGAGAGTTCCGCCTGAAGAAATTTGTCTGCTTCAGAGGACAGAGCTCTCTAGGGAGCAGTGGAATTTCTTAGGGTATATGACATACTATTTGAGCTGCTGTTTAGTTGAGGTGGGCCCGTTAGCAGTTTCTGGGTGAACTTCATGATAAAAAGTGCAAACGTTCATGAAGTGGTGTGCTGTTAGAGGTGGATTCACACCTCACGTGCTCTTGCTTATATTCACTGGATTTGCAAGGCAAAGAGAAGGGTGCAGGAAGAGGAGTGTGCCTGCCTTCACCACGTGCAGGCAGCACTCAGACGGATGCAAGAAAATGCAGGTGTTTTATGGCACACACACAGCTTTGTCACGGTTCAGGACACAGCATAGCAAGATCCTAAAGCGCCTTGTGAATCGTGACAGGAGCACAGAAGTACTCGCGCATGTTTAGTGTTGGGTGGTGAGGACTCTATTAAGACTGAGGAGGAGGGACACTTCTTTTTTTAAGGTCTTAGAGAAGGTCTTCTGCTCAGCCCGGCTTCTTTTCAGGGCTCAGCTCTGAGCTTCACAGGCTGAGAAGTGCAGTCTGTTTGGCTGGTTAATTGATTTATGCTAAATGAACTCACAAAGATGTGATCTGAAAGTCAGTTTGTGGCTGTATTCATTCATGATATGAAGTCCAGCTGCCAAATAGACTGGAAGGTTCTAATGGGCCAACGTGTTCTCTTTCTTGTAGAGGAAGTCTATTTATTGTTTACAGAATTGGAGTAAAGGGGGTGCTGGATACTGAGGAAGGCTCAGGTGCCCTGGATGCCCACGTGGCCCAGGCAGAGTGTGGCCCAGCGCGTGTGTTAGCTCCCCCCTCCCCGTCTCTGTTAGAGAGATGAGGAGACAGAGGCTTGGGAAGATTCGGTAAGTTGCTCAAGGCCCCTTCTCTGTAAGTGCAGGAACCAGGATTCTAACAGATCTGTTTTACTTGTCTCCAAACGTGTCCTCTAGACTTCGATGTTGGCTGGGCACGTTGGTGACCCTCTCCCTTACACTGGGTGGACTTCTCTCCGAGCTCCTGTTTTTCAGAATTTCTGCCAGCTACCAGAAGCAGCAGCTGGTTCTGCTTTCTTATTTCAATGTATTTTTACAAATTAAAATATTTCCCACAACTATTTTGGAGGCACATAGTTGATAATCAAGAGATCCAAATTTATATTTCCAATGAGTGTTTAACATCAGAAAAGTGGGTGAACTGTGTCTCCTTAATGGTCTTGTCTCCTATATGAAGTTTTCCTGGCAGTACTTTCACTGTTTAGAACAGTCAGGCCAACTCTATGAAGAGATTGGATTCTCTCTTTAGTAGAGTCTCAGTACTTGTCCTCTTTGTACAGGTTTCCGAGCCCCTTGAGCATCTGCTCCTGGATACTTTATTATTTGTTTAGTTTTCATTCATTATTTTCATACAGTAACCCCATTAGATGGCTTAAGCTTCTGATTTCATCTTTACATACATTCTCTACCATAGACATTTTTTCCCTTATATATGAAACATGTTCACTTCATAAATTTTGGAAAATTTTTAAAGAAAATATAAATTATATCTCACCAATCCAGAGGCAACCTCAACACTGTTAATATCTCACAGCCTTCTTAGCTGCTTCTGTGTTCATGTTTTGTAACAGAGCACTTCCCCTGGCCTTTAGATAATTTTCTAAAACATGATTTTTAATGGCTGTGCAGTTTTACAGAATGTGGACATCCTGTAATTTACCAAGTTTCCACCAACTTTTGTGTGGATAAATTGTTTCTGTCTTTACAATTATTATATCCTCATTCTTAAAAGAGAAGGTTTGCCTGAAGTAGAAAGTAGGAAAAAGTCCATTCAGAGCTGAGGTAGCTCTTGGGCCGGTTGTGCTGTAACACAGTGCAAAGAATTTCCACCACAGACATGCGTTCCCAGAGGGGCTGATATTTCGCCCTGCTGGCAGAAGGCTCTCTAATCACCTAATTCCTTACCTGTTTGTGTTATATAGAAGCAGGCGGCAGTCCAAGCCCTTTGTGTCTTGTTGCCAGGATGGCTCCCTGCCCGCCCCCCCCC
>NW_006770074.1:515039-529795 GCF_000442215.2 Lipotes vexillifer
CCCGCCCCTGCCCCCAACAGCTGAACTTGCTGCTGCTGAAATAAAGTGTGGAATAGATGGGAGATCTTCTCCGGGGGACCACTGCTGTCTTCTGTTGCCCTGGCTAGGACATGGTGAGACACTTTAACGGGAACACAGAGGCCCCCGTGGCAGCTTTGTGAGTGTGGCCGGCAGTGATTATTTGTTTTGTCCCACGTGCTGCTCTGTCAGTGACTTCCTTCCACAGTGCGTGCTCCTGTATCCGCACAATCACATTGCAGATTATTACACTGCAGCCTGTTTTGATAAAAACTGTTATCCCCAGGTAAGTGTATAGGAAGCAGCTATATTTAACTAAAATACAACAGCATTGGTGGCCAGTAGATATTAAAATCACTATCATAATTTGAAGCAATATTACCAACACTGCCACCCTGAGGAGGATGCTGCCCATTCAGGGTTCCAGGAAAGGAGACAAATGCAGGTTCTCTGCAGCTCTGCTGTCTCTCTTTGAAACCTAAGCACTGGCAACAGTCTTGTCTGATCTCAAGAAGTGGTGTGGTGTTTGCAGAGAGTTATGGCTCAAATCATTGAGGTGATAAGCTACAGTCAGCATCCCAAATATACGCTCAGGCAAAAAGGCAGCCACTGACATGCAGGCGCAGGTGTGCAGTGTACTCTTTGTGTGCCCTGTCCCTCAGCAGGTGAACTGCATTCTTTACTTGGCCAGAAACTCTGATTTGGTGCCTTGGGAGCATAAAGCATATTATGCACCAACCCAGCAGTTACTTTAACTCCTTTTATGGTTAATATCTATGTAGAATAATTAGAAGGCACTAAGAGTTCCTCTAAATTGTTCAAACGCACAATTTTGCACTCTTCATGCTTATTTTTTGTGTGTGTTTTCTCTGAGAGTCAGTACTTGCTGTTGGCAAGTATCTTGCCACCTGCACTGCCCCCACCCCCAGTTCCCTGCTCAAGACCGACCCACTGTTTACTCCTAGGGGGGTCCTCTCAGGCACAGGCAGTACAGTTGTGGTCACACTGAAAGCTGTTTCTTTAAGGATCGGCTGCTTATCTGGGAGAACTCCATCAGCAGAGGTGAGAGGATCCCAGATTAAAGTGTTGGCATCTGTTTACTATTTTTTTTTTCTTCGTGCCTCTCCATCTTTTAGAGATGACCATCTCTTCAGATAAATCCTGGTCCAGGGAACACAGGAGACCAGGGGAGGATGGAGGAATCAGAGCTGAGTTACCAGTCTGCCTGTAGCAGATGTCCTGTATGACTCTCCCCCCACCCCGCTTCCTGCCTCCACATGATAAACTTTCTCCCTGTTCCCCTCTGGCTCTGGAGAGCTAGCTGTCAGAGCCAGTAGAGGGCTTTGGAAGGACACTTCCAGGGTTAGTTGTGTCTGTGCACAGGAAGTGTAAGCGGAGAGATTTTAATTTGTGCATAGGTGTGTAGCTTGCAGGGACATCGGCTCCCTCTGGTTTGATTCTGATGAAACTGAGAGTGGTTGGTTTGTGCTGAAATGTGGCTGCAATTTCAGGAAGGGAAAGAATAGGCAGGGCTGGTGATTATTTTGTGATACTGTGTCATTTGTGTTGGTCCCTCCCTGTGGTTCTGAAGAAGAAATTAGTATATTGGTCATTTGAAAAAGTAATTTTAGCTCACAGGCTCCCTGTCGCACTTGAGTAACTTTCGGAAAGTGTAATATTTTCCCCAAATCCCATTAAATGTTAGGCACTCTTTCTATATTCCCTTTACTGTCCTTTAACTGATTAGCAAAATATTTATGTGAACCCAGAAGGCTGATTTATTTATTTTATTGTCTTTTTTAATAACTTGCTTCTCCCTAGTGCTGGGTGCTTTCTGAGGCCCAGACAACCACCGTGATTTCTTTGGTAATAATCATCTGCCAGCCCCTGACCTGCATCCTCAAGGGACTGCTTTGAGCTCTTCCAGATTTAATGAAGCCTCTAGCTGTCCCTCCCCGTGGGTGGGTGATAATAAATCCACCCAAAATGCCCCCTCCTAGGGCCAGTAACTCATTGAGGGGATATAGCTGATCAGTGGATAAGACTCAGCATCCTGACCCCCAGATCCCAGAACGACTATGCAAGAGATGTAGAAATGAAAATGCCACATAGCAGATTGGACCCGGACTTCTTGCTCTGTGAGCCTGTCTTGTCTGAGGTCTGAGGGTTTCTTTTACAGTTGATTTCTTGGCCAAGGTGCTCTGGAAATTCTTAAGCACCTGCGTCTGCTTGAGTAATTACTGATGAGCATGGTCTCTGAGATGTTGCTCTGGAAGTGGATAACAAATATTGGGTTCCAAGTCCTAAAATCATGGTGGTAAAAGATTAGTCAGAAGAGAGCCTCTGAGTGGGGCTTGACAACCTTCCCACAGCGCTCCCCCTGCCGGCCCCCAACACCGCAACCCCCAATATTTGCCAGCCCAAAGCACAGGTACAGCTTTCTGGCACATCCCTTCTGGTTCAGCTTGCTCTCCGTAATTAAATTCTTATTGTTGCCTACAAGCACAGATCTCAGGTGTTAAGATGCAGGGCAAAACAGGTTTCTGCAGTCTCTCCTGCTCTAAGGTAACTGGCTACATTTGTTTGTAATGGACACATGCTTGGTATGCCTGTGTGTTTGGGGGTGGGTATCTTTTATTCATCAAGCATCTTTCGAATGCAGAAGGCTAACAAAAAAAAAAGATAGTTTGGGTACTTTTTTAAACACTTATGTTTTACGTATTGACTTGGAAGTGTGGAAAGAAAAGCACACACAACTTGGAACACAGTAAAAGATTAATGAGAAACAAAGCCATGAACTCACCAGTGTCTCAACTGCACTAAATCACCGCCCTAAAGAATCACAGTAACTCATCTGTGTGTCATGGAACAGAACTGATTATGGTCTGACTCTGGAGCAACGTGGCTCATCAGCAGAGCAATGCAGAGTGGAAATGTTAAGTGTCGAGGTTTTTAATGCAGCGATTTTCAGCCCTTGACTGCACATCAGAATCACCTAGGGATCTCTTAAAAACCTTATGTGCCCCAGGTCTACTGAATCAGAATTTCCAAGTATGGGTCCCAGATAGTTTTTTTCCCCCCTTCCCTCCCTCAGAGCTCTTCAAATGCTTCTGATGTGCAGGTATGGTTGAGAACAACCTTTTTGTTTTGGTGTTTCCTGGGTGGCTGTGGTATGTGTGGGGATCTGGTGGGATTGTTCTGGGTATGGTCTTAAGATTAAAAGCGATGGCATCTAACCCAAATAAAATCTTGTAGGTGTAAATCTTGTTCAGCTTGCCTTAAGAAATGTTTGAAATAGTTATATTCTTTTAATGCTTTGGGGAATTTTCAGTTATTCCATAATAAAGATGTCATAGCCACTCATTTCTTAAAAGTTTAAATATTTCCCTTCTGGAAAGCTCTTTCCCTATAAAGCATTGTTGCATATTCTGTCTTCTCCGGAGGTAGGGAGAGAAATTCATAGTTAGGGAGAGAAAATTATAGTTGTGATATCGTGATTTATAGTAAACATATCTTTTGGTCTTCAGCCCTGTTTTGCTACAAAGGCGTCTTTTGTTATGTTAATAAGGTAACTGGGCTCACCTAAGGATGGGGGCAGGTTGCTGGGAGAACCAACATTGTGACTGGAAGATTGGAATTTCAGTCCCACCCCCTGACCTCAGGGGAAGGGTTGTGCTGGAGGTTGAACCAATCGCCGGTGTCCAATGATTTAATCAGCTGTGCCTATTTAAGGAGGCCTCCATTAAAAACCCTAAGGATTGGGTTTGGAGAGCTTCTGGGTCAGTGAACGCAGAAGATTGGGGGAGAGTGGTGTGTGCTTGGAGAGGACATGGACGCTCTGTGCCCTTTCCCCAGACTTTGCCCTGTGCGTCTCTTCCATCTGGCTGTTCTTGAGTTATATCCTTTTAAAATAAACAGGTAATCTAGTGAGTAAAATATTTCTGAGTTCTGTGAGCTGCTCCAGCAAATTAATCAAACCCAAGGAGGAGGTTGTTGGAACCCGCAGTTCATAGCTGTTCGGTAAGAAGCACAGGTGACAACCTAGACTTGTGATTGTCATCTGAAAGGTGAGGGTGCAGTCTTGGAGGACTTCGCCCTTAGCCTGTGGGATCTGACACTGCCTCCAGGTCGTGTCAGAGTTAAGTTGTCGGACACAGCGGGCGTCAGGAAGTTGCTTGGTGCCATAGGGACCCCCCCCTCACCATGCCCCCACCTTCTCCCTGTACGTTAGGGTCGGCACAAGAGTCACTAATAGTAGTAGTGTCTGACTTTTCTCTCTTGTGATTTGGGCCAGTAGTTGCCTTAAAAGCTATATAGTATGACCTGATTTATGAAATTTGCCTGGGAAACTTTAATTTTCTTTTAGGAATGCCCGTAATGTTTCAGACACTTCAGTGGGTGTTTCATCCCGGAATTGACTTGTCCTATGTATAACAAACTTCCTCAAGAAATTAAAATGACTCTTTTAAAACTGTTGAATATGATTTTGTTACTGACCTGGGTCCTTGGACTGTTTAGTCAATAGAAGCTGTTAAGAGGCCAGACAGATTTAGGGGCTCATGCTGCAGCCTGAGGGAGTCAGAACAAGAAACAGGTACCCTTGCTTGCTTCCCGAGGTGGGCTGGGGGCGAGCTCATCCCTTAAATGGGATGAGGGTAGGGGGGGATCAGTGGCTTGGGCAGGAGGCCCAAGTCCCTTGGGTGGTCTGTTGTCCATCCCCTTGGTGGTGCTATGTGCGGGGATCAAGAGCTTTTGCACCTCAAGTGGTGGTTGGTTGGTGGCCTTTTTGTATCTTATTGTTCATAATTGCCCCAACTGCCCATGCTGGACAGTTGTTTTTAGTCCCTTATAGTTTCTTTGTATTCTGTTGCTCAGGAGACGTTTGTCCAGGTGCAAGCACTCAGGTAGAGGGTCCCAGGTCCCAGACTATCTCAATTTCTTTTTCTTTTTTTTTGGTTTCCTCTTCTACAAGATGGCTTCTTGAAATGCCCCTTTCCTTTTGTCCTCTGTTTGGTTGTTCTTTTTTTTAAACATTGTTTGTTAGAGCATTACCTTAAAATTACCTGTGGAACTTAACAACGGCAACACCCGGGAGTCGACCAGAACAATCGATCTCCGGGAATGGAGCGCAGGCTTTGTACCACAGGTGATTCTAATTCTCAACCTGGATTGCAGACCCCCCGGGTTTTTCCTATTGCTTTTGCCCTTGTGCTTCTTGGCCAGCACTTATCCCCCCTCCCTCACTTTTTAACATTGCCTTCAGCTGTGTATATGTTACGGCCCTTAAGAGACACCTAATATTTCTCTTCTTCCGGTGACTTTAAAAGCCCACCTTGTTAGAATGGAACACAGTATTTCTCTACTTTTGAACTTTGCTCCTAATAAATGATAACACTGTGTACTTATTTAGTATTCTTTTGGGGGAGCTTGGATATCTTTAAAAGCCTTGTAATTAATTCCCCAGTGTTTTCCCTAGAGACTGGTAAGGGATTCCTTATTGTTAAATCTAATACCCTGAAATTGCTGGGCTCTGCTGTCCTGTTCTCAGTTGTTCTCAACTTGAATGCTACCACTTTGGGGTTGGACAGCTTCCCAGATTGCCTTTCTGATCATCTGAGCAGGAAGACTCACCACCCAGCTTGTCTTTAGCCTGAAGGTAAGTCTTGCAGGAACCTCAGAAAGATATTCTTTCTAATCTTAGGTGAAGAGATCTACTTGATAGGCAGCTGGTGGCTGAGTGTGGGTAGCCTTAGACAAAGGGTGTTGTGATGTTAGGGTTAGTGTGTGAAAAAGGGCGTGAAAGCTGGACTGATCCCAGGCGGAACCCGTGAGACCAGAGGACATCATGTGCCTCCAAGATGTGTATCTGGCTGATGTTTAAATTGCATCAAATTAAAGGGTATTTCTCGTTCTCCACTGTGGTGTCACCAAAGGGCGGAATTAGTGTCATTTTCTGCAGCTTTGAGCTTCTGGAACTGTCACTCTCCCAGAGGGTCACTAAGGGTAGTAACTCAGCATTTCACTCCAAAGAGGCTATAGACACGTATCTGGAGGAACTTCTTCAGAGAGTTATTATTCCAGGTCCACTGAACCCTACTCATCTGTGTTGCAGTATATCTATCTATCTATATATATATATTTTAAACCCTGTGGTAAGAAGTTCATGTTAACTCCTGTTTGTCATATAAAAGAGCAGAAGGTATGCGGGGGGCGGGGGAGTGTGGCAAGTACCATGTACTACTGCTTGTATGAAAGTGCTCTGCAAAGCCTGCACCATAGGGATGTTCGCAATGACTAGTCATTTTCTAGCTGTACAGTTTTTCAGGTGGTTTACTTAGTCCTTACTTTGAACAGTGTATTGCCTTGGGGATGAGGAGGGCTCTGAAGGTACACGATAAAACCTCCACTGTCAGAAATTCAGTCTGGTAGTGGAAATAACTCCAGCACGCGTTAAACAAGGCAGCATCTGCTATGCGCCGGAAGGGGTATAACCAAGTGCTGTGGGGACTCCAAGGAGAGAGAAATCACGCTTGACTCGTTCTTCCCACTTGGGTTCTGGTGCTGGTCCTGCTTGTACCTCTCATGAGGTAGAAACCCAGACACAGACCTGTCACTGGGCAGGGCTGTGGAGGTAACACGTCACCCCACCCCCATTTTATTTTTGCTTCAGGGCTTTCTGTTTAAACCCTTCAGTCACATCCAGTGTTACAGGACCCAGTGTCTCATCAAACAACTATTAAACTTTCCTCTTGGGGAAAAGGAAGACACATGTATGACTGGTGCTAGAGCTTAATGCTAGGGCAGGAACTGACTTGTACGCCTGTCGGAAGCCCCACGAACTTGCAAGGTGTTGGCCATTCGTTGTATGTCTTCCATTTGAAGAGGTGCTTTTTGCAGTGTCCAGGAACCTTAGTCTGTAAGGTTTTTTCCCTTGAAGCTCTGCTTTTTACTTAGACATTTTGTGAAGGCCACTCCTCAGGCAGCCCTTGTCATTTGCTGAATGTCAGCAAGCATTTGCTGTCATTACTCCGATGCAGGGAGAAAGGTGATGTTTTCACTTTCTAGCAAAATAGCCCCCAGCCTTTTGGTAGCTCTACATTGAAAGGTCAGCACCCTCTCTCTCCTTCTCTTGTCTCCTCTGTCCTCACTGTCATCTTTATAACCTGTCCCTTCTGGAAGCTGTTTTTGTGAAAAGCACTGGAGCCACAGTTTAAAGAGAATGGATTCAGTAAGTCTGAAGGTTCTTGTGTTGATTGTGAGCTTGAGATGGTCACCTTGGTCCTCAGGAAGAAGTTGATTATTTATGGTTTCCGGCTCTTGGAAGAAAGTAGTACTGACTTTTTTTTTTTTTTTTTTAAGGGGTGTGTTTCGTTTTGCTTTTTAAACTTTAACCATGTATGCCTGTCATTCTTGGACTATTTTACAGCTTGAGCATATTGTAATTTTGAGTAGTTCTCTTATTGAAATTGGCCAAGGTAATCATGGTGGTTTGAGTGGGAGCAGTCTCACCTGTTGAGGTTCCATTTCATTTCCCAGTCCTTAATCCTGTCTTTTATCAACAGGCATGTAAATTACACATAGATACAAATATATTTCAAATGTGTAGTGATGTTGGTTCTAATGAACTCAGAGTTGCCCTAGAAGCCCTTTTGAATTAAGTTTGTATGTGGTGTTTTTTAATGATAGTAGATTATAATCTTTCATGATGGTGATTAAGTTGTAAGTTTAGTCAAACATCTGTTTATTTAGCAGAGTGATCATGACTATTCCCTTTGCAGTTAACACTGATTTAGGGAAGATCTATATTTATAATTAATAGATATTGAAGGTGTGCTAAATATACTTAGGCTCCTGTTCTTTCCTATTTCCTCCCTGTTCTTTTAATTCATTTTGTTCTTTTTGGTGACCTTATACGTTCTGTTGCTTCCCTTTGTGTATTGAAGTTATGATATTAAAATCAGTGTACTTAATGATGAAGTGCTTATTTGCTAAGTAAGTTGGTTTTTACTCTTGGCCACCCCTGCACGACCAAGGTAGAGGTGTTGCACACACAGTGAACATGAAGTAAATGTTATTGCCTGATAGGGCACTTTTGTCTGTCTCTTGGCCTATCCTGCCCAAGAAACGTTTTGACGGTCACTCAGTTTCCCACGTGAATATGTAAATGATGACGCGCTCATTCCCCAAATGGATAGTAGAAAGGCAGAGTTTGGAGTGATAATAAAGACTCCTGTTTATTTAAAACAAAACAGAACACCTCCCTCTGAATGCTAAGATGGCCGCTTCAAGTAAATTCTAAGATGACCACAAGTGCAACTGTTTTTTCTCTAAGCCTTGTCTCTGTATCTTGCAGGTTATGTAGTCCTTGAGCAGGATTTCCTTTTTCAAATTTCAATTACATTCATAAACTGATATTTAGGAAGATGAATTCCAAGAACCTTAAATTATAGAACAATACTACTGTTAATCCTTTAAATACCCTCGGTAAGTGGAAGGATACTCATGGGAAGAGGCACTCACTCAACTGTGTGAAGATTTGGGAAAAAGATGGAAACAAGGGACTTAATTTGTCCTGTAGATTCAGGCTTTTTTTTTTTCTTCTTTCTTTTAGTAGAAGCTTTAAGGATGTCACTGTCTTAGTTTCAGAATTTTACTGCTTTGGTTACCAGAATCTTCGATGTCTTATGCCTTTTGTAGTATGCCATCGATGATTTGTAATGATGCAGGCGGGGACATCTTTTTTAGCACAAGGGTAAATGGGTTTGGATTCCATCTCTTTGACTATCTGAAGTTATGACTGCACACTTTCTGTTCTCCTTCGAGGGGCTGCCACAAATTTACCTAAGTGATTTTTATCTTCTTGCGCACACTGAGTAGCTCCACCGTAGACGTAGTTAAGTCTGTGATAACCCTTCCAAGTCCTGAAATGTTGTATAGTCTGATAAAATGCTGACGATCAATAATAGTCCTGGATGGCCTGAGCCACTAAATGTCTGAATGTTTGAGGGCGACATCAGGCCAGGGGGCCCGCAGCACAGCCCCCGACCTCCGCTCTTGTCCGTCTGGTCTCCGAGCACATGCTCCGATGTTGAGGCAGCTTTGAGGCCATTTGGGGGTTCTCCACCCTTACCGCCGAGGAGGCTGTGATTGTGGGCACACCTGAGTGTTGATGTTGTTTTTACTCCTAAGCATCTGTAAGCAAATAGTCAGGAGTACTCGAGGGAAATGGTCATGGTAGAGAATTATGCATTTTTAGAAATCGCTTTTTGTTTCAGAGCACAGTCTCTGCCTGCAATTGTAATGCATCGGAATTTTAGAAATAATTTTTTAAATGTCTAGTATTGGTCATAGCACTGTCTTAAAGAATCAGGCAGAGGTCTTCGTTTTCTTACACATTCCATTCAGCTCTTTCTGGCCAGCTAACCTAGCTTTTGAGCCCTAGTGGTCTTACATTCATTTCCATAACAAGGGGTTGTTGGTGCCTCAAACTCTAGGGATTGTGATTTGAGGTGGGAGGAAATAGCAGGAACCAATGAATGCTTAAATGAGAAATTGGTTTGTAATGTCACAGACTCATCAGAGGAGGGCATGAGAGATGGAAAGAAAGAATGGAAACACAGACATCCTGCTGGTAGAGTGAAAGTCTCCCTCCTTCCTGATTTTCTGTGCCTTATTTCATTGGGAGATGCTTCTGATTGCTCTGTGTGGCTGCCCTTTTCTTACTCTTCCTTGCATCCTGTGAATACAGATCCTTTGCGTGCGGTGCGGTGTAGGCTAGATAACTGATGGCTGGCTTCTTGTAGTACAAAAATACCTATTGATACTCTGGCTTACATGGCTTTACTGACGTCCAGTCCCTCTTCCCCTCAGTCCCCAGCAACGACTGGCCACTTTGAGCCTCTATTCAGTGAGTTGCAGTAATGGCTATCAGGCTACTAACGTTTGATCTTAGCATCTGAGTAGTCAGCCTATGCTAGTAACGTGTGATGGTAGGTAACCAATATGACTTGGAGGCAAGGTGTGCTGTACTTCTTTGCCAGTACATTTTGTTCTGTATTTTCTTTGTCTTAAAAATAACTTTTGAAAAAGCTTATGTTGGAATAATAGACATTTTATGAAAACCTTTGTACTCAGTACATATAAGGTGTCTTTTGATTGTGTACGTGGAGGGTGTGGCTTGGGTGGCAGAGTTCATTTAGAATGAAGGGAAAATGTGGTTTCCAGGGCTATTTTCCAGGTTGGCCAAGTTCTTCAAAGTGACAAACGTCTCCGTTCCTTTGAAAATTATAGACATGTTGGTGTGCCTTCATTCAATGGTCAGGGGCCCTGTATCTCATACTTTGGATATAGTAGCACATGTGGCTGTAAAAGGACTCTTATGTGTAGGATTGTTCATGGCAATTCCTGCCCTTGTCTCTCTGAGGAATCATGGACTTGAAATAATTTTTGCTTCTGTTTTTCACTCACACAGATCACAACTCTTGTACTGATACGGCCAGTTACCATAACTCATTGTCCCAGACTTGCAGGGTATTACAAGGAATTGGCATTGGGAATTGAGGGATGTTTCTGTGATCATGCGTATTCTGGATATGAATTTCTCTAGCTACAGTCTAGAGGGAAACTGGAAGTTAATCCCCAAAACTTCATGCTCAGCCTGGGAGATCCTTTAGAAAAAAGAGGGGTTTTTTTCCAACTGACAACAGCTATCAAAGCCCGGTTGACCCATTTGATGATGTTGACCGTCAGTGGTTTGAGGAAGTGGCTCTGGCTTGTGCAGGCCCACAGCATGGTGCTTTCTTACAAGGACTAATTTCTCAGGACATGCCACTGTAGTAATTTTTAGCAGCGCTTTAGCTAAAGGCAACTCATATTTTTCTGTTATCAGAGTCACTGCTTTGTATTGTCACTTGGGCTTTCTCCTGTTTCTTTGCCTTTTATTTGACTAATGTAGGAAGAAACTGTTGGTAGACAACAGGGGAGAACAGTGTGTCTTGATGATTGTAGAATTAATATATTTTAGTTTGATGATGACCCAAAGGTAGCCATTGTCCCCCCACCACCCCCGCCCCCCACTTCTTTCTATGTGTGTGTTTTATTGCTTTGGATTAGGAAGCATCTTGATCTTTTATGTTTCTTAAATGTCTAGTTATCAGTTGCTAAAGTCAGTGTTGTGCTAGCCCGTTCCTTTAAAAAATTATTTTTTATTTTTTTAAATTTTTATTGGAGTATAGTTGACTTACAGTGTTGTGTTTCTGTTGTACAGCAAAGTGATTCAGTTATACATATACATATATCCACTCTTAGATTCTTTTCCCATATAGGTCATTACAGAGTACTGAGTAGAGTTCCCTGTGCTATATAGTAGGTCCTTATTATCTGTGTAGCCTATTCCTTTGACCTTGTTTCTAGCTCAGTGAAAACACAAGCCTTTGTGAAAACAGGATATCAAAGCTAGCAGCTGGCGCTCAGGGGAGCCGTTTCATCTTGGCTGACTATGCCTATGATTCTCTGCTTTCCTGGCCTGGTAATCTCCATTTTGTGACGTCTTCTGACTTCATGCAGACAGACCACAATACATGGTAATACGTTTTCTCTGACTCTGTTTTTGCACCTTTTCATAGGATGTGCCCTGTGCGCAAAGCTGGTACGCATAGCAGTACAGTTTCAGGGTACTGCCAACCCTCTTTGGGTACTGGGCTATAACCACACTGGCCAGGTGTATGTATCCTGGCAGTTACTATCTGAATTAGTAGCCATGAAGTCTATTAATCTGATATATGGCAGAAGTAATTCTAAAGTCAATTTATCGATTTTCAAAAGATACCCTAATTATATGTGTGAGAATTAAGCTATTAATTAGTTATTTGGAAATTGCTATAGTTGTTGAGAGGCAAGAGAAAGTGTTTCAAGATGGGGTGCAAGACGTGGGCTTAGTAGATGAAACGGCATTTTAGCAAGACCGGGAGGGTGGGTGAGTGAAAGGTGCAAGGCGTACACGGGTGCTGGGACTAAAGTTTTTCTTATAAGTGGCCCCCAAATTGTGAATGCACGTGGAAATCATGGAGGAGCTCTAAAAAATAAAGGAACAAATACAGAGAGCAGCAATGACAGAAACAGTATGATGCAGTACCCCTCCTAATTAACCCCAAATATCTGAGGTGGGAGGGGGATACAGAGACATGGGTGTATATCAGATCTGAAAATTCCCCTTGTTGATTCAGATGTCCGTTTAGCCTTAAGAAGATAAGCCTGCAAAATGTTGCTTAGAACCAAAATTGAACGATCTTGTTAGCTACACCGAGGATAGTTTTGGCTTCATTCTGTGGACTGAGAAGCCTTTGAAGGTTTTTGAGCAGGCGTTGTGAGAAGAGAGAAGGGTGGGTGTACTCAAAGTGCCCTTTAGATGCAAGGAGGAGACACTAAAGTGGAGGGCCTGTGCGGTGGCCTTGGTGGCGTGAACGATGAGGTATGGAGAGTCTGAATTAGGTGGTGGACATGGGAAAGGAAAGGTTGCAAGAATGTTCATGCCGGGAAGAGTCAGCAAGGTTTGATTGATCGATTAAATCTGGGGAGGGAGTGGTTAAGTTGTAGATCAGTGGACGTGAATTTGTCAGTTGAGACTTAAGATTTTGATCCAGAGTGCTAAGAATTTAGTTAATGAAATTAGGTAGGGTAACAGAAGTGGAGCTGGTTTGGGAGACTGGGTAAGCACAAGAAGTTCTGCTTCAGGCAAGTGGGCACAACCCGCAAGTGGGAATGTTAAAGTAGGGAGTTGGAAATAAGTGAGGCGGAACCCGACAACATGTGCGACGACAAAAATTTTTGACTCATCTGCATAGACGTTTATTTTTAATCCAGTAAAGGGTTACATACGCTGCAGCTGGGTCAAAGAAGAAATCTTGAGAAGGCTTGAAGATTGGGTTATAGAGAATTTAGAGGCACTCAGTGTGCTGGTTCCCAGGAATGGAAAGACTGAGAGCTGGCCACTGGTGGGAGGGATGAGGAAGTTTTAAGGAAACGTGGACCCACAACCCTTTGTTTAAAAACCCTTAGGGTCAGATGTGTCTGAACTCAGGAGTTTTTGGGTTATAGAAAGGTGATATGGTCCAAGTATGGTGTCTATATGTTATATATCCCCCTCGGGGGTTGTGGGTAGCAACCCCATAATTAAACACATTAATAGATCTGTAGTGAAACCCGTGTTGTTCACACTAAATGGGATAAAGACTTTAAAGTAACCTCACATCTGATCAGGTGAGCTTTTGCAGCAAGTAAGTTCAGATTAGGTTGAGTTTTACTATCAAATATGTTATAAAAAGCAGTATTTTGGCGCTCCGAGCCTCTTGGAGTTCAGAGTCGTGGATAAGGGATTTTAGACCTGTAGTTTGAGGTTACTCTGTTAGAGAACTTTGACAAGGAAAGGACGTCAGCACCACCATCTACCTTCTTAGCTTTCCCAAACCAGAAACTAGAAAGTCAAAAGTATACGGTAGGAAATACCTTTTAAAGGGATGAATTTGTACTAGTATCTTTGGACTCCACACTTGGCTTCCCTTCAACTTAGTCTTCCTTCTGGGCTGTATGTAATGGTAATATATAGTTATGTTGGTGGTAGAATTGTTTTGGTTTACTGGTGACTCAGATAAGGCAGACCATTCTAGGTGCTTTACTGGTGTTATGGAGGCCAATCTAAAGAATTATCGGCAGTGTAAGTGAACAAATCCATTTTAAGTTGCTCTTGGTTTTTTGGCAGAATTATTTGTCAAAGCCTGTTCAGTCTCTCCTCTTGTTGAAGGGAGCTGAAGCCTACCTAGGCCTCTGGTTATGGATGGTCAGACTTGGTTCAAAAGAAGCTTTTATAGCTCCTCGAGGTGGCTTTCATAGAGCCTGGCTTGGCTCTGAGCACATGAGACGTTTGGTACCATAGCGCCTGGGCTAGGACAGTGTAGAGGTCTGCACTGTTGAGAATATCAGGTGAGGAGTGGAAGCTTGCCTTTCTGCCTGTGCACTGCCCACGTCAAACTCTGTACCACCCCCAGTGTTTTCCCTGGTTTTATAAATATGACTTGAGGGATGGGTTAAAATGGGGAAGTTTTTCCAACGCAGACAGATTTATTGATTTTTAAAAAAAAAAAGGAAAAAGAAACTTGGCGGAGGGAACCTTGGGTCATAGCCTCGTTTGGCCTAGGGACGCTATTTCTAGAGAGACTGGCTTCAGTGTCCTCATTTGTTTGAAAGTTAATGCTGTGGGGTTCTGTGGGACTCACAGCAATATTTCTGCTCTGGCAAATCCTTGGCTAGGACAGGATTGGAAAAATAGGGAGTGTCCTTGCAGTTTTCCAGGATTGTTACGAACAAATGACCCTTTTGCATTCCTGGTTCCTCAGCACCCTCTGGACACTGGCCTGGTCACGGGCAACTGGCTGTCCAAAGAGTGTGCGTGGGTTTGCAGCCGGAGCTCTTAGTGAGGCCCGGCACTTCCCCAGCCGACTGCTTGTGGGAGCATTACTCAGTGTGCAGCTGTCGCCTGAATCATAAGTAGCATCCCAGTGTACGGCTGGCGCTTGCCCCGCTCGCTTTCCTTTCTGCTCACTGCTGTGTGACTATCTGATCGATGGAGCCGAGCCAGCCATATTGTTAGAGGTAGCATTCAGCCTTGCCTTCTTATCTCCCCCTTTCTGTCAGCGTCCTAGGAGATTGTCTCCCTAATAGAGCCAAAGAGTTGATTCCAGCAG
>NW_006770074.1:529805-542757 GCF_000442215.2 Lipotes vexillifer
TGGTCTCCATATAAATTGAGAGTGGTTTCCATTCAGCTTTCTTGGTGTCTTGTGGTTTCTAAAAACGAGCGGGTAGAAATTTGGAGGGGGTGGCTGTGTCAATAAACCCTGTGTGGTGAGTTTGTTGTGGAACCATAATGCTTAGGTTCACAAGCCAGTCAATGACACGCATTTATTAAACACCTTTCGTGTGCCAGGCATGGGGAATCTAAAGATGAATCTGCCCACTTTCCTCAGGAGTCCCAGCCAGCCCCTCGCAGCCAGACAGGCTGCTCTGCTGTGTTCCTTGGTGGTTCCAGTGGTGAGCTCTGGGCTTGTACACTATATTTCCCCAGGGGGGAAGCAGAAGGGGAATTTAGAGAGCAAAGGCAGGGATTGGCACACTTTAAAATTTTCTGTTAGGGGCCAGATAGTAATATTTTTAGTAAATATTAAGCTTTGCAGGCCATGCAATCTCTGTCACAGCTATCAGCTCTGCTGTTGTAGCTGAAACGAGCCAGAGACACCACCTAAATGATGGCTGTGGCTAGGTTCCAACAAAACTTTATTTATGAACACTGAAATCTGAATTTCATAGTTTTCACTTGTCCTCAGATAGTCCTCTTTGACTTTTCCCTCACAAATGTAAAAACCATTTTCAGCTGACAGGCCACACAAAAACAGGTAGCAGGTGAGAGATCTAGCCAGTGGGCGGAAGTTTGCGGGCCCACCGTTGGGCTTTGGCCTCTGACTTGGCCTCCTTTGCTTCTGCTCCTGTCTGGGGAGTGGCTCTTCGAAGACAGCTGGCTTACCATCGATCAGGTGCTGGGTGCTTTCCCCCTCTGAACTCATGTTTATGTGCTTTGGCAGCTTGGAGACGAACATGGTATTGACCCAGTGGTCTTAACTCACTCCCAGCTGTTTTAAGGGACAAATGGCATCCCTCTTCAGGGTTGCAGCGAGCCAGAGGTTCAGTGCCTCCTCCTGGATAATGAATCCTGTCAAGTGTCTTTGCTCAGAGCCTCGTGTAGAAGGGGCTGGGTTCAGAACGACGTGTTTCAAATTCTTACTGGAGTACTTTGTGCTTTGGGGAGGGTAATCTGAGTGGAATTTTTTACTAACAGCCATAATGATGATAGGAAACAGTATTCTTTTTTTTTTTTTTTTTTTTTTGCGGTACGCGGGCCTCTCACTGTTGTGGCCTCTCCCGTTGCGGAGCACAGGCTCCGGACGCGGAGGCCCAGCGGCCATGGCTCACGGGCCCAGCCGCTCGGCGGCACGTGGGATCCTCCCAGACTGGGGCACGAACCCGCGTCCCCTGCATCGGCACGCGGACTCTCAACCACTGCGCCACCAGGGAAGCCCTGGAAACAGTATTCTTGAATCTCTCCAAGAGCAGAGGTCGTGTACAACAGGCCCATTGGAGCCTTGAATGCTGGCAGCCAGGTGTTGTATGTAGGTGTGCTGGGCATGAAAATTGATGTTTCTCTTTTTAAATTGAAAAAGTCGCCCCCTTCCCCCAAACTCCCAAACCCCTGACTCCAACTAAAGCCTTGCTTATTCTGATTATTGGTTGTAAAACAGGGCCGGAATGAGGGTAGGACATTTCCCTAGGGTGCCTGGACGTATTCTTCTGATTCTTTCGCAGAAAACACAAAATGTATAAGTAGGGCTTCCCTGGTGGCGCAGTGGTTGAGAGTCCACCTGCCGATGCAGGGGACGTGGGTTTGTGCCCCGGTCTGGGAGGATCCCACGTGCCGCGGAGCGGCTGGGCCCGTGAGCTATGGCCGCTGAGCCTGCGCGTCCGGAGCCTGTGCTCCGCAACGGGAGAGGCCACAACAGTGAGAAGCCCGTGTACCGCAAAAAAAAAAAAAAAAAAAAAAATGTATTAGCAAAGTGAAGTGGAACAGATTGGTCTGTGGATTTTCCTTCCTTCATTGCTATGTTCATTAAGGTACTGTTTGTTGTATCCTGCCTTCTTAGGACTCTAAAGAATTTTTTTGGCACTGAAATGTACTTTAACTCTTATTATATCTTTGAACTCTGCCCAGCGAATACAATTTTGTGCCAATTGAATCCTGCTAAAAAGGTCACCTCTTAGTCATACCTCACCATCCAGATCATGGTGAGAAGGTAAAATTTTGACTGCTGAAGAGCCAAAATAGTTGTCTTCCTAAAAATTAACTTTCAGTAGAGCCCCCTTGACAGCTCAGAGCCTATTTGTTTATATTTTATTCACACTTAGCCCAAAGTAGATTATCAATTAGAAGTGAATTGTATCTAGCAGCCTTACAGCACGATAGGAAGCAGAGAAAGATGAAATAGATACTAGACACTCCGAATGTGATGTCATTTTGTGCCACGGTATTTTCTGTTTTGAGGACAGAAAATGATTTCACTGTTGGAATTGTATAGATTATCTTCTTGAGTGAAAATGGGATTCCAGTTGAGGAGGTCAGGTGGAGTAAAAGAATTTTACTTTCCTAAAGTGAGCCATCATTCTGTGGAAGATTCTATTCTGTCTCTCTGGATGTTTTGTTGCTTTTCACTGTAGCATCAGTATCCTTGCTGGGACCATATTTCCTATAGCTTTTATTTGGTCCACTTAAGCTAAATTCTGTTTCAGTAACAAAAGCTCAGTAGCTTACAATAATAGAGGTTTATTTCTCATTCATACATCCATCATAGGTAGGCTATGGCTCTGAATCAGGCTGAAGGATCATTCATTATCTGGGATTTTACCAATATCATATTGGAGGGAAAAGAGACCTCATGGCAATCAAGCACTGACTCATTGCGATTTAACTAGCCCCTCCCAAGCTCACCAGAATAGCCATGTGTGTAAGTAAGCCTTCTGTGGGGAAGGGCTTTATAAACCACATGGCCAAGCCTGATGGCGAGGTGGGAGATTATTATCCTCTCCCAGAAAGAAAGGGGCACTATTTTGAAACAGAACCACAGACTTGTTGGATGGCCAGATTTCTGCAGCCCCAAATGGGAAACCCATAATTCTTCACTTTGGGAAAACTTTTTGGCCTGCAAAACTTTCACTGGTCTGATGGGTCAGTAATGGTAAGCATTAAAAGCCTAAGGGAAAATAGTATTCAAGTTGTGGGTCTTATTTTCATTAGCATTTTCACTTTCCTCAAAGCTTCATTTCTTTTAGACCTGAATAAATCCCTTGGGGTCCACGGGCTTGTTCCGATTTGCATAGCTGTTCTTAGCTCTGGGGCTGAGTTGTAGGGATGATCTCTGTAGCCTACAAAAAGCAATTGGAATACGGTCTTCCATCTGTCACCAACTTGTATTTTGGGTAAGTGATGCCAAGAAGTATAGTCTGCACCTGACATCTACTTCCTTTCACCAGAGATACCCAAGTAAGTTCCTGCTAACTTAATTCAGTGCAGCATTGCTTGCGTTGGGTAGCACGGAGCCCAAGAAGAGTGACACCTCGTGTTGCCACAGCCGATGGACTGACAACTAAATGCCTACCTATGTGCAGTTGCCCTGTGGAGGCATCTGATGGAAACGAAACCGAAAGGACCTTCTGCTGTTCAGGCCGGGTTCACTGCCTCCCCCTCCCTCATCTTTGCTGGAGAAGAATAACATTTGGTGGTTTAGTATGAGCCAAGCACTGATGTTAAAACCCCCGGTAAAATCTGACCACAGTTTTAACCCTTGCCAGTCAATCTGAGGACCAGAAAAAAGTCAAATCTGTCTTGTTTCAGAGATTTCTCAGAAGATGATCCTGCTGATGCCTGGCAGCCATAGGTGCTCTGTATCTGGGAGTGAAATATAAAATCTCTTTGGCTGCTGGTGAACGGTAGGCTGTGTGCAGAGTTTCTGTGTCTGTGCCCTTCAGAGTGTGCAGCAGCTGTCTGCAAACGCTGCTCTCATTTGATGTGGTGGCTCCTTCTGAGCGCGGAAGCTGCAGGTTTCAGACTGGCTCCCTGTAGGATAATGAATTGTCAGGCCTCTGCTGATTATCTAACAAGTTTGTACAACGTGTAACACAAGCTGACAAGACAAACAATTTTATTAATTTAAGCCTGCTGCTAATGGGATAGCAGCGCTATATGAATGTAGGAGGATTATACACACATGCGGGAGTATCCAACCCCACAAATACTCATCCTCTGGGTTTGGTAATGGGAACAGCCTATTCATTTTGAAAAAAAGTTTGGTATTTCCACTTGTGCTTAATTAAATAATATTCATTTGAATTTGAGTGGAAAAATACATAGAAATGTTCAGGGATTTATAGAGCTCAAATCAAATGAGCCATTATATCAGGCTTTGAAGTATTAGAGCTAATAGATGCTGGTGGGCAGTAGATAAACTTTTGTTTTTTACAAACCAATTACAGCCAGAGGAGCTTTTGTCTTAAATCTGTCTGGAGTTTTGGTCTTCAGTTGGGAGAGTGCTGGAGCCTGTGGGGAGATGGATTGTATTTTTATGGCCTCTGATCTGCAGTATTTTAATGTCAAATTCTCATATTCTTATATATAAACTTGGCAGTTTGAGGCAGTTGAACCTTGGATTGCTGACTAGAATTGATTAACCGTGTTTATGAAAGGAATGTATCATCCAAGAGAAAGGGTTAGTTTAGGCAGATAAGGAAGAGGTTTCCTATGAACTCTGTGTAATCTGATTTTTGGCTTCTGAGAGATGTGTTCCCAGCGTGGAAAATGATCCAGCATAAGAACCAGGGGGTTTCAGAATCTGTCAGAGTACATGGATAGTGGGGTAACTTCAGCAAGCGTGGTTATATTTCAGAGCTTCAGAGACAATGACAGTGGCCTCTCCTTTCAGGACCTTGGGTAAGGAATGTAGCAATGTAGCAGATTCCTATCACTTGTGTAGCCTACCAACACCCAGACATTTAGAGCGCAGACTATAAAACTGTGCTAAGTTAATGCAGCAGGCAATCAAGAATTTACGGCACTGGCATCAAAAAAAAAATCACTTAATAAATCATTGTAAATCTAAAGCAGCAAGTGATTGAGGCTTTCTGCCCTAATAATGTCAACCTTATGTATCACACTTTGGGGATTATTCACTGTACCCCAACAATTGTGATGTTGCTGCCTGTTCACCCTCCTTTCCTCTCTCCCTGGTGCCTCCCTCACAACACCTGCTTTCGGCGCAGCTTATTCTATACTTCAGACCTGTGTATTGTTTTAAAGCAGATTGGCACAGGGCGGGGGGTGATAGCAGGTAAGTTCTGTAAGTGCATTTTGTATAACGTAAAAAAAAAAATCACAAACTAGAGAATTCTAGTTGGTGTTTCCCATTTTGTCTTTATTCTTCTGAAGCAGAAGCTGTGTTCCCAGAGTATAGAGCCCCTAGTTCTTCCAGTGTCCTGCCCCTGCCCCTTGTATCTTAGACCTGCATGTCTTCAATTTTTCTTAGCACCAGTCTCTGCTTTAGCCATTCCTCTTGAGAGTCTTGCCCTCCAAGGCTTATCTCCTCCCAGGTACAGTGGCAACATAAAATCTGGGCTTCTCCAACCTTTTTGCTTGCCCCCAAACAAATTAGATATACAGCTTGATTTTCTAAGAGGTAGAATTGCCAGCTGCTACCAGAAATAACAGTATATTTACATAATAGTACAAATATCAAGTAATTTTCAGATTCTACTCCTGTTACCAAGTCCAAGCTCATACTGCTCGCTGCATGGTAGGTCAGTAAACTGAGAGATGGGTTGTTGGGGGAAAAAATAACGACTTTATTCAGAAAGCCAGCAGACCGAAAAGATGGGCGGACTAGTGTTCCAAAGAACCATCTTCCCCGAGTTAGAATTTAGGGTTCTTTTATACTAAAAGAGGAGGGGGGAAACGTCCTGCTTCCCGCCAGACTCTGAAGGGGATGTGTTAATTTCTTCTTTCCTGCAGCCATTCACAGGTGGGCATGGTCACGATGTTTCTTGTGAGCCATACCAAAGGTATGTTAGCTTAACACTCATTACCTGGGAGGCAGGCTTCCCAGAGATGGGCCTATGTATAATTTGAGACTAGGCAGTACCCGTTGAGTGATTAACTTGTAATAGAATACGAAGGTTCTTCCCTATTATACTTCGAGTACAATAAGTTATTCTTCATTTAAATGTAAATGGTATTACTTTGCCTATCTTGCCACTTTCTGAAAGCTTTTTTAAAAAATTATTTATTTTTAATTTTTGGCTGTGTTGGGTCTTTGCTGTGCGTGGGCTTTCTCTAGCTGTGGCGAGCAGGTGCTGTTCTTTGTTGCGGTGCGTGGGCTTCCCATTGCGGTGGCTTCTCTTGTTGCAGAGCACAGGCTCTAGGTGCGCGGGCTTCAGTAGTTGTGGTGCACGGCTTTAGTTGCTCCATGGCATGTGGGATCTTCCCGGACCACGGCTCGAACCCGTGCCCCTTGCATTAGCAGGAAGATTCTTAACCACTGTGCCGCTAGGGGAGCCCCTGAAAGCTTTTTTGTTTCTTGTTTTTTTGGGGGGTATGCGGGCCTCTCACTGTTGTGGCCCCTCCCGTTGCGGAGCACAGGCTCTGGACGTGCAGGCTCAGCGGCCATGGCTCACGGGCCCAGCCGCTCCGTGGCATGTGGGATCTTCCCGGACCAGGGCACGAACCCGTGTCCCCTGCATCGGCAGGCGGACTCTCAACCACTGCGCCACCAGGGAAGCCCCTGAAAGCTTTTTTAAAGAAAACTTTTTATTGAAGTTAAACACCCAGTCATGTGTATAAGATGGAATAACCTTAAGTGTACAGCTTGATGAATTTTTAGGTATGTACACCCTCATGTACCTACCACCCAGATCAACATAGAGAATATTTTAGCATCCCAGAAAGTGCCTATTCCCAGACAGTGTTTTTTGTCTTGAGGTAACCACTATTCTAATCAATACTGGTTAGTTGTGCCTGTTCTTGAACTTCACTAAATGTAATCATACATTAAGTACCCTTTTGTGTTTGGCTTTTTTCATGCAACATTATGCCTGTAAGATTTTTGTGTATAATCTGTTGTGTGAATTAACTATACTTTGTTTATCCATTCTCTTACTGGACAGTTAGATTGTTTGCAGCTTGGAGCTATTATGATAAAGATGCTGATAAACATTCCTGTATATGTGGTTGGTGGACATGCACATCTGTTTCTCCTGTATACCTAGGAATGCTTTTGTTGGGTCACAGGGCAGATGAATGTAGATGGATCTGAGGGTTTTTTGGTTTTTTTTTTTTTTTTTTACTTTACAGCTTCGTTAATTTGCCCTACTTATTTATTACTTCAGAGACCTGATGCTGAATGGAAGAGGAATGGACTTGAAGGGAGTAGGCAGCCTAGTTGGTGTCTGAAACCAGCCCACCACTAAATCTGTTTCTGCATCTGTAAGAAGATAGGCGTTTCAATGCCTGGTTGTTGTGTAGTAAATGAGGTTGAATAAGACAATGCATAGGAGACCTTTTTTTAACAAACATTCCCTTTTTCACTTTCTAGAGAAATCTGATCCCCTGCTCATAGCTAATTAAGGGGAAAGTATTTGTTTGACTTTAGCACTATTAATTTTGAACTTTTCTACCTTTGCCTAGGACAGTCATCTATGTGCATATATGACTAATGAGAAAAATTGGTAAAGAGGTTAACGTATAACTTTTATGTAAGAGTCTCAAAAGGCACCTCTCTGCTGTGTTTCGTCATTCTATCTTCTTTTTGCTTTTAAGGGACAAACCTCTCCAAAATTTTAACCTAATTATCTCTGTGTTCAGTAGTTCTTTAAAGTGCTAGCTTTTTGTCTAACAGCTTCCTCCTTTGGTTGTTTCTTCATACCTTTCAAGCATTCAAACTCTACTATGTGTCTAGGCATTTACTAATTGCGGATATTGTAACAATATGGACTTGATGAACTAGAAACTGCATTGTAATCACAAACTGTCTTCTGAACAAATTTGTGTGTCACAGTGTGTTCATAGCACAATACAATTTTTAGATCACATTTAAAAAGTACAGGAAGATTTCAGAGATAGATTTCATGTGGTTGCTCTCCGTGTATACCTTAACGAGGACTTCTGGAAATCACTGTTTTCATCTTATCTCCATATGGTTTTCTAGGCCGCCTGCCACTACCATTTTGGCCATCAAGTGTAAGATTAGCATGGTGAAGAACCTGAATATTTTGCCTGCCTCTAATTACAACTCACTGTCCCTTACTTCCACTAAGTTAATTATCCCCAAACCCAAACAGATTTTTTTTTGTGAGGGGTGCAGGATTTGGGGGAGGAAAGTGCTTTTAACATTTGTGTGTAAATTCCTTTATAAAGCAGATTCCTAGACTAGAGGGGTTAATAACTAATGCTGTCCATGCTTATCTATCATTTGACCAGCTGTAGTTTTGTGGATTATTTTTGGTGAATTTCAAGGTGGGAAAGCTCTGGCCACCAGCTCATCTGGGGCCCTTTACCTTTCTCATTTGGCTGAGAAAGTCTCAACTAAGGGAGGAAAGCTAAACAAAGAAATAACATGCTAAGGACGGATGATGTACAGAGACATAAACATCTGGAATACATAGTCATGTTTAAACTCTTCCTGTTACACTCAGCAAGCAGTCTCTTCCATTCTATTAGGTTCTCAACTGGAACTTTAAGTCTTTAGCTTTTTTTTTTTTTAATTTTTAATTTCATTATTTTGTTTTTAGTTTTTTGGCTGCATTGGGTCTTCGTTGCTGCGCGAGGGCTTTCTCTAGTTGTGGAGTGGGGGCTACTCTTCATTGTGGTGCGAGGGCTTCTCGTTGCGGTGGCTTCTCGTTGCGGAGCACGGGCTCTAGGTGCACGGGCTTCAGTAGTTGTGGCTCGTGGGCTCTAGAGCGCAGGCTCAGTAGTTGTGGTGCACGGGCTTAGTTGCTTCGTGGCATGTGGGATCTTCCCGGACCAGGGCTCGAATCCGTGTCCCCTGCATTGGCAGGTGGATTCTTAACCACTGCGCCACCAGGGAAGTCCCTAAGTCTTTAGCTTTTTGATTGAATTTCTTCATCCATGGTTCAAAACTAGGATCTATCTGGTCTTACTAGCCGTTTGATCTTATTCAACATCCATTTTCCCCTGAATGCTGTTAAAATTAGCTTCACCTCCCTGCCAAAAGCAAGTCCTTCCTCTTAATTGTTCAAAGGCCTCATGTCTCTCTTAAATTATCCTATTTCAGTTTTTCTTTGAAAGCACAGCTTTTGTGTAGCAGGTATGGTTGGTATAGTATTCTGCAGAGGCTTGCACCTGGATATGTTGTTGTTGTTAAAAACTATTGGCTGTTTTTGAGTGTCCTCAAGAATTGTGTTCCAGAAATTGATTTAGGATTGAATTGCAGACCTTTGATATTAATGCTCAGAAATATCTAGGAGTCTCCTAATTGTTCTTTTAGGATAGTGGAAAGCGCTTTGGTGTGAGAAGAGATCTAGATTCTCTTGATCTTCCACTTGCTTTGCAGTCTCATGTGAAACATAACCTCATTGAACTTGGTTCCATTATCTGTAAACGGAAGGGTTTGGAGTAGATCAGGAGGAGCATGGAAATGTCCTTAGGGATTAGACTGGTAACTATTTGCTAGGGCTGCCATAACATACCACAGACTAGATGGCTTAAATAGTACATTTATTTTCTCACTGTTCTGGAGGCTGGAAGTTCCAGATCCAAGGTTGGTGTTGGTGGTGGTTTCTTCGAGGCCTTTCTCCCTAGCTTGCAGGTGGCTGCCGTCTTGATTCCTCTTCATATGGTCATCCCTCTGTATGTGTGTGCTTCTCACCTCTTAAGCTGACATCAGTCAGATCAGATGAGTGCCCACCCTAGGTGCTGTCATTAACTTAGGCCCTTTTAAGAGGTAATTATCTTCAAATAGAGTCACATTCTGAGGTTCAACATATGAATCTAGGGGGACATCTTAGCTCATACCAGTAATGTAAATGTACCAGGCAGCTTAGTCTGGCAGAGAGAAGACTTTGCCTTAGACTTTGTCTACTGCTCAGACGGAACTCCACATCAGGCTGACACATGATGCTGACTGTCATCCACAGAAAGGTTGACACTCTTAAGCAACTTCTATATTGAACTTATGGTGGTTTCACGTTTATAAAATCCTCTTTATTTTCAAGGAATAATGGTGAAAGAAATTGGATATGCAGTGGCATAATATCCTTTGCTCTTGGGACCAAGCAGTCAAACTGGCTCAAGATGTGGTGGCACATAAAATGTGCATAATCTGTATCAGAGTCGTCACCCTCTTAAAGCTCTATTTAAGGAAAGGACTTAAAGGAAGAGTCAAGCTTTGTAGCTGAAGATGTTCACTGTAGCACAATCCCTCAGAAAAAGTAGAAATAGTCTAGCCAGAAATAGAGGCTAGCTTAAGTAAATTTTTTGAATATCAGTGGTCCATTAAAATATTTTTAAAGTTTTTTTTTTTGATGTGGACCATATTTAAAGTCTTTATTGCATTTGTTACAATATTGCTTCTGTTCTATGTTTTGATTTCTTGACTGTGAGGCATGTGGGATCCTAGCTCCCCGACCAGGGATTGAACACACACCCCCTGAATTGGAAGGTGAAGTCCCAACCACTGGACCACCAGGGAAGTCCCTAAAAAGTTTTATAAATTGAATTATTACTTTCAGTAAAATCTTAAGTGTACAGTTTGAATTTTTATATTTGTATATAACTATGCATTCTAATTCTGTATCAAAATTATAAAGATTATATTTCTACTGGGAAGATTAGGATACAATGTTAAGTGATCAAAAAGGCAAAGATTGTTCTATTTGTTCTATTATAATTGTACAAGAACCTGAGCATAGGGTGAGACCAAAAGGGATCTGTTTTTAGAGCAGCGTTAAATAATTGTTTGGATAAAGAGTAAGGTGAACATTTTCGTTTTGATTTCCCTGAAGGATTTCTTTTTACTAGATTTGTCTATGTAGAAAGACTCTTCTATTTAAACGATTTTTGATGAGGGAGCCTCACATTAAGCCCTCCTGCATTGGGCCATTTTTATGCTGTCAGTAATTAGTTTAATCTTTGAGTTCCCCTAAAAAAGTGGTTCTCAACCTTTTTGGTTTGAAGGCTCCTATATATTAATATATTGAGGTCCCAAAAAGCTGTTGTTTATTTTATGTCTGTTGATACATTCAGTACATAACTAGCAATGAAAACTGGCATTTAAAAATACTTAATTCATTAAAAAGCCCATTACATGTTAACATAAGTTTTATGAGAAATAACTGTTTTCCATAAAATGAGGAGAGACACGTTACATTTTTATGGAAATCTGTTTACTGTGTGACTTAATAGAAGACAGCTGCAATCCTCTCTGCTTCTGCATTTTCTTTGTTTTGATATGTTGTTTTGGTTGAAAATTTTAAAGCAATTCTAGCCTCACACACAAGTAGTTGGAGACGGAGGAAAAGAGAGGAGCCCTAGGGGTCTTTGGTCTACATTTTGAGAATTGCTGCTCTAAAACAACAGTATTTCCAAAGTAACATTGGAAATCACATTGATTGTACTACCTGAACCTTGCAGAAAATCTTTTGGCTTGAAGTGTGTGTGGCTATAGATTGTGGGTGGTACTGCTGATAAAGTAAAAGTATCATCTGTAAATCAATATCTTCTGACAGTCCACTTACTTTGTTCACTTACTGTTGAAACTTAGTTGAAAGTAATAGCCCGAAAGAGCAAATGCCTTCTCCAGTTATACTTGGGGAAGATAAGAAATCCCTGGAATCTTTAGCCTACCCCTATTGTCAGAGAAGAGAAATAATGACTCTAAAATCATGTTATCTTCTTGAGTCCCTTGTTTAATATCTAATGTGAGCTTTTTTTCCTAAACACGTGGGACCCTGCCACCATTAAGTTTTATAAATATACTGGCTCCCAAACATGTTCAGGTGGCAAGCCTTCTAGAACTCATAGTACATAGGAATATTTAATACATCATTTTGATTTGGGATAATTCTCCAAGTAGAGAACACACTTTATGTATGTTATGTAAAATCAAGCATATGTGTGCACCACAGTATGCATTCTATCCATAGTAATTAATAGTAATAGCAATATTAAGTTCATATTGGTTCATTGATCTATTGCCGTTTTGACATTTGATAATAAACACACTTTTTTATTAAAGAAAAATTTATGGACAAAAATCTCAAACTGAGACTATTATAGTTACTAAGTTAATTTTTGGTAACATTTTTAGTGGTGATGACACTTTTTCTACATTGTTTGAGAAGTACCAGTATCCTAGAAAGGCAGATTGAGACCTACTAAAATACGTTGTCAAGGCCTATTAAGCCTAATTTCAAATAATGATAAAATTATTTATGGGATAAGACTTAATTCCAATCTGAACACCATGGCATTTGCAACAGTAATGAAGGTAGCAGCTAACTTTTTACCTATTGATATAAAGTGTTTCATTTCTTTTGCTAGAGCTCTCTCCCACCCTTTTGCCCATTTCCACATAATGTGTACTTTCACATTGCTTTTGGTTAACTCCACTGAGTAGGTGCAATGTGTGTGCCCTTGTGTGAAATACTTTAATAGGGCGATTTGGCTTTTCATGGTCCTTAACTCTGGAAGGAACTTCACATCCTCACTGGGTTTCTGATGTTGCTGCATTGCAGATGCTGCCAAGGGCTTCCTCTGCCCTGGGCCACCATCTTCAGTTTGCTTGGTGTAGAGTCAAATAACAAAACCAAAGCAAAGCAGAACCTTAACATGCATGGAGCAGGCTGTGGTTTTTATCAGAATGTCTTTTTTTTTTTTTAAGATTTTTTTTTGATGGGGACCATTTTTAAAATCTTTATTGAATTTGTTACAATATTTCTTCTGTTTCATGTTTTGGTTTTTTGGCCTTGAGGCATGTGGGATCTTAACTCCCTGACCAGGGATCGAACCTGCACCCCCTGCATTGGAAGGTGAAGTCTTAACCACTGGACCGCCAGGGAAGTCCCCAGAATGTCTTT
>NW_006770074.1:543079-546072 GCF_000442215.2 Lipotes vexillifer
CATCGGCAGGCGGACTCTCAACCACTGAGCCACCAGGGAAGCCCCCCAGAATGTCTTTTAATGTTTATATATTTGAGAGAATTTTCAGAAAATCCTCTCCTTATTTCCTTGTTGCATTTCTGTGTCAAAGTGAAGAATTTGGGATCAGAAAAAATAATCTGTTGGTACCAAATGATGTTTCCAGGACTGGTTTGTAGGATCAGATGTGACTTTTTCAAATGGAACCTTTTCTTTTGGGCCCCTGGGAAATGTCTTAGCTAAATTGCAACAGTGACTGGTGAAGTTGATGGAGGTAAATTGCTCCCATTGCTGAGGGTTCAGAAAGCAGGCAAAGTTAAAATTCCAGGGGAAATCGGGCAGAACTATTGCAGATTGGTTTCCCCCTTGAATAGAGAAAGGGGGCTGATGTCACTGTTGATGAATGAGAGGAGACTGAAGCCTGATTTTTTTTTTTTTTTTGCAATGAATTGGTAATTTTTGGTAGGCTAAAGAGAAATTTATGAAAAGACCATCAGAATAAGTTAGGTGATTTCTTTTCAATATTGGCTACAAATGATGCCTAAGAACACACCATGAACATACTGGACTGTCTGGTACTTTATAGATAGGTAGCACCAAGAAACTTGTGTATGCCCTCAGTGACCTCAGAGGTGGGAGGGATTCCTTAGGTTATTGCTAATTTCTATGTGATAGTCAACTACTGAGAACTTGTGATTTGCCTTTAGAAAAATGAACTTTGCTGGTTTTGACTGGTTATGGTGTTATTTGGGAATAGAGGTCATGAACAAAGTATATGTGGTTGGTATTCTGAGGGCCTGGCTCATGTCTTTCCCAGACACCTGCTTTGTATTTGAGAAAGTCCTTCAAGTTCCCTGCGAAGTGGGAATAATAATACATCACAAAATTGTGTGACACCATCAAGTCTTTTGTAATAAAACTCAGTGTTGTAAACTGTCCATTGTGCTGAATGCCTGGTAAGTGCAGAGAACACTAAATTAAGGTCTAACCTTAAATCCTTAAACCCTGTGAGGCTGAGGCCTTCCTGAGCTGTGGCTCATTGAGGTGATGGGAGGGTACACTGTGAATGTCTGTGTTCTCTGTGGAGAGAATTTCTTGTGTTTTAGTTCTTTGTTTCTTGGAAAATACTTCATAGACATTTTAGAAGCCCAGATCTTTCACTTATCTAGGAGGATAAAGGATTTGATGACTTCCTTAGTTGATGCAAA
Organism: Lipotes vexillifer; assembly: GCF_000442215.2. NCBI lineage: Eukaryota > Metazoa > Chordata > Mammalia > Artiodactyla > Lipotidae > Lipotes > Lipotes vexillifer. The sequence goes on from NW_006770074.1 coordinate 544,306, forward strand.
TTCTGTAACCATCACTTGTAAGAGCTGAATTTAATGTAATTTAGGTTTGGAGTTTACCGAGACCATAAGATCATTTTTTGACTTGTTTTTCTTTTCTTGCCTAAATATTTGGATGTTTATTCAGTGTTCACATTTTAATATTACTTGGGTGAATTTGGCATCATATATTAGACAATTAAAATTCATGTATAAACAACTACAATTCCAGAGGTGGAAATTGCCGTAGAATTGCTGTGATATCAACTCTTTGCCTTCAAGAGTTAAGGTTTTGGATTACTGATGAGTTGATTCTGGTTTGTGTGAACTCTCCTACAGATCACTGCTTAATAGTCCCTTTTTTTACTGCCTCCCAGAATTATTCTTGCCAAGAATTTGGTACAAGTAAATATTTTCCTGTTTTCCTCACTACTCTGTCCATGTCTGATTTAGGCTGAGTTCCTCCAGGCTCTAGTGCCTATGTTCTGTGGTTTGTAAAGTGCTATGTACTTTTATAGCCTCTATAAATAGCAAAATATAGCTCATGGCAATAACACTGTGGCACCCTACACGTTTAGAGCGTGTATGTGTAAGAGAGAAAGGGAGAGAGACACATTTATCTTGGGTAGAACATGTCTAGCATGCAAACCTATTCATCTCCTCATACACATCAGTACTGCTTCTGATTTTTGTTCATTTATTAGTAAATGACATCCCTTTATCTTTGGGACATTTTATTGTGAAGCTAGGTGTGATTCTGGTCCCTTCCTTTCTCTTCTTTATCCTTTCCCTCTTTTTAACATAACAAAGATGATTGGGGAAAGACTGGTTGCCAGCTCAGTGAGATTTCCAACCAGATGCTTGTGTGCTAGGGGCCTAACTTCCTATCCTGGTCTTCCTATTTTATTTTTCAGTGGATCGCTACAGACGTCATCACATATTTGGGAGATGTGAAGCTAAGAGCTATTTCTATTGGCCCTGTCAATATAGTTTGATAAAATGCAAATGTCTTTAAAACGGTAGACTTCCAGTTAAAAGGCACCAGCAGGGAGTTTGTTTTGATAATGAAAGTGATTAAGAAGGCTCTTTTTTTCCATTGGTATGAATATTCAGCTAAAAGAGCATGGTTCTCTCTCTGTAATTGGACTCTGCTAATGAGGTTCTAATAACTCTTAGGTTCTATTAATGATTCTAACAAATCTGTTAGCTATCTTCCATGAATAATGCTGGAGACCAAGAAGACACAAATTCTGGATGATGATGGCATCATATAGGGTTCTTAATGCCAACCATTCCTCCTCTCATTCTAAGGAATCAACAGGAATTGATGGTTTTTCAGTGTTATGTTTGGAATTGCCTTCAAAACTTGGAATTTATAGGCCTGCAAGTGTTGGGTTTTGGTGTGAGAAGGGAAAGGACAATAAACACAACCACAGTTGTTTGTAGACTAGGCTTTATCTAAAGCCTCCTTTCTACAGCGGTCAGCCTCTTCAGACCTGTTCTTCCTTGCAGAGCCTCAAGGAACAACATGGAAGAGGATTTGTTGGTAAAACTGGATTGAATAAGTGAATATGCTGTAGCGTAATCTGGGATATGTACTGAGCTAGAATAGTTGTCCGAGATGGGCTGCATTGTTTCTCTCTCAGCACCTCATTAACAGCCTGACACCCTCCAGCTTTCCTCAGTTGGGTCAGTGTTCGCGTTCTCTGATTTTATTAAGTCCTTTCACTGTTTTTCTACCTTGTTCGTTCCCTCAGGACCTAAGTGTGGGTTTTGTATCAGTTTCCCTAC
>NW_006770074.1:546639-578670 GCF_000442215.2 Lipotes vexillifer
TTAAAAGGAGGCAGGCACCAAGAAACTGGGGTCATCTTGATCTGCAATCCATAATCCCATTTTATATGGTGGGTTTGTTAGTGGCCATATGAGTGGAATCATTGGGGATTCTTACAGAACAAAGGTTTTTTTATGATCTTGATATTTGAGGAATAACTTTAAACAAAAGGATAAAACTAACTTAAAGATTTGCAGGTGGTGTCTTGTCTGTGTGAACGTTCGTTTTGTTGGAGGAATAGTTTTTCTCTGGTTTCAAACTTGTATAGATGGTGTTCATATTCTCTAAGCCAGTATAATAAAATATAGGGGAGTTTAAAAAAATTTCAATTTGTCAAGAGGCAAATTGTTGTCTCTTGCTGGGAACTAGAGTCTAAGGTCATAGTATGAGAGAAAAATAGTGTATAGTGAAAATTATCCTTAAAAATCTCTTTATTGTCTCTTTATTGAAGAAAAATCTCTTCATTTTGCACAAACAGAAAGTAGTGCTTCAGGATGGTCAGGACCAGGTTAAAATCAAGTCCTTCCTCTGAGTGGAATTGGGGGGGAACAGGGATAGAAAGCTAGCAATATTTAAAGTTATATCTATACCTCCACCTCACCCAACCCCTGTCTTTCTTTCTGAGAGACTTAACAGTTGTATTCCAGTACGTTAAATATATATTGGAGGCAAATTCTTTGTCTTCATTGCACATCTGGAGTTGATAAGGACCTGCCCCTGGAGAAGTAAATCCCAGAAGGAGACTGAAACGGGGATAGACAAGGTCTTGGTACTGCTGGTGAAAACGTGTCAGCTGCAGACCCACAACTAACAGTGGTCAAGAGGGAGGGCTTGGGTTGGTTTCCAGAGGCCCAGAAGCATTAGAGCATTTAGTCAGAAGTGGCAGTGTTGAACTCTGCTTTTTCAGGATGGTGGACTGTCCGCACTGGTCAGGCAGGTCTGCTCTCATTTGTCCAAGGCGGGCTGTAAACATGTTCGCCCAGCTCTGTTGGATCCTTTGTGCCATTACAGGGTGACTTTCTACCCTAGGGTATTGAGTGATGGCTGACTTCTGAAGGCTGTTTTGATTTCTCTCTAACAACGTACCCAGTTAATTCTGGTTACTTATTTTGGGGGGCAGTTCCTGCCTGGTATCTATTTTGTTAGGCATATTCTAACCAGCTTATATTCCTTGTCCAGGTCTATTCATTCCATGCATCTTGTTACCGAGAGGGTTCTTTGAAATGTCTTTCCTTTTTTACTCAATGTTGGCAGACTTTTTTTTAATCTTTCTTTGTATATATGTGTATATATATTTTAACATGAATTCCATATGAATGTATCTTGCATCTTCTCTATCCCTCTTCCACTGCAGAGGCAGCTGTATTAACTGGAACAGTGCCCTTTTGTAGCTCACTACTGGTGTGTGCATTGCTTAATCCTCTCTTTTTAAACTCTCAGCCTGTAATGAATTAAATAGTTTTTGACTCTCCCTGATAAGGATATTTATGCGTCAGACTGGCAGAATTCCACAAAAGCACATTAGTGTCTCCTTTGAGTTGAAGCATTTATGTAGAGGCATCCTTCTGAATGGAGGGAAATGGAAATGCTGTCGGGCCTCTTGCTGCCGCTGGCCCTCCTCGCCTCCCAGCTTTGTGCCACTCACCTTCGTCAGAGTGCAGGATGCCAGGCAGTGGATACGAGGTCTCAAGCCCACAGGATTATTTCACTTACGCTTCATTCATTCATTGCCCAGATATTTCTTTATCAGCACTATAGAACTTAAATATTTTTTGATGTCATATTAGTTACTGAGGGGGAGGGATGTTCAAAGATGTTTATGGGGTGGGTTGAGTCAAGTTGATACAAATGAAGACAATGCAAGGTAGAATAAAAATGTTAGAGGCACAGAAGCAAAGAACTAGTGAAATTCAGAGCAAGAAAGATGCTTGAGGGTTGGGAAATACATGGCTTGATAGTGTTATAACTGGTACTAATGATAAAGAGCACACACGATTTTGTACCCTTTTCCCTGTGCCAGGCACTGGGTAAGCGTTTTCCTGCGTTATCTAATTCATTCCTCACAAAGCCAAGGTCCTGTGAGGTGAGGGTTTTATTGCCTTTATTTTGCATGTGAGGAAACTGCGCTTGGAAGGAGAGGTCAGGTTGCTTGTGCAAGGTCAAACAGCTGGCAAGTGGAACCCTTGGGAATAGGCTCCAGGCCTGGCTCAAGGGCTGTACGTTAACCACTACATCTTGCTGTTTAAATTCTTTTGATTTTTCAATTCAGTGCTTTATCTAGGTCACCAGTTCTTTCCATTAAAAAGTGTGGTGAAATGAATGTGTTGAGTAATTTGTGTTGTGCTGAATGCTTATTGCTATTTCATGCTCTACACTTAATTGCTTCTATATGCTTATTGCTTAATTACATAAAATGCAGTAGTCCCTTTATCATCTTTCTGCAAAACTGCCCCTTATTTATTATGACTTAAGCAGATTAAAAAAGAAGTGTGTGCTGATTTAATTTTGGTGGCCAGAGTTCTTTTTGGTAATGTTTTCTTTATGAATGCACTGATATCTCATTGGTTAAAGGATGTGTCTGGTCAGAATGCAGCTATTCAGCATGGAAGCATCAAACAGCTGTCACTGTGCAGCATATTTTCCAGGCATCAGGTTGACATCTGGACTCAGTATTTTGGTGCAAGAGAAATGGTTCTTGCTAATAATGTTGTCACAGGATTGTGCATCAAACAGAGCTGGAGGCTGTGTCTCTGCCAGTTGCCTTTTGATCATTATTCACCCTGAGTTAATGCAAAGAAAATGATCAGCTTGGGGGCCACAAGGGTAATATTTGGCCTCCACATGCTGTGGTTTCCCAAAGGACCAAATATAAGTTTATTTTCCCTAGATTGGTGTAAGTGATTTGGATGAGTGATGTTTGGCCAAGCTGTAAGCTAGTTGAGCGCCTTCTATGTTCTTTTCTATGTGGTTGGCACAATATAGTCTTAACTATTTGAGGTCTACTTGCTGGTTGAGTGATTATAATTGATATAAATGATACATAGTGAACATTCGAGGTGGGAATAGCTATGAGGTAGTATTTGCCAATACTTTCCCTTATTGGAAACATACCACATTTCCTTAATTCTTAAAAGATGTATCTCTCCCATCCGCAAATTTTAACATCTGGTTTCAGGACAAAACTTCTAGTCATAACTGACGGCTTTATTTTTAATGGAGTATAAAATGATGTGTCTTAAAATAAGTGGCATCTTAGATTGAATTAATGATGCATAGTAGAGCTATCATATTTATTTGGTTCTAATCCCCACTGTCCTCTCTATTTCTATTGACTTGGTAAATTGCTTAGTATATTGAGAACACCTGAGTTCTTCTGGTTCTGGCCTGGCCATTTGCTTCAAAAGATGTGTTATTCATTGTTCATCATTGGTGGTTTGCTACCCACTGGATAATTTATGTAACACTTCAGAGTTTATGTGACATTTGAGAACTGTAGGTGATCGGAAAGATGGTGTCTTAATTTAAATGCACTGGAAGCATAGTCTTCACAAATATAATCAATGCAGGAGGGACGTGAGAGGAGGGGAGTGGAGCGGAGCATATATTTCAGTGAAAACTCATTTAGATTTAATGCTGTTTACCTTCACCAAGAGAAAGTAAGAGAGGTAGCTGTGTCCTTGAATCTTAGAGACTTAGACCTTGAGGGGACTTTTCTCACTTGTCAGAATTAGATTTAAGTATCTCAGATGCATGATACTTTTCCATGTGTACAAAGGTTTGGTATTTTCCTCACCCATCCTGTAAGAATATTTTCCTGTGCTTGCAGAATCTTTACTGTAGGTAGTGGCCTTTGACCTCAGTTCTAGAGAGGCCTCTCTGTGTATGTCTTTAAAACATGGTGTAATGTTTTTAGGTATTTTCCATTATTGATGGTAATTCTTACATAGGAAAAAATGGACTGTATCAGATCTGGTGTCTGCTTATACCAGATCTAGATCCACTCCTAAAACATTAACCCTATTTTGCTTATCATTAGAAATCATCAAAAAAAATTATCCCCCCAGTTCCTATTCTGTGCTGCCACAATGCTGGCAAATGTTAAAAAGGTATGTATGGGGGCTGTTTTGATACTGCTGTTTACATGCTGCCTAAAAATAAGCAGATTATGAAACATGTAGTTTTCCTCTTTTTAATTACCAAGTAATATACTAAACAGACATCTCTAGGCACTGTCTGGCAAACAAAGCATATGAACCAGAGACATATGCTTTGAAAGCAGAATGAACCCTCTGTCATCTGTCCATCTCTGAGAGGTCATTTGAATATCAGGTGACTTGTATCTTAGTCTTCAGTTTCTTCCTTAGTGAAATGATGGGTTTAATCAGTTTCAGTTAATACATTTTACTATTTAACAGTGAAACTTTTTTCATTTATAAATTAGAGGATAGGAATCAAATTTTTATTATGTTCTGAATTATGCAAAGCTTATATGGTTGGTACACACATTAGACACCTAGCAGAAAAGAATGTTTGAACTGCGGTTAAATCATTTCCTCTTAGCTCTATAAGAATGTATGTGTACACTGTAACAATAGTGTTGTGCATAAGTGTAAATTAAGTGTACCAGTACATACACATTATATTAAAGATCATAAAACGTCTTTATGATGATGATGGCTCGAAAGGACAAGACCCCTTACAAGCAAACTAACATCTGACTTAAATGAAACTTTTTAAAAAAAATTTCCTTCCTGGTTGTTTAGGAAAAAAAAAAGTCTCAGCCCCCCCCAAATTCAAGCAGTATATTTGTTAATGAAAATATTATTAATCAGAGGGAGTTATGGGTCATGGATGTTTGTTGCAAATATAATTTTCAAATTGGAAAAAGAAAAGGAAACCAATTTTTGCATTTTGTTAGCCATTTTGAGGTGTTTTGATTCAATGTGAAATGGCCACAGCTGTTTATTTAGAAGTGAAAATATTACTTGATACATTAACTGAAATCTTACTCTCCTTTGTTATTGTCTCCTTGAAGAGAATTTTACTATGTTAGGTGTTTGTCCCCCTATTGTGGGTTGAGTTGTGAAACCTCCCAAAAGATATGTTAAAGTTGTAACACTAAGAACCTATGACTATGACATTAGATCTGTGAAGACCTTACTTCCAGATAATCAGGAGGAGGTCATACCTGATGAGGCTGGGCCCTAAATCCAATGCCTGGTGTCCTCATGAGAGGATCAGGTGCACACAGATGCAAGAAGGCCCTGTGACAGAGACAGATTGGAGTGATACAGCTGTAAGCTGAGCATTGCCAAGGATTGCTGGCCACCGCCAGAAGCTGGAAAGAGGCTGCCCTAGAGCCTTCAGAGAGAGCATGGCCCTGCCAACACTCTTGAGTTTTGTACTTTGGGCTCTTAACTGGGAGAGAGTAAGTTTGTGTTGCTCGAAGCCATCAGTGTCTGGTAATTTTTTATGGTAGCCCTAGGAAATGCATAGCTGCGGCTCCCCATCTTTTTCCTTAAACATTTTATGTCTTGTGATGAAAAATGGCTTTCCCTTTTTTTGAACAAAAACCACACAATCGGCTTTTAAGTGAACATCATGTATGTCAAGGCATGTTAACTTGGATTTTTGAAAGGTTGCTTTGAATGCTGAGACTGGGCTAATTTCCACACATTGTCGTCCCACCTGTGTACAGGGTTTCCCTTCATGCTTCACCGCTGGGAACACCCTGGGTACCCTAGTGAAATTGCTCTAGTTTCCCTGGTTTACACTCTTCTGAAGGAGCTATCTGTCTCTTTCCCAATAATCTTGTTATTCTATAAGTGTGTAGAATGTCATGTAGAACAGAGATTGGCATCTTATGAGTTGTGTGGTCTGTTTCTTTTGTGTGACCTTTTCACATGATCATGGGCAAACTGTCTCCCAGCTCTTGTTTCTAGAAAATAAGAATGGCCGTTTAGATAAACTCAGTGGGTGTAAATTTTTACAGAAGTAAAAACTCCAAAGACCTTAACAAACTTCATTTATGTAGATCTCTCTAATCATGATGGTGGCCAGTGTATACCTGTTAGTTTATATTCTGATATTTATAACTGTTCATGAAACCACGTTTTGTCTATTTTTAAAAATTAATTTATTTTTGGCTGTGTTGGGTCTTCATTGCTGTGCGTGGGCTTTCTCTAGTTGAGGTGAGCGGGGCTACCCTTTCTTGTGGTGCATGGGCTTCTCATTGTGGTGGCTTCTCTTGTTGAGCACGGGCTCTAGGGCATGCGGGCTTCAGTAGTTGTAGCATGTGGGCTCAGTAGTTGTGGCTCACGGGCTCTAGAGCACAGGCTCAGTAGTTGTGGCTCACGGGCTCTAGAGCACAGGCTCAGTAGTTGTGGCACACGGGCTTAGATGCTCCGCGGCATGTGGGATCTTCCCGGACCAGGGCTCGGACCCGTGTCCCCTGCATTGGCAGGCGGGTTCTTAACCACTGCGCCACCAGGGAAATCCCAACGTTTTGTCTATTTTTACAAACAGCTTTATTGGGACATAACGGATATGCAGGAAAACTGCACATTTTTAAAGTGTGCAATTTGGAAAGCTTTGAGAAATGTATATATATATATATATCCATGAAACCATCACTACAGTCAAGATAGTGAACATACTCATTACCACCCAGAGCTTCCTTGTGCCCCATTCTATCCCTTCCCATGTACCCCCAAGCCATTGATCTACTTTCTCTCATTATAGATTAGTTTCATTTTCTAGAGCTTATATAAATGAAATCATACAGTATCTACTCTTGTTAATCTGGCTTCCTTCACTCAGTCTAATTATCTGAGATTCATTCAGATGAATCTGTATCAATAGTTCATCCTTTCTGTTGCTGAGTAGTATTCCACTGTATGGATATACCATGGTATAGCCATCCATTTACTTCTGGTGGTCATTTGGGCTGTTTCCAGTTGCCTCCAATTTTTGGCTCTTTATATATAAAGCTTTGATGACCATTTGTGTACAAGTCTTTGTGTGGATATATATTTTCTTGTCTCCTGGATAAATACCCCAGACTATAATGGTTGGGTCATTATGGTGATGGTAGGCACTGTTGCTTCTAATGCTTTCCTGTGGTTCTTCCCCTGGCCTCAGGTAGAAGCACACTCCTGGGCTGATCAGTACTGTGCTCAAGAGAGGCCCTGTGCGGATCTCAGAAGTCATCTCTCTGTGCTGCTCTCTCCACCCTGGTCCTTTGTGCCAAGAGCTCTAGCAGGCTTGGTCTCCCCCAAACCCTTGTCCATTCCCACTAGAAACTCTAGGCAGTAAGCAGTTATAGGGCTCATTTGTGTCCTTTCTCTTAGGGATCACGGTTCTCTGTTGCCTGTCACCTGTCTTACTGAAAACCATGTTTCAAAATGTTTGGTTTTTTTGATTTTATGCAGGACGGTGGATTTGGTCCTTGTTTCATCTTTGTTGGAAATGGAAGTTGCACATTTTTCTTGAATTATGGCACTTTTAATTTTAAACACACATATATTCCATTATGCAAATATACTATTTTCTAGTTATGTCCATGTTCTAGATTTCTTTTTTTCTTAATAGCATTAAACATGTACTTTTTTTTTCCTATTTAGGATTATTTATTTTAGAACTATATCCACAAAGTGAGTTAATAGGTTAAAGGTATGTAAGTGAATTTTCAGACTGTACCACATAAATATTTAAACTTCCCTACATATAAGCGAGTTTTTGTTTCGTCAGTATTTTTGTTTTCCCAGATTAACTGGACTTTAGAGTTGTTTTCATCTGCATAAAAGATTACTAGTAAGAATGTGTTTTTCATGTAATTTACATTTGATTTCCCTTCATGTAAACCATTCATCTTCTTTGATTACTTTAAAAGTAGAATGAGTTTATTGGCTCTATAAGTGTATCTTCTTGCATGACTTTCAGATGGTTTTTTTTTACTGTTTGTTTTTCTGTATTTAGATATTTTTCAATACATTTTATTTTGTAAAACTTTTTAATTCTAGAACATTGATCATTTTATTTCATAAATTGTCTTTCCTCGGGTGGGCTTAAGTCGTAAATCTTTCTCCATCCTATGCCCCATTTATTTGTTTAATGCTTAATTAGGAGATACAACGGGAAGTTTATTGGCGCCAATGCCTTGCTGAACTAACCAAAGTGCTTTTTAGAAACCAACTCTAATGACAGAGGAGTGATTGGTGTGCCAACTCATTCCAGCCCAACTCAAACCATACTTTTTTTTTTTTTTTTTGATGTTAAATAACTTTAATGGTCAGTGTGGGAGTCACAAGGGAGGTGCAGTCCCTCCCAGGGCTCTTCAGTGCCATCCTCAAAGCTGGTTAGTGCAGGGAGGTAGGGCAGTGTTGGTTCCCAGTTTTCTCCCAGGAAGGGTTTAGGGGGTCCCAGCCAGCCCTGAGAAAGAGTCCCTCAGCACCATGGCAACCACAGCTTAAAAGGGGCTTCTGCTCCCCCTCCTCAGCCTATCCCCAGTCCAGCAGAGGAAGGGGAGGCCAAGCTGGTCAACCTGCTACAAACAGCGCCGAATCCAGAGTCCAGCTGCACACAGACCACCTCTTCTTCTGGCCAGATCCTGTTGCCAGCACACCATCTCACACTGGTGACTGGAGCCAAGTGTGGGGTAGGCCTTTGCTGCAGAGGCCTCTGGACTGTGGGGACTGCTTCGGGGGGAGAGGGGCAACCGAGCGAGAAGCCCCAGGGGAGTGGTCTGGGGGACAGCATCCAGGGAGACCGTTCGGCGTCTCCTCCAGGGCAGGGAATGGGTCTGGGCTGGGGTTGGGGCCACTGACGCAGGCGAGCAGGGGCCAGGCCAGGCAGGCTGGGGGCGTCTCCAGCCTCGTGCCCTCCAGCTGGGCCAGGCTGTCTGTTACCGCTGTTATGTCATCCAGCGGCTCAATAGCTGTGGCACCAGGAAGGGATTGAGGGGAGGAGGCTAGTCAGAGCTTCAGCCCTGAGCATCACCTGTCACCATCTCATGGTACCAGGAACCCTGACTGGCCAGTATTTGGAGTGGTTTCCGAGGAGCGGGGGTTTCAATTTTCATTATTTCATCACGGCACTGCTTCCACGGGCTCATGTCAAAGAAAAGCTGCCACAGAGCTTCCATCCAGCTCTGCAGGGCTCCCCGACTCTCTGCCTGAAGCGTGTGTCTCACCTCATCCTCCCCATACTGGTTACTGATGCTCAGGGTGAAGGGCCAGCCCACTGCCTGGTCCAGCTCACCTGCCCGGACTGAGTCTCCTTGTTGATCACAACAGTAAACAGCGGCTCCTCCCCAGTGTCTGTGTCTTCAGGTTGACGGTGACAGAAGCTGTTTGTGCCTCTCAAGACTCCATGCGCTCGCACCCAGTCCTGCAGCTCCCCAGCTTGCTGCGCTCTGCGGGTGCCACTTGCAGTAGGCTGAGTCATGCAGAAAGGCTGAGCCACCAGACGGCAGCACACGCTACCATCAAGGGGCAGCCAGGCGGGGTTCTCGCGTGACTGGTGAGGGTGAGGTCATGTGTGTGGAGCCGATCTTGCACTGCTGCCGGGGTGAGAGTGGTATGAGCCAAGAGGTGGTAACGAGGACCACCAACAGCTGGGGTGGGGAGCAAGATGGGACCATTTCCCGAGCCCCTGGCTGTATCCGGCGATGCCCGCACACGCCTCCCCGAGGAGCAGCCCAGGGAGCTGCTGAGCTCGGTGGCAAGCCTCTTGGGGGCTCCAGCCAGGGCCCCCTCCTCTTCCACGCAGGCCCCATATAGCTCCAGCCGCAGTTCAGAGTCTGGCCCTGCCTCGGCAAAGAGCACCTTGTTGTGAAAGGAGATGGCTGTGAGGGTCCTGTCCACCAGGATCATCTCCGTGTCCTGAGTGCATTCCCCGATCTGCAGCAGCAAGAACACAGCCCGACGGTGCAGGTCGCCTTCGTTCTTGAAATCTTCTGTGTCCTTCCACATGAGTGGAATCCAGAGGTCAGAAATGCAGACTTGGCCGCGGCAGGGGGAGCGCTCGGCAGGTGGCCCGCTGTCAGGAGGCCGCTGGCCTGTCTTCCTCAGCACCTGCGCGTTCTCGCGCCGCTGCAGCTCGCCCGTGTAGCCGGGGGTGTGGCTATTGCACACCAGCAGGCTCTGGCTGGGAGCAGGCCACCGGCAGCTGGCGGGCCCCCTCCCTCATCCGGGTCTCATGGTGTAGCGTTCTTTGCGACTGTGTCCTCCGGTGGGTTGCAGAAGAGGCTGAGCCAGCAGCGGCTGCATTTGAACTCCATCCCCAGGGCGGAGCCGCTGGCCGCGGTGACCCGGCTCCGGTGGTTTCCGGAGAACATGATGGTGGTCCCGTGCTTCTGCCTGCCCTCAGCGCTGCCCGGTTCTGCCTTGTCTCCAAGGCTTTTGTCCCTCGGCTCAAACCATACTTTTAGAACTGTTGAAACCCTGGTTTTTCATTCCGCAAGCTGCTGCTTTGAAACAGTCATACAGATGTTCTGGAAGCCTACCGAACTTCAAGAACTTCTTGGTGAGAAAACACTCGTGTTGTTTTTTAGTGCAGAAGATTAATCATACCTGAAGTGAAAATTGGCTTTAATATGGACATTGGTGGGCCCTCCACGAGGTGTGAAAGCTCTGGCTGGAATGGCCCTGAGCGTTGGTTCCATTGTTAGAAGGTGTGTGTACCTTTCCTCAAGTTGCTAGCTGCTGCTACTTAGAACTCTCAAGTGGCTTAGGTTTGAATAGCAGTAACAAATATTTGTTGATGGCTCTCACTGTGCTAAATGCTGCTTCTAAGTCCTTGACAGTTGCTGTAGATCTAATCCTCGTAACAGTATGTGACTGAAGGGATTTATGCTCCCCGGTTATAGATGAGGAAACCGAGGCACAGATAGTTTGATTAAATTTTCCCAGGATAATGCTGCTAAGGAGTGGCAGCTACTAAAGTTTGAAGAGTAAAAATAAATTTATTCTCATGTTATACCCCAGTTTGAGTCTTGACTGCAGTGTAGAATTACAAAAATTAAAGAAGGATCAACAGTTAGAAAACTGTACATTTGTTCAAGGTGAAAAACAGTTAAAAAAAAATCACAGCACAGGACAGTAGGCAGGAAGAGCTCTACTTAGTGTACTGACCTTCAGGTATGAACAAGATGCCACTGATACACTGTGTAAGCCTTGAGTGATGCAATACAAGTGTTACCATACTGGTTCACTTTTCCTTTGAAACTAGAAATATTTTTTTGTAGGAAACCGAACGTTGTTAGGATTATAATCTGTACCTTTTTTATTTTTTAAAGGACTCAACTCTGTTTTGTTTTTATTTATTTTTGGCTGCGTTGGGTCTTTGTTGCTGTGCGTGGGCTTTCTCTAGTCGTGGCGAGCGAGGGCTACTCTTCATTGTGGTGCGCGGGCTTCTCATTGCGGTGGCTTCTCTTGTGGAGCACGGGCTCTAGGCGCATGGTCTTCAGTAGTTGAAGCACGTGGGCTCAGTAGTTGTGGCTCTCGGGCTTAGTTGCTCTGCAGCATGTGGGATCTTCCTGGCCCAGGGATTGAACCCATGTCCCCTGTATTGGCAGGCGGATTCTCAACCACTGCGCCACCAGGGAAGTCCCATTCTGTATCATCTTAATAGAAGTTTACTGGTCTGTGTAACGAACAGGTATTTCTAACTTTGCTTTCTAATCAGCCCATGAATTTATATTGACCATTTTATCTTTTGGTCAAACTGTCGTAAAATCGTCATCTCATTGGCCCCTGTCCCGTTGTTTTAGGGCAAAAGTTAATGGAATCTGAATAATTCATTTATTTGGGTTGATCTTCAGAAGCAAGGGGTAACTTTTGAAATTGCCCAAATAAACGAATCTGCCAGTTTTCCTCATGATTTTTATGTGCCAACTTTGATAATCTGTGGAAACAAACAATTTACATTTCTTGTTTAATGTAAGATTCAGTGGTGGTGGTGGTGGTTTTTAAAAAGACGGGAAATATATGGGGCAGTGATGTTTAAACAGAAGATGTGGAGTGTGTTTGAAGTTTTGTGTCCTGGAGGTCAGACTATGCAGTATGTGGTTTCCTGGGCAAAATAAGAATCTTCCTATAAAATATTCCTATGACCCAGCACATCATTATCCTCCTAGTCTTCAGTTTCTTGGGCATAATGTAGCAAAGGCCTGTAATTATAAGGGTTAAGTAAAATGTGTGAAAGTAGTATTACTTGTATATATGGGTGTAGTGAGGAAATTAAGGGGAGAGACTGTGTCACTGTGCCATTTAGACATCTAAGTGCAGTGGGTAGTCTGAAACAGTAGGTATTTCTTAAAATCAAGGGTTCAAGACGTTTATGGCCAGACCACAGGAAGGAGGATGCTGGGGTGGCAGTCACTTCCACACTGGTGCTTATTCGAACACGGCTCCGTTTTACTCTAGCTCAGAGCAGCAGTGTCTGCTCAGGGGCAGGTGAGTTTTAAGAATGTGCCTGCCCTTTGTCCTTTGGGATTTGAGGCTTCAGGCAAAGCACATTCTTATTCTTTTGTCAACCTTGAATTTGGATACATTTCTTCCGTAGTCTTCCGCATGCTCATCTCCTGATTTTTAGCCGGTAGGCCCCTTCTTATCCTTGTTCAAAAATAGTGAATTTTGTAACTCTTAAGATGTTATATCCAGTGACCCAGCTTGTTAAGAGGAAAGTCCCAGTCATTGCAGCTTTGTTTTAGAATCAAGGCCGTCACTACACCTCCTCGCCACCCTCTCAACACCTGCCAATAACAAGTGGAAACACTTCCCTATAAAGAGGAAGTACGGCCTTCATGTGGCAGAAGGGGGATTGAACTTAGGGAAAAACCATATCGTTAGAATGATACTTTAACATTATATGCAAAATACCATCGTGGAGTTAGTAGAAATAAATGCTGAAGAGCTATAAGGAAGAGCTGTTGAAGTTTGACATATAGGGGAGGGTTTGGCAGAGGAAACCGCTTTGGAATTGATATTCTTTTAGCCTGTAACACAGATTTGGGTGTCTGTACTCTACCTGCTGACTAGGATACTTGGAAGAGCAAGTTTGGGTGTCCATGCTTGGGGACAGTGACAGGAATGGGCAGTAAGAAAAGCATAGCTGCCGTACTGGATGATATTGAGTATTACGTTTCTTGACTCCAAAAAGGCATAACCACGGTATACTCCAGAGTAGAATGTATTTCAGGGTGGTGAAAGGGAAAGCCCAATATATTTGTCAGCTTACAGAAGAAAATTGGTTGACTTTTGAAATTTTTCTGCCATATGATAGACATTTTTGACTATTGCAGAACACATGATGAGCCTTCCTATGTTTCACGAGAGAAGAAAGACACTGTTTTTGTTGTCCACTGTCTGTACCCCAAAGACCTTGCTGAAAAAAGGTATTGATACCTTCCTTTGCTTGTAGCCTTTCTTGCTCAGCCTCGTAGCTCTGTCGGCCTTTCTCAGTAGTTTGCCCTTGATGTTATACTCTGCCCCTTACCCTCCGTGTAGGGTTTCTTGACCCAAACTGGTCATGTTTGTCCACCCTCTTGACAGTCCCTTTTACGTGTGTCTTCAGATCGTTTGCCTTGTTCTTGTTATCTTGTTAAAGTAATTTCTGAATTGAGTGCTATAGCAAGAGGACAGTTTGCAGTCAGAGTGACCTGGGTTTCAAGTCTTTTCCAAGTCTGTGACTTGGTAATGACTAACCTTGGGTGAGTTATTCAGGACCTTTGAGCTCTGGTTTCCTCATCTGTAAAATGATGATACTGTTGAAATCTTAGTCTTTGTGAATATTAAATGGGACTCATATAGTGCCTTATGTATTATATATTCAAATATTATGTAGTTAGTAATCGTTCTTGTCAGTCAAGCTTATTTAGTAGCTCCGGCTCACTTTGGATCCCCAAATAAGGTGCCTCTGACTTCAGTTTGCACATCCATCTAGCTGAGAGCTGCCTGCTTCCCTTAGGTCAGGTAGGTTTTTTTCCTGTTGAAAAGACTTAGATTTATAATCTTGGCTTTCACTTTGAATGGCCTATTCTCAAGTGTCATTTTAAGTTTATTTGTTATGCTAATGCCTTACAAATAATGTGCTTCTTAATTAGCCCATATGTAATAAGGCAGGGTACCCACCTGCGTACTTGCATATTAAATATTCTATGCAAAAAACCCCTAGCTCAGCTTCACACCATGGGGGGGATTGTTGCAGCACATGAAGAAGACTGTTCTCTGACTTGAATGGTAGTGACGCATTATGCTAGCGTACATCATGAAGGCTAGGGCTACATGGTGATTGGAGTCATTTAAAATTGGTTTGGACAGTGTGCTGTTGACCAGAGCACCTTGTGAGTAGTTCTGGGCCTAATTACATCTTTCCTCTACCACTGTAATGGCCTCCTACCTGGTCTCCTCTCCAATTGTACCCCCTCTAATCCAGTTCTATATATGGCTGCTATGTTAATCTTTCTGAAACATACCTCTGATTCTGTCACTCTCCTTATCCTCAACTTTTTAAAAAGCTCCCCATTTCTTGGCGAAAAGGGCCAAACTTCTAAAGCCCCATGATGTGGCCTAAATTTCCAGAGTTCCTTTCTATAATACTTTGAGTGGTTATTAATGGTGGGAAGTTGGAAATGTGTACAGACATTGCCTTGGTGTGCATCACTGGGGGACACTTTTACTGGGTAGGGGGCCAAAAGTGCTAGAGGGGATAGTCCTACCAACAGAAGGTTTTGCCAGAACAGCAGTGAGTTGGACATTAAGGAGTAAAACTAGACCCAATTATAGGGAAACATTTTAGCTTAATATGAAAAAAGAACTTTCTAGAAAGGTGTTCGGTGAGAGAGAGTGGGCTGTCCCAGGAAGTTAATTTCGTTTCATTGAAGGCCTTGACACATGAGCTGAATAACCAGATGGTAGGAATATTGTGGAGGGGATTTGACAGTGCATAGGAGGCTAGAGGTACGCTTTTAAGTTCCCTTCCAACCCACAGGCCCTGTGATTCTATGGCTTATAATTCGTGAAAATGATAAGACCGATTAGGTCCCCATAGAAATAATGCTTCTGCACTTACATTTCTATACATTCCTCATAAGTGAGGTAGGTGGTTCTTAATGAAGCTTGCTTATACCATGTGGCAATGATCCTGCCTTCTTCCCCCTTCATTATACTAATTAATATAATTGAACTATACATCAAGAAAAATGGAAGCTGGTTTATTACTGCCTATGATATTTAATTTCCTTTTTAATTGTAACTCATTCCAGTTATACCAAGTTGCTGGGGCAGAAGGAATAGCAGCATCTGTGGTTCCGTAGGAATTAAGAAAGGAAGAAAACTTTTGTTCTTCTGAAGTTTTCATTTGGAATAGAAATCGGAGTCGAAACCTTGTTTCATGATTTGACTTATAAGTCCTTCTGTTTATCCCAGGAATGACTTTTGGCTAGCCTTAGAGCAAATTAGCCAGATGCTTATATATTAGATAGCGCTTTCCTTTCTCTTACTAATAATTAAAGTAAAAGAAATCATAATGAAATGTCATTCTAATAATTATGAAAATATTAAAAGTATGTTTAGATTTGTAATCTCATAAAATACATGATGATAATTACCTGGATTATTCACAATAACCATTTCATAGAGGGGAAACCCAAGATACTGAAATTAGAGAATTATTTGCAGAGCCAAGTCCAGATTCCCATTTCCGCTTAAGACAAGTTCCCACAAAACTCTTACCAGTTCCTTTCAGGTATCTTTGTGATCAAGCAACGATATCTGTGTCTCCTCAAGGCTGCACATCTTTTGTCAAGGAGGCAGAGAATAGTTTCATGCCCTGCCTGGCAGGATCCTAAGTAACAGTCAATACCTTATTTACCTGTCTGATTTCCTGTTTCTTTTTTTTTTTTTTTTTGCGGTACGCGGGCCTCTCACTGTTGTGGCCTCTCCCCCTGTGGAGCACAGGCTCCGGACGCGCAGGCTCAGCGACCATGGCTCACTGGGCCTAGCCGCTCCGCGGCATGTGAGATCTTCCCGGACTGGGGCACAAACCTGTGTCACCTGCATCGGCACACGGACTCTCAACCACTGCGCCACCAGGGAAGCCCTCCTGTTGTTTCTTGATTGCCTTTCCCAGGCCAGGGAAATTAATTTAAACACACTCACCTCCTTTATGGTTATTGAGAATGATTACCATTGGGGTCTGATTGTTTTCCAGGGGGAAAAGGGAAGTTAATTTAGAAGGATCTTAATCAGAGTAGTAATTTTTGTGACACATGTGTATGAATTTGAAAACCAGTACTAGGACCCTGCATCCTGACGTGGGCCTGCGCTCTTGTGCCTGCATTCTGATATGGTATTGGTCTTCAGGTGAGATATGCAGCTCCTTTGAGGTTAAGCTCTCTGAGCTTTTTAAAGATGGCTTATTTTTGTATTTAAACCTCATTCTGTCATAGGTTACAATCCTTTGGGGCAGATATGGGTTGTTAGTTGGCTGAAAATAGAACTTAATTGGCTACCGTACCAAGTACTGATTTTTAATTTGACAAGAGAGTCATAATTCAGTCAGCCTATTAGGTCCTTAAGGTTGTATGGAAGTTAGAAAATGTAACTAAAACCCCACCTGGACCGCTGCTCCTATGCAAACTAGGTATGATTGTGGGTTGTGCACAGTGGGGCTTCTGACCATTTGTGTAGCTGGAAGGGCAGTGTCTGCCCTACCTCTGAGGAGTGCCAGTGAACATGTTTGCTGAGTTTTTCAACTGCTATATAATATTTACTTGCTGTGGAAATGCGGAGGACTAGAACTGTCTAGCAGATGAGGCATTATCTTCCTCTTTTTGACTTCAGAGTTTGTGCTTTTGCTAAATAGGAAAGAGACCCATTGGGGCAGTATAGTAATGTACATGTAATTACTATACAGTAATTTCCTTCTTTAATTCAACAGAGATATTGTTGAGGTATGGGGACTGGTGGTAAGCCCCTGCTCATAGAAAACTGGGGAGGGCTATCAATTCTGGCTCTCTTTCCTTTAAAGGGCAGTTACCACCTCACCTTCTGAGGCTCACATGAAGCACTTTCCAGTACATATGTAGAGTTACTGTTCCCAGCAGACGTTGAAGCAGATGTGCCTGCTGTTATAGAAGTGAAGTCTGACAGCTGTTACCTAACCTTTTCAATATCCTTATTCTATCTACTTCAACCTTCTTAGATTTTTTGAAGCCTTATTAGGTATGAACAATTTTTGCCCAAAGGAACTGGCTTCTTCTCCCCATTGACTGACATCACTGTCATCAGACAGTGATCAGCAGAATGTTGTGATTCTCCTTTTCCCCTGGTGAATGTTTGTGTTAACAGACTAACAGCAGCTATAAGCACAGTTGTTTGGTGTCATAAGGAGATGAGTTTCCTTCCATTTTTAGCTTTTATATGCTTGTACTTATTAGAGAGGTTGAGTGCTCTTAACATGTTCATAATCAAGGTTACCACCTCTGAAGAGAGTGGTAGTAGGCCAAGCATACTTGTATGTTCCTGGGGACTCTTGTAGTAGCTGAACTTGGACTTCGCCCGAGCCTCTCCTTGCTGTTTTGCTTTATGTGATATTTCATGAGAGTAATTTATCCTCAGTAATGAAGTATTTATTGAGCACCTACTGTGCCCAGATCTTTTTATGCTCTGCCTTGAAGACTTCTTACATTTTCCCTGGTTTGGTTATGACTTTAGTCATGTCATAACATGACTGTAGTTTGGATTTGGATAATTAGTTTTCATGAAGGTGGGCACAAACACCGGTTATTTTATTTTGCCTTTTTGGTTGTATGGAGAGGACACATGTTAAACTGAAACCTTGGGTTCTCAGGTATTTATGGCTAATGAAAGATATGGCTATTTTATACCATATCCAGATGATATTCCTAGGTATAAGGAAAACAAAGTGAACAGAAAGGTACTGACTTGGGTTTCTATGTGTGGGTCATATTGTAATGACCTAGGCACTTTATACATATTAACTGATTTAAGCTTTAGAATACTGTCTCAAAATTCCTCCTCCCCCTGCTGTTGAAGTTTTCAATCTTTGTCTTAACCATTGCACAAGCTTTTGGGCCCCAGTTTCAAGTATCATTCTCTTCAGTCTGTCTTTCCACACTGCTGCTCAGGTGGTCTTTGTAAAATTCCAAACACGTCTGTCCCCTTCCCAGAAAGTTCTCTTGGTTCCTCTATTCTAGAGGTTAACATCTCTGCCTGGCAAGCACCCTGGCTGAACTTTCCCCTACCTCCTTATGCAGCATTTACCTCCTTTTTGAACTCTCCATTCTTTCTTACTGCTTATCTTGTGTGTGTGTATCTCTCTCTGGAACACTAACTCATCCTTCCAGTTTTAAAACTTGAGAAAAGTGCCTCACCTCTTCTGGCATTATTATTCCTTAAAAGAATGAAAAACTAATTCCCAAAACGTAATAGGTGTGTGTGTGTGTGTGTGTGTGTGTGTGTAACACGTATTTTTAAGAATAATAAACAGTCCTTCAATCTGGAATAATTTACAATAAATTTGGTCAAATTCAGACTTATTGCTGTCCCCTTTTTTTCATTTGTTGAAAAGTGGGGAAAACTTCACCACAAGCCCTAGTTTTTACAGACTTGTGTTTTTGAGTCTGTCGTGTATGTAGTGAAATTGACAGAAAGGCTGGAAATGTGAGGATGGGAACGAAGCAGGGAAAATTTTTAAAGGTTCTGTTTCTTGAAATGTAGAATATTGGAAGTGCAGTGTGAGAATGGAAAGAACTGAAGAAATCTGGTAGTCATGCAAGGGGGCTGACTTAAAGGAGGGCATTGTAATTGACCAGTGGAAGGGAGGAAAGGGTTAGTCAGAGGAGAAACTAATTGTAAGATGAACAGCCCTGAGGAAACCAGTGAGACGTGAAGCCCTCCCCAAGATTGTTTAATGACTACTTGAATTTTGTGAGTTGGTTCCTGATTATACAGAGACAGAAATGATATTGATTCATCTTGTGTGTTCTGATGCATGCTCTTCAAAGAGGAAAAAAAGACAATCCTTTATATAAGTTTGTTAGTGGTGAGATGACATTCTTTAAGAAATATCATCCGTGGTGGCCACTGGGGAACTTGAGCCATCGAAGCCTTTTGGCCTGAAAGTAATTTAACAAGTCAGTATCTTTCTGGGTAACTGTAATTGCTAGACGTTCGATAGTCATGAAATTTAGTTAGCATTCTTGCTGTTGAATTGATTTTTAATGTTTATTTGCAAAACCTTAAATGTGTGTCCAAAGCCTTGAATGCATTCCCAAGTTATCCATTGTACACTTCCTAGATATGAAATATCAATTTTACAGGCTAGCAAAATGATATTTAATGGTGGCTGACTGCATAGTGTATAAGAACAATATGTATTAGATACTTAAATTTGTCTGTTATCTGACTCGTGGCACAGATCATTGAATTTAGGTGGTACTGAAATTGCAGAAGTTCTGGCTGCCTTAATAATCCAAGCTATGCAGCATGTTTATTTAGTCCCAGGACCTTCCTCTTGTCTTTCTTCTTTCTAAGCATGTACAGAAGAAAATAAAACAATTTTGGTTTGTACTTTCACATCTACTTGCATTAGGAAAGATGTCTTTAAAAAACGGTAGGGACGTTTTCAGGACGCTTCTTGAAGCCTGGGGCACACCAGTTTTTTGTGATTTGTTGACATCAGTTGTTTTTCCTCCTTCTCTAATGTTTGCCTTCTTTGATTATACTTCAAGACCCAAGGTTTCACCACATTTCAATTTAAAATGTTGAGGCTAAATTTGGTCAAGCTGCAGCTGTAAAGGGTATTCTGTTTCATACACATATCATTTTGTCTTGAATTTCATTTTAAAATGATCACTGTATTTTAGGCATATGCAATGTCGTCTTAACGGCTTCTTGGAAAAAATACATTGTTCAGTTAGATAAGTAAATGAAATTGTCTGGGTTACGGAGCATGACTCACTTAAAATCTCATTTGGAACCATTTCTCTGTCCACCCTTTGTTTAACCATGTATCCTGCTGGTTTTGTAGTTCGGGGACTTGCACAAGAGTTAAAATAAACCATGGAGATCTGGATTTATGGTAACAGCTCCTCCTCAATTCAAGGTCTGTGGATGGATCTCTTTCCTTTCTGCTTTTTCTTTGATCTGTTTTTGGCTTTACTTTCATCCTTTGCTGTAGGTTTCTTAACTGCTTGTTTATTTTTTCTTAGAAAAGTATGAGCATATGCAAACTACGAGGAATTTTGGAATGATTAAATGGATAAATATCATATACATAACCCATATGGGTTGTCTGAATAAGATTCCCCTTTATGATAGGCCAAAATTTGCATATTTGCTTATAGTTTCTCCACCATATCTTTGCGAGGGTGCCTCTGGTATACACAGTAAGCTTCCCTTCCTCGTCATGCGTCCATCTGCTCACTGGAACCCTTTCTACTGAATCCTCTACCCTGCCACTCATAATTCTTAGGTTATAATCTTGGTGTAGAATGGTGAGGGATAATATCTGTTATCATTGAACGCTGTATAAACCTGTTGAAAAATGGGATAAAAAAATTAAAGCCATTAATGTTTTCTTCATCCCTTATATCCTCTCTTTTTGAACAGTTTAGCTTTACTGGTGCTAAATTAAATAACGATAATCTGTTAACTTTACAAAGACGTAGTTTAAAGGCATTGGAAACACAAAGAGAAAAGGTATAGCTCCTCATTATAATTTTTCTGGAATGCTGCAAATAAAATTGACGATTGGTAAATCAATTTATGTTGCAGAAGCACTGGGAGAATAACTGTAAAGAAACAATTTTTTAAGTTCTTAATATAGAGAGGAGAGTCTTTTAAAACCATGAATAATCACTAGTATTCTGTTACATTGGGATTTTTTTTTTCCCCCTGCAGTAAATTTTAAACAGTTCTACTTGGTTTCAGTTTGGATCCATCAACAGAATAGTCAACTAAATGCCGACAGGACAAAGTGTTAATTTACCAAGTATGAACACGTCACCACTTGGGGATTAATTCTGGTTTCTTTGGAAATAGTCTCAGGCCAAAACTTTATCACGAAAGTCTGTAATCTAAATATTTCCTGTGGATTAGGCTAGATTATCTGTCCCATGTGTTCAGAATTCATGTGGATGAGGTCCTATTTAAATTCTGATCTTGCAGGTTGAATGGAAGTTCTAGAAAAGACTGGAGAGATCTGAGGGGCCAGTGGACTTAGGGTTGTAGGGTGTGGCGATGATGATGAATCAATACCTTTGTCTTAACTACAGCTGCTAACCCCCCTCCCCCGCCCCCCCCCCCCCCCCCCCCCCCCCCCCGCCCCCGGCAGGTGAGCCACAGGTTTGAGTCATCCTCTCCTCAGAGTCTGGTTCTATCTGGCATTTCACAGTAATAGCAAACATAATTGCCTTTTGATTTTTAAGGCTGTATGGCTTTCTTGATAATAATGGGAAATTGGTTATTCATTTGAGTGCTGTTGATTAGTGTTGATGTTTTCATGTCTCACAAGTATTTCTGTTATCTGTCTGCAGATCCCAGGGGCATCTCTACTCTGAAATTTGGGGCTTCATTTATTTTCCTTCTCTCTGTTCTTTCCTGCTTCCTAGCTCCCAATTTGGATTAAAACTTAAACAGCTTAGGCCTAGAAGAAATAAGACATTTACACAATTGCAGATTTATTACTTTTGAATTTTTAAAAATGAACTTTAAAAGGTTTCTTTTACATTTTTAAGGTTTCCAAGTACTGCCCATATCTTTGGAGACTGACAGTGACCTTGAGGGAGGGGAGGGCAAAAGAGACTCATCAACACATTTTCTAAAGAGATCATCTTCTATTTCCTTTCTGTGACCTGATTTGGTGAAGATATTTCCACCTCAAAGGAGGATCTTAAGAATACCATATATTTTCATTTTTAGGTGAATGGATGCAGCTTTGATGTTCTCATGCCTTACTTGAATGTGAATGTTAAAACATGGCAAAATTTCAAGGAATCATAGGGAACTGATCTATTTTATGTAACATTTACAGACTGATGGGCATTTAGAGATAGAAGGAACATTTAGCATTTATCCCCAGCCACTTTTTCCCCCCTTTTCTAACAGGAGGAAAATGAAGCCCAGAGAGATTAAGTAATTTCATTCAACAAACATTAATTGAATGTGTACCATATGTCAGACCCAGTCGTAGGAGCTGGGGGCTACAGAGATGAATAAGTTTAATTTCCTGTTGGAGATAAATACGTAGTTCTCAGATCATACAGTTTGTAATTAGAAGGATAGGAAGTAGAATATTTATGAATCATTCATAATCAGATCTTTATATGATGAAAATTATGTCAACCCTCTGTCCTTCCCCTCACCTTTAATTTATTAAATCATCCAATAAAGATGATTTTCACTTATTTACTTACTTTGTGGGACTAAATCTGGTGTTCTCCCTTGGCTTCCTTCTTTTGGCGGCCTAGCCACCCCCATTTTATCAACTGTTCAGCCTCTGCTAAAACTGACTGAAATTGCCCTTGCTGAAGTTACTGCCATCTTGAGTGGGCACGTTTCTGTCCTTATTGTGACCGCCTTGAATGTGCTGACTCTGTCTTCTCAAACTCCGTTCTCCCTTGGTTCCTTGGTGGCCTGATTCTCCTACCTCTTTTCCTTTTTCGTTTTCCCTTTGTGTTTCCACTGCCACTTCTTACTTGCCCAAATGGGCCACACTTTCGCACATCTCTGTAGCAGTTGGTCATCCTTCAAGACTCAGCTCACATCTCATCTCCTCATGAAGCATAGCTGACCTTTTGAAGAATTGAGGCACTTCAGTTTCTCCGTTCTTAACAGCACCTTGTATTTCTTTACCAATCCTGTAATTTTGTGGTTTGTATATCAAGCTTCTCCTTTTGAGGTTTTTTTCTCTCTGGAGAGCAGGGACGATTTTTTCCAGCGACTGGCACATGATGCTGTTTTTGTACTTTAATGCAGAATGACTTCTTTCTAGCTCAAGCCACCTCTCCCCTCCCCAGCAGTCCATCCCTCTGTTTCTCTCTCCGGTGCTCTACTGGGTTCTGTGTGCTAGGCCAGTACATTGCTGACAAGAAATGACCTGTGGTGACCTACTGCTAATGGTAGATTTATAGTGCCATCAACTGTCAGTATATTAATTCACTTAAGACGCTTAAACATAACCCTTAGTTACACTCAAATCGATTGGTAAATCTTTTTAAAAAATTCATAAATTATACGTGCATTAACTTGAGCCTATTCCTGTCTCATTAAATCTTAGTTCATAGTTAGTGTAAGACAACTAACTGAAATTTTTCACAGATAAAATAAGGGGATTTTCCAGTTCTCAACACAGTAGTGAATATCCTACATAATGGTATTGTTTCCATATTTAATTATAACCTAAACATCTACGGTTCGGGTGTGTTGGGCAGCATCCCATCCTGCAAAAGACCGTATTTGTCTTTAAGGAAATACAGTGTACCGCAATTAAAAAAGAGCATGCAGATTGGTTTTCCACAGTGCCTAATTCTGTGTCACATGGCCGTGATAGGACTTCTAGGCCCATTAATAAGCTGATCCATTTGCTGAACTAGAATGTTTTTCTCTTGTTTCCCCACTGCATTTGGGTTGCTGAGCCTTTATCCTTTGCTGTACACTTGTCCTTTATTAAAATTAGATCAGTAAAGCTAAATCAAGGAAAAAAGAGGAATATCCCCGGTAGAAACAGTGACCATATATTACCATTAAACTGTTCAGAAGGAAATATTAGGTGATTATTTTTGTTTTGTTTTTACTTACAGCCTTTTATTTCTGATGAGTACGGATAACAAACCGTATGCATTATACCTTATTTTTTGGAAGTATGGCAGTGGGGATGTGGATTGTTAAGCTGCTGGTTCCAAATACTTTGTCTTTTCCAGTAACCTCCTGGTCTTGGGTTGTGTTCAAATCTGTAAGATTTATTAGGTGAACATTCTGTAGCTAAGTGGCAAGATGTTCTGTCTTCTCATTAGCAGTGACCCTGGATAATTTTCTCACATTCAGCAACATTTGTTAGGAGCCACCCCTGTCACCTAGGGGTGAGGCAGAGCTGGGGTGCCGGGTGAGGTGGTCACCTTGTGCACATCTCCATTGCGGGCAGGGTGCTTTGTAGGGAGTGCTCAGGATGCAACTGGTTTCCCTTTTCTCTTTGCATATGAACTCTACTCCTGTAGTACAAAGAGCTTATTACTTGGAAGAAGAAAATGACTTCTCTCTTGCTTTAAGCTGGAGAGGCATCATAGGGTCCTTAGATGCCTTGTAATAGAATCCAGTGGCCATAGATTTCGGAGTTGGTTAAATTAGAGTTCAATTTTTGCCCCTGCCGTTTTCTGCTGTTGTGAGCTTTAGTCTAAATTACACTGAGCCTCTTTTCCTTCATCCGTAACAAAAAATATTATATTTGCTGACTGTTGAATTCTGTTGAGGATCAAATGAGTACAGTGGGATTAAAAATATGAGTCAGATGCTGTTTTTAAGCTTAAATAGTTTCGAATCACCTATAGATATAAGATGCATATATACTGACTTGGGCCAGATGAACCAAGAGAGAAGACGGGATATTTGATTAGAGAGCTCAGAAGGTTTCCTGAGGATGGTGGGTGGCATTTGAGTATGGCCTTGCAGAACGCTTGGCATTTTATTTATGTACTTTTAAAAATAGATTTATTTTTTAAAAATAAATTTATTTATTTATTTACTTTTGGCTGAGTTGGGTCTTTGTTGCTGCGTGCAGGGCTTTCTCTAGTTGGCGGTGAGCGGGGGCTACTCTTCGTTGTGGTGTGCAGGCTTCTCACTGCGGTGGCTTCTCGTTGTGGAGCACGGGCTCTAGGCATGCAGGCATCAGTAGTTGTGGCACTTGGGCTCAGTAGTTGTGGCTCACGGGCTCCAGAGCGCAGGCTGAGTAGTTGTGGCACACGGGTTTAGTTGCTCCATGGCATGTGGGATCTTCCTGGACCAGGGCTCGAACCCATGTCCCCTGAATTGGCAGGCGGATTCTTCACCACTGTGCCACCAGGGAAGCCCACGTTTGGCCTTTTAGTAAGCAAAGTGTTTAGCATTGAGATTGCAGTCACATCCAGGCACTGGAATAATGTAAAAAGGGGAGTAGAAGGTTCGGTTATGAGGCTTGTTCGGGAAGGAAACAATTTGGAATATAGTGGTTGGGATCAGAAGTGGGCTAGCATGTTTGATTATATCCATAATTAATACCTTTTTGTAGCCAACAAAAGATTAGGATTCGTATCAGAAAATTCTCATGTTTATTTGGATTTTGAATTTGTTAACATGCTATGGCTTCTCCCAAATTAAATCAGAATATTACCTTGAATGAGTTCCACTTTTGTCTTCCTTGTGGTTAAAAAACACATAACATAAAATTTACATTCTTAACCATTTACTTGTATGATTCAGAAGTGTTTAAGATATTCCCATTATTGTGAGACGAATCTCCAAAACTACTTTGTCTTGCAGAACTGAAGCCCTGTACCCATTATTCAGTTCCTTTTCCCCTTCCCCTCAGTCTCTGGTAACCATTTAGCTCCACTTTTTTTCACAGTTGGCTTAAGAGAAGTTTCTAGAATTCATCTAGCAACATTGCATGATAAACTATGTAAATCTGGTGTTATCTCATTTTTCCATCTGGCTGTAGTAGAAAAAATGACGTTTCATTGGTGTTCTTGTGAGTTTGGCCATCCCCACTAACCCTCACATTGTGTGCATGTGCTTTTTCACGCAATGTGGTAACCGCACTGACACAGGTAAGGTTTTTACTTTTCCATCTTTACTGTGATCCCAACTTAAACCGCGAATATACACCTGTTATGGTTGGTCTTTAAAATCACAAAATGATTCACTACTCATGAGAGTCTAGCAAAATATTGGGAAAAAATTAGGGTACATTGTTCTCTTACTGCTTAAATTCTTAATCTTGTCGACTCTGTGGATTCGACACCTACTGGCTTGGAAGTCTTCCCTTTACTCTAGTGTGATGCTTGTGCTGCCAGCCATTAAATACTCACGCATTACTCTTCATCAACTGTTTTAACTGTGGAAGCTCTTCGTGTGCACTCCAACCATTTTTCTTGTTTCTTTTTTTTGGTGCACATTTTACATTGTAGGTAGTCCTGCTATATTGGGATTGGCCAGGTATAGAGGTATCTGGAACAGGTAAGAGGCAGTATTCTCTCAGGAGACGGTTGATTATCAAGAGGGTTGGACTGTTCCTCTCTGATGGTTACAAATTTTGTCTCGTTACATAGAGAGGTGCTTTTGGCCACAGTGGCAGGGCAAGAAACCACAGCAGTTATTTTAACAGAGATGACTTTACATAAGGAATTATTAATCAGGTATGGAAATACTAAAAAGGTAAAAAGAGAACCCTGAGGGTCAGATGGAGGTTTTAGCCACACGACACAGCTACAACCTCTGGGTAATCTCTTTCAGTAAGAGATTGAGATATGAAAACTTCAGCATTTGGAGGATGGACTGAGTGGGCCTCAGATCTCTGTTGAGCCGATGAAGGGGGGAAGAGTAACTCCCTGGAGCTGGGCCCCAGGCCTCCTAGGAGGGGCTGCCAGTTGATTGGTTCTGGTGACTCTGAGGGAGGTGTGTTGAGACTGTTTCTGGGAGTGTTGGGAAAACTGCAAGCCGGAATCCATTGGTGCTACTGGAACAGGCTGCCGTTGCTGAGAAGAAGAAGAATTGCTGTGGAGAAGCTGACTGGAATAGGAAAGAGTTTGTCCCTTTTTCTTCCTGTCCATTCTCCCTTTAACATCCCCTATTGGCAGAGCCTAGCAGGGAACCAGCTGGCAAAGCAGAAATGTGGTTGGCAGTTTTCCCACCCCGGCACCACAAAGTGGAATTTTAAAAAGGCTAGGTTTAAAACTGAGTGACAGTAGCTTCATAACTGGCACAAATAGTGTGTCCAACTTAGTTAATCTCCTTGAGCTTCTCGGGAGCTGGTGGCTTTGGGTAGGCCTGCATTCCGTGCTGAAATGAATTGACCCTTTCAGGTCTGTGTGGGAGGTGCCTATGGAACCGGATGGGAGTGAAAAGCCTGTGCGTGATGGCAGTTCTTGCTACCTCAGTGGTTGGGAGGCAGGTGGTAGAGAAATACTAGCCTGGGCTCTTTTGGTGTCTTTTGCTCTGGCATGATGTTATGTTGGGCATGTTTTTTCTCTGGACACCTAACTTCTCAGTTGAGAAGAGCTAATAGTTCCAGCTTTATTGGTTGCTGTGGAGATTAGAAATAATATGAAGTATAGAAATTTAAGGTAGAGAGACAGCCTTTTGTTTTAAGGGGGTTAGGTCGGAAGGCCAGCTATAGGCGAGGAAAGTGTGTGGTTATCAAAATGGGATGGTGACATGATTGACCTAAAGATATTGTTAAACAGGCACAATTAAAGTGACATTACATAAAGCAGGAGCTAAAACTGCCTTGTCACGGACCGAGGCCCTGGTCTCAGGTACGCTGTCCTTCCTCACAGAGATGAAGAGCTGTGGGTACCACCCACTGGTGCAGGGTGAGATGTCCCCTGCTCACATCTCCTGCCTCTGAACTTTACCTGGCTGTTCTGGAGATCTGGTCACCTGTCTACTTGTTCACTAGGTGGCAACAACTGTCACAAAACAACCCCAACAAATTCCTGAGTATGTTTCTTTCATCTGGGTGGAAGGCTAGTCTCTTTCCCAGGAGCAGCCTCCACCGGGTCTGGATTCAGCCTTGTCAAGGTCCCTTTCTGCCGTCAGCCAAGCCATGCCATGTATATATAATGATGTTGCCTTGCCACCTGGGCGCTGCCTCTGAATGTCTGTGCTGTTCACAATTCTGGTAACTTCATTTGCCCATACTTCTTCATGGTGGTAGTTGGTGATAGATGTTATATTTTTCTGATTGATGACAGACTGTACAGTACAAAAGAGTCATCTTTGTAGGGTTAGAATGATATCTGTCCTAAAAAAGTACAGGCCCCATTTTGCTGAGTATTTACACACAGGCTGAGAGTACTTTGAATTTTGTAGATAAAATATGTGGCAGTAGACCTGGCAGCCTGATTTAGACCTTGGAGTGATGTAGCTGGCAAGGCGGGATCTCGGTGTCTAAAGGGAGGCCTAAGCTGTGCGCTTACATAATTCAGTCCTGTGCTTCTGAAATGCACCACAATTTATTGCACAAATTTGACTGGAAATCTGGCTCAATTGGAGGTTCCACTGGCACCAGCTAAATAATGGTGTCACACCCAGCATCATTTTCCCTTCTGTGTTGTTCCAGGAAGAAACTTTTAATAATAATTATTATTTTTTAATACGGTGGAGAAGGGAAGGCATTCACAAAGAAGCATTTCTCTAACAAAATGGTATTCTTTTCTGAATGGGCTCACCCGAGCCTGCTGTCTGTTACAGACAAAATTGCCTTCCTATTGCAAGAGGTTTGTTTTCTTTTCCTCCGGAGCCTTCCTCCTCTTCTAGAACTGTGGGAGGGCCGGTGGCACATCACCGTGCTGGATGGATTTCATCTGGCTTGCAGCCTGTACTTTAAGTAACGGAGTTGTCTCTTCTGAGGGCACTGGATCTCCATTTTTAGCCTGGGGATGAAGGGTGAGAAATGTGGGAGACGATTTCTCCATTACTAGAAAACAAGATTTGAGGCCAACTGGTTAATTATGAGCTTCCAGTGAAAAGGAAAGAAGTTGTAGAGGGGCAGAGCCAGTTGAGATATGCTGATCCCTGTGACTTTACATGACCCTGCAGACCCCCAGGGCTGCTCTGGTCCTTGAAGACCCCCATTTTCCCTTCTGCTTTTAAATTCTGGTTTCTTATTTGTAGATTTTTTGGTGTTCTTCCCAATGAAGGTGTTTCCCATGTTAACATTAATTCATGTTTGCCCGAATCTTCAGAACTATTAGCTCTGTAGAAAGGGGCCTTAATAGAGAGCCACTATTTTTATTTCTTCTCGGCTTCGTTTGCTCATTTGAGCAGCATATGAAGGGTGCGTCATTCAGCAAAACTTCACACCTCTTAGTATTGTCACAGACTAGCCTTTTGAGGACAAAGGAAGGGCTGCACAATCTTTCACTATCCTTTTCTTCCATCTTAACCACAAAAAATACTACCCCGGCAATTTAGGCTTAGTATCATCTCAAATACATGAATTTTTTAGGGAGGTGGGATGCTGGTACTTTGGAGTCCACATTAATGGAATTATCCCTTTTTATATTGTAGCTTACTATCATTTTATTTAGTGTTGGACTCTCACACTTGATTTTTTTTTAACAGTATCAGTTCAGCTTTACTTGAATTATTATATATGTTCTGTAAGGATAACTCTTAGCTGATGATAGATTTGCGAGCATGTTACTTCAAAGGTCACAAGTAATTGAATTCATTACGTCAAATTTGTAGCGAGAAGAGGATTGCCTTAAAGTTTTGGCCAGGTCAAAAGGAAACACTGATTATTCAGATTTTGTAAAATTGGTTTTTTTTTTTCCTAACATAACACATTGAAACTGCCAGGAGTACTGCTTTTGCATCACTGCTTACAAAGAGCTTAGATTTTATGGTTGTACAGTGAGATATCTAGTCTAGAATCTTTTTAATCATTATTCAGAAATATACTTACCTTTGTGTAGTATAGAATCATGTCTGGTGGAAGTTGCCAGCAGGTAGAGATATTAGAAATAGTTCACATTCACCTGGTGCTGTATGAGATATTCATTACTAACGGTGATATGGATTCACAGTGATGTTGCCTCCGCCATCTCTTTGAAAGTTCTTTTTATATACTGACCAGTTCCACTTATTCCCCTAATCAGAAGTGCAGTTTGAGTTTTAAAAAATAAATCTTTTAGCTAGGGCTTTTTGCATTCCCTGTTTTATTCTCTCTGCGAGTTGGCATTTTCTGTGAACATGGCACTGTACTAGGTACTTCATAGTTATTATTAAGCTCTTTTTTCCTCTCACAGATATTCCCTCCTGTGGTCTGGTAGGAAAGGTAAGACCTACAAGAAGTAATTAAATTATAGTAACGCGAGGCAGAAAGTGATTAGTGCTGTAACTTCGGTTTATCTCTTCTGTCTCTTGATATTTTAGCTCTCGTTAATATGCATATTAGATGTTGTAAAACTTAGCTAAGTAGCTTTGTTTCTTAGTAACACGTGTAGATCTGTTTTTTCCCCGTGGGGTTCATATTACCTGAAATATTCCTGGAATGTAAACTTAAGAGTTGCCTGATTTTGCACTAATATATTTAGTCCCTTCCTGATTTTTACAGGATTTTCAAGTCATTTTTTGCATGGGTTTTCACTGTGAAGTTATGTATTAATATAATGCCAGGTAATTCTTAACTTGCTGATTCTTGGAAGGAAACTGAGGCAAGCTGGCAGCCAGGAGCTGCTGGTGCCAGAATCATTGTCGAGAACCTAGGCCTCTATTCTCTGGATGACAGCAAGCTGCCCACTTACTCTTGATCATTTGTTGCCATCAAATGCTTGAGGAATGTTTGATTTCATGTCCAGGACGGCTCTTTTTGTCTTAACTTCAGGAGTGCTGAACTTGAGCTTTGTTCTCTTCAAGGATTCGATGCCCTTTCTGTCTCATTATCACAGTCTTTACTGGCTGCATCCTCACCATTCCTCCAGGAAAGGTGGCACAGGCTTCACTTACCCTTGGAGCGGATCTTTATTTTCTGGGTCGGGCAGAGTTTTTGTCCCCGCGCTGGGAAAAGAAGATGAGGTGGGGCCCTGAGGGCTTTCTCACTTTCCCTTTTCTTTTTGGGTTTGGAGCCCATTTGCTGCTGGTTGCATAGCTTCCTACTTGGGAGCCTTCACCTTCTTTTGCCTTGAGGTCTGTGAGGGGCAGACCCTATGCCTGCAGAAGAATTTGTAGCTAAGTGCAGGCACCCCATGTGGTGCCTTGGGTAATGGTTTTGGAGCCCTTAGAGCCTTAGAAGTATTCTTTAAAGTCTTGACACAGGGTCTTGGGGGGGTGAAAAGACCTAATGTTTGGCCGCCTCCTCCTGTCCCCTCCCTCGCCCGTCCTTACTGCATTTGAGCAGTAAATAGCAAGAACTTCTGAAAATGCTCTTAGTTGGCTGATGTAATTGAGCAGGAGAACAATCTCCAGAGACAGATATTTTCCCACTTGCATGATGGTCTTGAAAAGGTACTTTGATTTGGGGAAGAGCGAGTTCCTTTGGAATGTAATCCTTCACTGTACACCGTAGATGACAGGCGAGTCCCTTCAAGGACCTGAGGCTGCCGAAATCTGCTTTCCTTCTTTCCCTCTTTGTATACTGCAAAACCCGGCTCCTCCTGGCAAGTTGCCAGAAGATTGGTAATTTCTAGGGCTTGCCACTTCCTCTGCTGTCACTGTGACTAGTGTAGGTCTAGACCACTGGTGTCTGGGGGTGGGGGGGTGAGGGGAGGGTGTGCCCGTCCTGCTGTTGCCTGGCATGGGCAGGTAGAGAAATATTTGGTAATCTTGTTTTCCCACTGTTACTAGAATGTTCCCAATTGTCTTAGCTGTAAAGACTTTTAAGGAGTATTTCAAGTTACCTCCAGCTACATGTGCAGAAAGAGAGTTCCCCAGGTATTTACTTACTTGCCTACTTATTTAGCCACTTTGATGTTTATCAAGCTCCTCTGTGTTGCTTTGTGACTCTTTAAACATTTGGAGTCCCTTTTCTTCTATTTCCGTTGGTTTAAGTAGGTCCAAAGTGCTCAAAAAGCGCTCCGCAGCATTTCTCAAAGTGTGGCCCACAGTCCTTCTCGCTACTTATGAAAAATACAGAATTGGGGACATGACCCCAGACCTGCAGAATCAGAATACCTGATGTGGCCCAACAGTCTGCATGTTTACAAGCTCCCACAGTAAACCTGACGACTACTGACAGGAGATGACTGCCTTTTGGCACTAGGAAGCCAGGAGAGGGTAGTGTCTGCCACCGCCCCCGCAGGCAAAACCCCCCCC
>NW_006770074.1:578755-598939 GCF_000442215.2 Lipotes vexillifer
CCCCCCGCCGCTTCAGCCCCTGGGATAGCTGGGATCAGAATCCCTGCTCTGCTTGTTAACAAGAAGTGAGGCACGTTACTTAACTGTAAGCCTCACTTTCCTTGCTGTAATTGGGGATCATAATCCATTTCATAATGAATTGAACACTTTAAGAAGCAGACCCGAGTGTTTTTTTCCTAGGTCTGATGAAGAGTGGGAGGTTGTAGAAACAGTGGGTCTGCAGAGTATGAGAGAAGTGTAGTAAACTAAGGGTTCTATAAAAGCAACAAGGCACTTCAGAGGTCAAGTATCTTGCATAAGCACGGGGTTCAAAGTCCAGCCCTCTTCCATTCTCACACTTGTGAATTTTTTTTCTTTTTTGCGGTACGCGGGCCTCACTGTTGCGGCCTCTCCCGTTGCAGAGCACAGGCTCTGGACGCGCAGGCTCAGTGGCCATGGCTCACGGGGCCAACCACTCCGCGGCATGTGGGATCCTCCTGGACCGGGGCCTGAACCTGTGTCCCCTGTATCGGCAGGCGGACCCTCAACCACTGCGCCACCAGGGAAGCCCACGCTTGTGAATTTTTATAATCACATCTCAGGTTTAAAAAAATATTTTTTCAATTTGATTTGTTTTTATTTACCGTTCTCCTTTGCCTCCTTGGAGATATGTCTGAAATGTATTTCATTTTTGTGAATTTGGGACTGTCCCAGACCTTGTCTCTTTAATAGACCCTATTTACCTTTAAGAGAGAGGTTTTTAGGAGGAAGAAATAAGAGCTAATTGGGAAATAAAGTGAAAGTGTCTTTTTCTTTGAAACAACTCCTGGGGAGTGTTGGGGTATATGAATCATCTGAGTGTGGTCCTGTAGGTATAGTGGTGCAAGATATCTTCCATTTGGCCAAGGTGGTTACGATTTTGAACCTTTCCCCAGCTGCTGACTATAGATTTCTATCTAGTTAGATCTGCCTTTTATAAAAATGTGCTATTGTGTATGTTAAGGATAATAAATAGTGGATATCCCTGTGGATTGTGTCTCCTGGCTGCCAAGGGACTTGAACGGTCCTTGACTGTAAATATGCCCAGGGCATGTGGTAATGTTCCTATTTTAAGTCTATAATTCAGATGGAAATTGAAGCCTTTGTTTATTAACATAGCTTGTGTGGCAGGGCAACTGGGACTGGTCCATTTACTGTTTGAAATTTTATCCATTTAAATCTGATCGTGTCTGTTCTTATTTTAATTCAGCAGTCTGTTTTAAGATCTCTGTAGAGTATAATTCTGCTTGGCTACTTTTAATATATTTCAAGCCTGCTTTAAAAAAAAAAAATCAAACTTGTTTTTGACCCTGGTTATTTGAGAGCATGTTGGTAGTTAAATTATTCCCTTCTGCCTCATGGAAAGATACATCTATGAAAGAAAATCATGTTGAGGGAAGGAAAAAGGAATTTCATGCATTTCTTGTGAGGAAAAGAATGGCAGGTTACTTTGCCTCTGAGAAATAAAAGTATGAGACATTGTGAGCCAAGGGAAAGGTTGGCCAAACAAGGTTTGGGGGTTTCCTATCCCTAAACTTTTTTGGTTTAAAAAACCCCAACGTTATAGAATGATACAGAACAAACATTTCTTATTATACCACATTTGCTTCAGATCCTCTTTTAAAGAGACAAGCTTGCAGATGAAGTTGAAAGTCCCTGTGGACTCATCCTTGACCCCATTTCTTTCCCATTCTGTTTCTTTCTCTGCCCATCCTGCATCAGTTAACTAACCATTGACTTTCGTTTCTAGGTATTTTTATACTTCGGCTATTTACATAGCTCTAGGAATAATGTTGCTTGTGTCTTTTTTTAGTCTGTATTTAAATCATTATCATTCTACAGCTTGTTTTCCTGCTCAGTGTTGTTTTTCAAATTTGTTCATTTATTGCATTCCTCTCAGACTCACTGCTCTCTGTTCTGCTCTGTGACTGTACAGAGCCGACTGTAAATTTTACATCATTAACATGAGCATTGTGGTCCTTGTCTTGCACGAGTGAGACCTCTCTGGGGTATATACCTTCCTGTAATTAGAATTGCCTAAGTATAGTGATGCATATCTTCAGCCTTAACCAGATGATGCCGAGTAGCACTATGTAAAAGTGCCACAGTGGTTGAACCATTTTATATTCCCATCAGTGGTTACAGCACACCTATTTCCCCTCATCCTCATTTTTAAAATTTGACAATATATTGGATGTCCTATAGTATCTCAGCTTACATTGCCCTGATTATTAATGAAGTGATACCTTTTTTCATACACTTAATATCCAGCTGCAGTTCTTTTGTGAAATGCCTGTTCGTACCTTTTGGCCAATTTTTCTGTTAGATAGTTTCTCTTATTGATTTGTTCTTCCTTCCTTTACTGAGTAAATCAAAGTAACGAGAGAACTTCCAGCAACTCTCACTACCACGTGTACCCAACTAACAGTACCTGCATCCACACACCTAAAGGTGAATTATTGGAGCTCCTATGGAAAGCCATCCCCTCCTTACCTATGCATTAACAGTTCTGTCCTCTTCCGTCTGCATTATCACTTATTTGCTTTCCACAGGACGTTTGCCTGTTATTTCGCCCCCCTGAAACCAAAAACCAAAGCCCCTTCTCTTCACCTTGCTTCCTCTGCCAGCTGCCACATAATCTCTTTGTATTTTGTAGCAGAACTTTCTGGAGTATCGTATGTACTCACTTTCTCCGCTTCTCCTCTTCCCGTTCCTAGTTCCAGTCAGGCTCTTGCCCCTACTGCTCCACCAAAATTAATCTTGCCAAGTTACGGCCGACCCACACTTAGCTTGATCCAACAAGCGGATCTTAGTCCTCAGCTCATTCGCCTTGCCTTGTGCATTGGACACAGTTGGTCTTTCCCTCCTCAATTCACTTTCTTTCCTTGGCTTCCAGGACATAACATTGGTTGTTTCCTCCTGCTGAGATCACTGATTACTCCTTCTCAGTCTCCTTTTATACATTCCTTCTCTTATTCCTTACCTTTCAATGTTATAATGCCTCAGTCCTCTGTCCTTTTCAATCTCGTAGGTTTAAATACCACCTATATGCCAACCACTCCCAAATGTAAATTGCCAGCTCAGAGCTTTCTTCCAAACTCCACACTGCCTACTCAAAACCTCCACTTGAGAGTTTAGCAGGCCCGTAACCAAACTCCTGATCTCACCCACCTGCCTCTACCTGTGGTCTTCCTCATCTCAGATGATGACCCCACCTATTATCCCATTTGCTCAGATAAAAAAAACCTTGGAGTCATGCTTGATTTCTCCCTTTTTTCTCATCTCACATTTCATCTATCTACTTTCAGAATATTCCGAGATTCTGACCACTTCTTACCCCCTCACTGCTCTTCCTTGATGTAATCTAACATCATTTCCCACCCAGATTAATGCCATAATCTCCTAATTGGTCTCCCTTTGTTCTCTCTCTTCCTTGCTGTGGTGTCTGTTCTCAGCACATCGACCAAAGTAATTCCTTCAGATGTTAAGTCAGATGTGTGACTTTGTCTGTTGTTCTCCCCTCTGGAACTCAGCTGTAGCCACAGTGATGTCTCTGCTGTTCCTTGAACCCACCAGTCATCTCCTAACTCAAGGCTTTTGCATTGGCTGTCCTCTCTGCCTGTCTCTAGATGACTACATCCCATACCTCCTTTGAGTCTTTGCTAAAATGTAATGTGATCAGGGTAGGCCTCACTGAGAAGTTTACAGCTGTGGCTCAGTACTCCAGTTCTCATCCTGTTCTGCCTTGTCTTGTTTCACTTATCAGCTACTGAGTCTGTGCTTTGGCCTGTCAGTTTGTTCATGATGCTTTTTCAGTAAAGAGCTCTTTAAAATTTTAGTGAAGCCACATTCATCAATGTTTTCATGGTTTGTGTTTATTCAGCCTTGTTTTAAGAAATCCTGCAGGATCCTAGGGTCCAGTAAATTTTTTGGCTACAGTTTTTTGGCTGCTAGATGGGCTAGATTAAATTTGGCCTGAAACGGAGCTGAGAATAAGACCTTGATTAGGAGTCCCTTCCATTCCCACCAGATGAGCATTAAACAGAGACCTCATTTTGGCATGATAAGCTCTTGTTCAAAAAAAAAAAAAAGAGCCAGGCATGCCTTTTAGATGCTGAGATCGGGCCTCCTTCCCAAACCAAGGAGAGGTAAAGATGATTGAAGTTATCTCTAACGTGAGTCAGTGCAGGGCCTACATACAATGTCACTTCTCAGGATGAACAGTGATTACAGCACATATTGGTTTGTGTATTATCCGCCCACCAGATAAATCAAGCATTCTTTTCTATTTTTAATTTTAAAGTGTTTCCTTGTAGATTAGAATCTAAACTAGGTAGTCCTTTCTAGCAGGCAAGATTCAGCTAAAGTCTTGTTTTCTCAGAATACATTCCATACCTCAATTGCCTCTTAGAGATTTCAAAGGCTTTTATGTACCTGGTAATTTGGAGGAATTGCTTTTATTTTGTAGTTTCTTAGGGACTTCTAATATCGCTCTTGTAAGATGTTTGCAGATGTCAATAGGTACTAGATCTTCAGGGTTAGAGTAACAAGATGACTCTGTTTTCACTTGTGGTATCTTGTTTTCTGCTCGTGCTATTAGTTCTTTCCGAGCTTCATGAGAGACATATAATCAGACTCAAGTCACCCTGTTTTTTTGTTGGAATGTTTGGTATACTGTTTATTTTCTTTCCTTCTTCTGAGAGTATCTTGGCTTGGCCCAGTCCTGTCGAGCATCTTTCTTGTTCACACTGCCATGTTCACACATTTAGCTGTATCTCATCCCATGATCTTCATCTGAATGCCTATTGAAACTATTTCTTACCATTCCTTGTTTTGGAGTTCCAAACAAGTGACATTGCCTTAAACCTCTGTGGTGTTTCAGAATAAATAGGGTAAGGTTCTGATATCAGGTTCTGTGGCACATCATAAGGCCGTGTAAGGGAAATGTCAATTATTTTGTTCAATTCATTTAAAAAAATGTTGTTCACTTAGTGAATCATACAGCTACTCTCTGTGAATAGATTGCCCTGTATTGCTAGGGGAATATGAATACATTGGGACTTCTTTATTCCTGATGGCTGATTCTGATAACCATTGATTTTTGTCTTTATTAAAAATCCTGTTCATTACTGGCACCTAGCATCTTCTGTCTAGCAAGCATTCTTACACTATCATTAGTGTCATCATAAACTATTTTAGGGCTCCTCAGTAGTGACCCACTATTTTCATTTGGCTGCCTGGATGCTTATAAAATATCCATAATCCTATACATCTGCCCTTATGTTGGCCAGCAGTCCCTCTAGCCAGGCAGCTCTTATTTGTCCCATTTTCCTTGTTAAGGAAAACTCAGTGTTATTTCTTTAAAGATTTTCATGTTTCAGGCCGTACTTCACTTATTAGGCAGTGATCATGGTTCCCCATGACTTTGATCAGAGTTTGGAAATCCCAGTTGCTCCTGTTCAGAGTGTGGAGATTCCCACGCATCAACTCTGAGAAAGGATAAAGATTCACCTTCAGTTCTAAAGGTGCCTTAATTTCTTTGAAGAGCATGAGAATGGTGCTGCTGCCTTTATTTTTATTTTTTTTAAGCCAGAGAAATTAGAAGACAGGTGGATGGTGAATGTGAAGCTCGAACTCAAATAATTATGCACATTCTTGGTGATATCAGTGAATTGAAATGTTTAAATGATGTGTTTTGGACACCAGGGCTTGCTTTGGGTCTAGGAGGAAACCTCTATTTCGACGCCCTTGACCTCAGAATTGTCATTAGTATTACTTTAAATATGGGGGTATTAAAGTGATAAATGTTCTTTATTTGAGAGTAGTTGGCTATTTAAGAAAACATAATTTGAATACTTTAAGTATAGAATGAATTATATAGAGATCTTGTGTCAGGTGTGTAGAAGATGGCAAAGCAAAGTTGAGGCCAGGTGAGCTAATCATACAGGATGGGGAAGCAATGGTGTGCATCTAGGTTAGGGGTTATGGCTTAATTTTCTCCTTTTTTTCTGATCCCCCCCCCCCCCCAAAATATCTGTTCATGCAGTCCTGTCCTTCTAGCATACTTGCTCTTGTATATTATTCTGCGTATTTCTTTTGCGGTAGTACATCCAAGTATTTGAGTTTATACTGTGAGGGAAGTACTGGGTACTTGGGTCTGGGATCACAAAGGACAACAGAAAAGGACAGGGTCTCTGTTCTCATGCAGCTTAGGAGCTAGCGGGAGAGACATTAATCATACCAACCAATTTAGCCATCATCTCCCAATTTCTTGTACACAAGCTCTAGTCCTCCATACGCTGTCCTCCCCCTGACTGCAAACCACTCGGGTTCCTTCGCTTTTATCCCCTCTATCCACTCCCTTGTCAGTCACTTATTTATTTATTTTTTAAAGAGATTCTCCTAGCTCTTAAGTTCCTGTCAATTCCCAGTTCTGTTGCCTTCATCCGGACCCTCTCTCATCATCTCAGTTATATTGCTCAGAGCCTCTCTTTTGGGGGAAGTCTGGGCCCCAAGAAATAATGAAGGGATTGCCTGTGTATTTGTGTGCTGAAATACTGTTTATTCCTGCCTCCCTCCTTTTGCTTGTCTTTTTTTCCCCCCAACTCTAATTTTCTTTCTAGTTTTTTCCTGTCCTGCAAACTCATGTGAAGTCCCACCTTGTCAATGAAACATCTCCTGATTACTTCTTTCCACTTCCATGAATTCTAATAGCACTTAGTCCCTAGTCTATATCACATAATTTAGCACTTATTCAGAACTGCTTTGTGTTACTTCGTATCTGCAGGATTTCTTCTGTTATTGTTAGGTTACAAGGATTTTACGTCCAAGAGTATAACATACGTTTACATAGTGCTTTGTCTGAGGCTAACAGTTGGTAGGTGCTTAATAAAGGCTTACAGAGTAATAGATTGAGATTTATAGTATATCTGTAAATATTAGAAGGGCCCTAATACTCAGTGAGCTTCCTCTGTACTGCAGTTTATATAGCTCTTTCCTTGATGAACATTTAGGTTGTTCCCAGTTGTGTAAACATTCCATTGCTTGCTTATTTTCCTGTCATTTGGAAAAAGATGGTCTTGTGCCCTGTAAAGCATTTCAACCAAATACTTTGTTAACCGTTTACTATGTATCTAGCAATTGTTCAATATTTGTGATACTGGGAGCTAGAGCATATTTCAGGTGTGTTGTCATTATCTCGCACTCTTGGCTGTGTTCATGTGTCAGTTTTTGCTTTGTTTTCCCATTCCTGATGCGGTATTTTATTTTGCTTTAAGGATAAGAACAAGAAACTGCGTCCCCTCTATGACATTCCCTATATGTTTGAAGCCCGGGAATTTCTGCGAAAGAAGCTTATTGGGAAAAAGGTAAGTGATGGCAGAAACATAATTTGCAAGTGGTTAGGGGTTGTTTTACTCTGGGCTCTTGGTGACGGAATCCCAGAGACCAGCAAGTGGCTCTCCTCCCACAAGTCAAGCGGTATTACTTTGATATGGAGAGAGGCGTGCCTCTGCCTCAGGAAGTGGCACCCCTTGGGAGAAGTTTAAAACTGGGGCCCTGACCACAGTGTGATTCCAGGGCTCTCACGGCATGTTCTTTCCAGGGTCCAGGCTCAATTCCAGTCTCAGTAATTGCGTATTGCCCTGAGCTCCATCCACTTCCATTAAAGCAGAGTAGCTCTCTGCTTCTCTCCAGCCACTTGCATTAAAAGTCGGGGCTGTGGGATTTGCTAATGAAAGAAAGTGGCTGCTTTTTTGACTCCCCTGTTTCTGAGGAGAAGAGGGCTTCTGGAATAGGAGCCTCTGCCTTTTGTGGAAAAGAGGGTGTGGTTTCCTGGTGGTTCATTGGGAGACTTTCTGGTGTAGTGCAGCGGCTCAGAGGCCCTCAGAGGGCATTTCCTTGGGTTCTTAGAGCAGAATGTTCTATGACCTGCTGCAGAACTTGTTGTTCTGGGAAGCTGATAATGAGCCTCTGATCTTCCACTGATTTTCCCTGACCTCCCCAACCTGCATATCCTGGACATTTCTTTGTGTCCTGGGTAAAACAGAGGAAACGAATAGAATAATTCCTGCGGTAATTGAGGGAAATCTGTTCAGAGAAAGACTGTGATTTGTGTTCTCCTTACTTTCCGTCGGTGGGGATTCTTCCAGGGAATGTTATGTTTTGGGCCAACTTTTTTTATAGGTTCAGAAAGGTAAGGCCATTTGGTTCTAAGTCTGACCTCGACATGTTGAAGCCATGTTAGCATTCTTTACCTACATGCAGGTTTTTAAACGATTGGAGTTGTGAGAGGTTTGTCCAAGTACCGTAGTTACTAGAATGATACATTATTGCAAGATATTTTGAAGCTGGGCAAAAGATGAAATTGCTGATTTTGAGGTAGAGAAACCAAACTGGATTCCCTAAAACAAGTATTTATCTCCTCAGATTCCTTGAGAGAATAGGCTCATTTGTCATTGTATAAAACATGACAGAATGCTGTATTCATTCATGAAGTGTAGTACAAATGATGGCTTTAAGCCTCTTGCAA
Source organism: Lipotes vexillifer (assembly GCF_000442215.2). Lineage (NCBI taxonomy): Eukaryota > Metazoa > Chordata > Mammalia > Artiodactyla > Lipotidae > Lipotes > Lipotes vexillifer. Next base: position 587,304 of record NW_006770074.1, read on the forward strand.
TTTCTAGATCTGTTGTTATCTGGTTGAATGTCTGACGTCTGTTTTACCAAGTTGATACCATATCACTAATTTACTGGCTCATAAACAATGGCATAGAGACAAGCAAGGAATTCCCCGTGCACGTGTTCATTTCTATTGAAATCCATCCAAAACCACACTGAAAGGAGTGGCAGTGCATATTTGCTTCGTGCACAGCCAGTTGTGTGGTGTGTATTCTGGCATCCACCTGGTTTGTTTGAATATTGCCCTTCCCTGATTGTGCTTTGTCCCTAGGAGCAGAGATCACAGCTCAGGGTAGCAGCTGCTGAATAGTTCTAGAAAGTTAGCCCGGGCCTCTGCTCTCAAACCCTATGTGCCTGCTGGGCCTTTGTAAAGTCCTCTGTCTCAGGATAAAAGAACTGACCTCCAGTGTCAGATATGGTGGCAATTCTTAAGCAATTAGGCTCCTTCTTGGTGGGAGAAAACTCATTTACTGTTTCCTCTGCATCAGAGTTGATTGGATTCTATTTGTGCTGAGCCCAAGTTTTGTCCCCCACGGTGACACTGTGTAAACGATGAATACCCTGTCCCTGCATAGGGAGAAGGATGCAGCTAAGCTCTGCTGGGCTGGAACATTCCTGATGCAAACTGCTTTTCCTGACTCACCACCTGAAACCACTTGCCTGTCTTCTGGGCCCATCAGTTGCGACAGCGAACACCCATGTGCTTTGGAGTCTAGGAGCAGACAGGGCAGTGGCTGCCTCAGGGGGGTAGCTAGCACATCATCACACGTTTCTGCCAATTCCCTTCAGACCTCTGCAGCTGTTCAGTGCAGCACATGGTGATTAGGAGGAACCGAGAGGGAGCATGTGTGCCTGTGTGTGCCTGTGCACGAAAGCTGATTAGTACAGCCTGTCACAGCTTAAACAAGATAATGGAGGTAAAAATCATCTTCTCTGCCCAGACTATTATTTGACCATCCCAGAGAGTCTATAATAAGAAGTTTGGAGGGGTTTGTGGACTGTAGAGCATTGGGATTGAAGGTAAAGTGGTGAGGTGCTTTGTTAGATTCAGTGGCCTCCATTTCAGTTATGGAAATTCACTTTGGTTCACTCCCAAGATTTAATTCTGGCTAAATACCTTAAAGTAACCAGGCACCTCTCTGAGCCTTGGTTTTAGCATTTGTGAACTGGGAATATTATTTGCCTTTCCTCTCTCATGGATGAGAATCCAGGATAATACTAGTCATTCATGTTTTTCCAGGTGCCTGTTGCGTTATGTGGTTTGGTTTTGTTTAATAATACTGCTTTCGTTTAGAATCTAGCATTGCCTGGCTTTCTCAGGTCTAAGGTCAAGATATGTGAATCAGTGCGCAACTAATTTGACTGCCATCAACCCCTTGTGCAGATTTGGGTGTCACCTGGTTCCAGCTTCCACAAAATGTGTATCTGCTTGTATTGGAGTGTATATTTGTGTGTGTGTGTGTGTGTGTGTGTGTGTGTGTTATCTGGTTTAAGGGAGAGGTAGGATATGTGCATATCCTGGAAGTGTTTCAGAAGCTGTCTGAATTGCTATACTGCCTGGTAGAATGCCCTCCCCATCCCTTGTTTACCATCTGCCATCTGTGCTTTCACTAAAATATGACTAAGGAATATGCATGGAGGAGAGAACTGTCTTGCTAATTTCTTCTGGGTTTCTTCATGGTCCCAGTGTAGTGGACGCATGGAATCCTTGGTAACTTTGACATGTCCCTTAGTTTTCCAGAATGGCATCCTTAGTGAGTATAAAATGGTGAGATGCCCTCCTAAGAGAACCAGAGCTAAGGTCCTCTTCTGATAGCAGGAGCAGTTTCTTTCTCTGTGTACATTTTTTTTTCTTAATGTTTAGAGACGGTCAGCCCAAGGAAAGCAAGAGTTTGTGTGCCTAAGTCATTTTGCTCTCAGTGGAATAAGGTAATAATAGCTGGGATCTTCACTGGGAATTTTCACCAGCTATTTCATAAAATCTCTTAAATATTTTTTAATCTGTTTAATACAGCATTTATAAATGACATATGAATCACTGTAACTCCTGTCCCTTGATTGCAAAATTTCTATCACCATGGGAACCATTGTGTTCAAAGTTGTAACTTGTTTGGACAATTGAAGGATCAAAAGTGGCCGATGAGATGAAATTGCAAGAAGCGCTGAAGCTTCAGCCCTGGCAATAGATAGGAGAGCCTGGACGAGCATCTATCTCCAGAAACTCTACCCCCCAATTCGGCTGTTCCCTAAAGGTTTTGTCACTGTTTCTGTTGATATAAGTAAATTTGGGGGATGAGGCTCATTTGTAAATCAACGGCTGACTTTGTATGATTTTTATGCCATTAAAATTTGTTCCGTAAACTAGGTTGACTCTTTAGGCACTAAAAATTGGGTAATTTTCTTGATAAATGCAGACATTTGGGAAGTTATTGGGCTATGAATTAGGGAATTATTTCTAATTCATATTGTTTTAGATTGTTCTTTTTTGGAAACCTATTTTACTTGAGGGTTGTACCTTTGGGGACGTGGGGCTCTTTGGGGTGGGTGGAAATGATTTCCATGTGTACCGGATTTACAGTTCCAGCAGGTTCAAAACTGAACTCATGGTAAACCTGGTCTGTCTAGAATGGTTGGTATTGTATGTAAATGATATTACCTCTATTCTAGGTTAATGTGCCTTTATGAACCAGGCCAGCAACCCAACCACTGTTAATAGCCTTATTTCTATGGGATAAAATATTCTGAATGTCTAAATCAGCTATGGAAAATAGGGCTCATTTGTTCTTTGGTGGTGGCTACCTATGTGTGATTTTCATGCTATTCCAATATGTAGCATGAACTAAAGACTTCTATTTTTTAAGGCACTTTATATAATGCTCATTCTAGTCTAAAGAGTAGAGCTGTCATTTATTGAGTTGTTTCTTGACGGAAAAATACTGAATTTTGTTTTCACTTAATTTTCACCTCCACCCTGAAAGATATATGTATCATTTCTATTTTCATAGGCATAGAAATGGAAACTCATAGGAATTAGGTATTTTACCCCAGATGTGTATGCTTTTAATCATGAGTTTGAATTAAAAGGCATCTGGAAAGGCCCGCTTTCCTGTTGTATGTACTGAATCATGTGTAGATAGCCAGGGTCACGGTGCTTTTTGGAATATGCCAGTTCTTGTGTATAACATGTACTCTGCCTGCTACGAGAAGTTGATCCTCTTTAGCCGCATCGTCCTCGTCTACAGAGAGCGGGAGGTGGTAAGAGCACCATGCATCAGCCCTCTGATTGCCTTCAGCCCTCTAAACATTAGCTCATTAGTCTTGGAGATGTCCCAGTGAAGTGATGTTTCATCAGATTGTTCTTCAGAGAAACCAGTGTCAGATTACATGTTCTTCAGTTACACAGACAATGTGAGGTCATAGGTAACTGTGCTAAGCAAGTGTGGAGCTTGATTGTCCTTTCTCTTCAATCTCTTGGCAGAGGTGAGGCTTCTGGGAGAAGGGGAAGGACAGGTCACTTTTTTTATCTGGGGCCAGGGCCACGCCCAGGTTGAGGAGCACAGTTTGAGGACTGGTCCCTGAAGGTAGCTGGTGTAGCCTTCCTCAGCCGAAGCCGTGCTCCACTCAGCTGGTGAGAGCTCTTCAAGGGCATGGAGCTTTTTTGAGGAGGATTCTTGTACTCTTCTCATGGGCTATATCACAGGGCTGTCCTGTTGCTTAAAAATACTTTTGCCATGTGTTACTTAATCCGCTGTGTTAAGTACAAAGCTGGCAGTCTGGGGATTCTTGTTCTTAATTACCTCTAATGTATTTTAGTTTGGTTTTTGTAAACATTTCCTTTGTCATCTCCACATTTTCCACTTCATATTAATGTGATACACTCACACTGTGGAAAAGTCCTTTACATTAATGATCAAAAGAGACCCTAAGGTTATGAATGCATTGTGATTTAAATCGACAGGTTTATGCGAGGTTGCTTGTCCTTGCTTTCTCAGTGCCAGCTGTTACCATCAATGTGGCTGTAAATTTTTTGAATAAATGGCTTGAAGATATTCACCAAATCAGGTGATATTTTGAATGGCTTGTATTTTCTGACCATGCCTTTTCCAAGTAAGACTTCTCCCACTTAGACGGGCCAGGAGTGTGTCAGTGTGCACTGGAGACCAAGGGTCATTGTAGATGCCCTCGACCCCTTGGCTTGACTCATCAACTCCCTTGTCTGGTGAAGGTAATTAACAGAAATGACTGTAGCGTGGCCTGTTTCTGGAGACTCGCTGAGTTGTTCTCAGCAAGGTAGCGCTCGCCCTGCTGCCACTTAAGAGCTCTTCTTGGTGGGTTTTTGGGTTTTTGATCTGCAGATTGTGCAGAGTAACTCTGTGCTTTAGGGACCATCAGGGTGCTGAGCTGAGCATATAGCTCTTTGGCGAAATGTGGTATTTGTATGGTGTATATTGTACTGCCTTCTTCGGAAAGGACCTCTTAGGTAAATGAAGAAACTAGAACTTTAAACTGCATTCCTGGAAATGTCTTCTGTATGCTCACCGTGGGAAATGATTTATTAGCTACCAGAATCCTCAGGATCTCCTGTCTTTGGTTACTACTGGGCATCACGTTGTTTAAAGACTTCTCTTCCCTGGACTCCTGAGTCGCTCATAGGCCCTGGTGAAGCCCTTACATTTATAACTGATTTTTGGTCAGCTTGTCTTTGGTCAGTGGGTGGTGAAGCCACCCACTCCTGATCTTTTCAGCGAGGATTCTGAAATGCCGTCCTTGGGGCTGGAACTTTCCATGCCTGTTCTCTGCAAATTGGGATTTTATTTTAGGGGGAGATTTGTGCTGAATCAGCTCAGCTGTGTTTGGGGGTAGGGAGAGAACAGGCTTTTTTTCCTGCTTTAAAAATAACCCTTATGTGCCAAAAACCCTATAAAATGTGCTGAATTGCAAATCTTCCAACTTCCTATACCTCCTGGTTTATAGCAAATAGATTCTTCTGAGCTTAGGCTCAATGATAGTGTATAGAATATCTTATAGTGTGGAAGAGAGTAAAGTGAGACTGTCCAGATGTGCTCAGTTGGGAAGGAAACCCAACTCCTGCTATCTTTTCTCACAATATTTTTTTATTCGGTAGTTTCATCTTACAAGGGTCTGTATAGGGTTAGCACATATAACTTTGCTAGTAAGAAAAAGGGTTTGGTGTTTTTGCAAAATAAGGCGTCATTCAGAAGTAGTGAGCCCAATTTTTAGGCACAGCCTCTTAAGGGTTTCTTTCTGTAGCCTCTGTTTTTGCTGTGTCCAGAAAGTTAGGCTCATATTTCCGGTTGCTTGAGTATTTCTTTCCCAAGGGCATGAACAACGTGTGGGTGTACAAGAAGGTAGTATGCACAATTGTCTCTTGGTTCTAAGGTGGAAATTCCTCCAGTTCTTTTTTATTTTTTTAAGACTTTCTTGATGTGGACCATTTATAAAGTCTTTATTGAATTTGTTACAATATTGCTTCTTTTTTATATGTTTTGGTTTTTTGGCCAGGAGGCATGTGGGATCTTAGCTCCCCAACCAGGGATCGAACCTGCACCCACTGCATTGGAAGGCAAGGTCTTAACCACTGGACTGCCAGGGAAGTCCCCTCCAATTCTTTACAGCTGGGTGACTGAAGTGGTGTCTTAGGGCTGCAGCTTCATAATTAAGGCCATGCGGTTGTGAGCTTACAGGCTATGTGCTCCTTGTTTTCATGCGTTTAAAATCTGAGTGAAACTTTTGGTTCTTACTGAATCGAGTTCTTTTGTTGATATGTGGAACTGCCGTTTTGCTTTCACTTACCAGTTATCTTTTCTCTGGCAAATTTTCAGGTATTCCTAAAGAGCTGCAGTTCTACCTCATGAGGATTGCTGGCTTGGATGGTCTTTCCTGGTGTTTTCATAATGATGGGGGTAGCGGGATGAATAGTGTCCCCTCAGAATTCATGTCCTTTTAGAACCTCAGAATGTAACCTTATCTGGAAATAGGGTCTTCACAGATGTAATGGATTAAAATGAGATCCTACTGGATTAGGGTGGGGTCTGAACCCAAAGACCTGTGCCTTCCTTAGAAGAGGGTAGGACACAGACAGAGAAGGAAGGACACGTGACAGTGGAGGTGGAGATGGAGATTGAAGTGACGCAGCCGCGGCATGGAACACCAAGGAGACGGCCAGGAGCCACCAGTAGCTAGGAAGAGGCAAGGAAGGATTCTTCCCTAGAGCCTTCAGAGGGCGCATCGGCCCTGTGTACATCTTGAAGTCAGACTTGAGGCTTCCAAAGTCATTAGAGTAAATTTCTGTTGTAAGCCAACCAGTTTGTGGTGCTTGGGTTATAGCAACCCTAGGAAAGTAAAGCAGCGGAAATGTGGGTTAGTTTCCTTTTTTTTTTTAATTTTTAAAATTTATTTATTTATTTATCGCTGCGTTGGGTCTTTGTTGCTGCATGCAGGCTTTCTCTTGTTGCAGCGAGTGGGGGCTACTCTTTGTTGCGGTGCGCGGGCTTCTTCTTGAGGTGGCTTCCCTTGTTGTGGAGCATGGGTTCTGGGCGTATAGGCTTCAGTAGTTGCGGCACGCGGGCTCGTAGTTGTGGCTTGCAGTTGTGGCTCGCAGCCTCTAGAGCTCAGGCTCAGTAGTTGTGGCGCACGGGCTTAGTTGCTCCACGGCATGTGGGATCTTCCCGGACCAGGGCTCGAACCCGTGTCCCCTGCATTGGCAGGCGGGTTCTTAACCACTGCACCACCAGGGAAGCCCAGGTTAGCTTCTTTGTCTATCTTGCCAATTGACTCTTGGCTAGAGTTCTCGTTTTTCAGTTTTGTACAAGACTGTCTTGACTTTCGGTATTTGTGTTTATTCTTTCCATCGTTACTCCTCCTGGGCTTTAATGCTGCCCCATCTTCAGACCAGCTGATAATTGTTATAGAGTAATTAATACTTGAGAGCACATTTCTAGTGTTCTCGGTAGGCTCACCCTCGGGCTTCTGTCCTGTTTCCCTTCCTTGAAGGATGAGTGCTGATGTCCACTTAAGAGGGCTGCCACAGTCACGGGGCCTCCATCACTTGGACTTCGATCATTAGTGTTTTGAAATATGGCTCACCCTGGGAAAAATCATTCCTGGCAGGAGCTTTTGATGAACCATGCTCATCCCATTTAAGGCTGATGAATAGGACATTAAGAATAATAAGCACCATGTGTAACATGTTGCCTGCTTAGGGTGTGTGCTATGGGGAGCTGTGCATGAGTGTTCTTCTGTAACTACAGGAACCTCAGGTTTTGTCTTTAATCTGGTCATTTTGGACCAGAAAATTTTTCTGTAACTTTGCCTTCCCACCTCTTCTGACTGCAAAAAGTGATTGGGCTGGGCTGATGAGCAGGTGGTCCTCTTCTGAAGACAAAGGTTGAGTAGGTTTATCCTTTTGGAGGCAGTCCCTAGGAGAAGGCCGGAAGTGGCAGCCTGGGGAAGTCAACTCATTTTTATTATTCAGGAACTATTTCTTGAGCAACTACTCCATACCACACCTTGTTCAAGACTTTGGGGATTGAGGGCTTCCCTGGTGGCGCAGTGGTTGAGAGTCCGCCTGCTGATGCAGGGGACACGGGTTCGTGCCCCGGTCTGGGAAGATCCCACGTGCCGAGGGGCGGCTGGGCCCGTGAGCGATGGCTGCTGAGCCTGCGCGTCCGAAGCCTGTGCTCCGCAACGGGAGAGGCCACAACAGCGAGAGGCTCACGTACCGCAAAAAAGATAAGCTGACAATATTTGCTCAAATTAAAGACAATACCTTTTTTAAAAAAAAAAAAAAGACTTTGGGGATTGAGCCTTACAAACACCTGTTCTCATGGAACTAATAGTTTAGAAAAGGCACATGGTGGTTGGGTACCTTTTTGGAGGAAAAATATGAATAAATATCATCTATGTCACAAGTTGCCTACAGTCTAACTGCGATAACATTACATCAAAATGTGTGAAGTTGAATAAGAACAGATTTGAATGAGATAAGAAACATGTCTCTTGGCAGGATTGGATTAATATTAATGTGACTTGTACAGATCATAGTTGTCTTTTGGAGACGAGAGGTCACACCTGCTGTGTGACCTTCTGCACTTAATGGCTTCAGCTGTCTCTTATATGTGAATATTTCCAACCCTGATTTCTTTCTCTGCCTTAAGATCAGTTTCCAGCTGCTGAATACTAGATAACCAAATACAGATGCCAGTAGATAGCTGTCATCTCTTATGTCTAAAATGTAGTTCTTGGCTTCCATACGATTTTCTTCCCTGCTCGCAAACTGCCTTGGCTAGTCTACCTTTGTTGTTGGTCTTAAATAATGTCACCACCCACCTGTTATCCCAAACTTTAGTATCAGCAGTCTCCCCATCCCAATTTCATCTGATTCTGCCATAGTTATCACTTCCAAATCTTCCTTTTCACAGTATTACCCCTGGCTACTGGTCTGTATGCTCCTTATCTCTCAATCACTGCAACTGCATCTTAAGTAGTTCTCCTTCTAGTCTCTGCCATCTTTCATGTTGCTGTCAGAATCGCTTTCTATATGCACAGTCATGGTCATCTCACAGACTCTGGGGACACCCAGATGGCTGCAGAAAAGCATCTGACTCCTTAAATGAAGGTAAAGGAAAGCCGGTTGTATATAAAATAGCATAATGTCATTTAGGGATGTTTCCATTTTCAGTCTTACTTCCTACTCTACCCTCCATATGATACGTCACAAATAACTTCTCACCCTTGTGTCGACACGCCAAGCCCTTTCACAGCTTCTTGCTTTCACACTTCTTTTTCTGTAAGAATCTTAGCACGGTTCCTTATTCCTGGCTGGCTCCCATGTAAAGTCGGGGGCTGTCTGTCCTATTACTCCCCTGTGCCCATTTCCGGAGTATCTGTTCCCAGGTCTGACCTCCCTCACCCTCTATGGGGCAAAGAGCCTGTCTGACCCTTTCTTCAGCTCTCAGCTCCTGATGTCAGGAATCAGATTAGGATCCCCCAATAAGTCTTTACAGAGGTGGTGGGATTTGTCCGCTATCTGGCAGTTCTTAAGAAAGATTGGAAGTCTTTGAATATAGAGAAGGGATGTAGAAAGCTCATGGCGTAGCTCTAAGCTGGACAGATGGTTTTCCTGTCGCCTGTCTTCTTTAATTTCCTCATACAATATAGACCTCGAGCCCCACTTCGACAAGACTTCAGGCATAGCTCTGTCTGACAAATAAAAAGCAAGACCTTAAAAACAGGTAGAGGGCTTCCCTGGTGGCGCAGTGGTTGAGCGTCCGCCTGCCGATGCAGGGGACACGGGTTTGTGCCCCGGTTTGGGAAGATCCCACACGCTGCGGAGCGGCTGGGCCCATGAGCCATGGCCGCTGAGCCTGCGCGTCTGGAGCCTGTGCTCCACAGCGGGAGAGGCCACAACAGTGAGAGGCCCGCGTACCGGGGGGGAAAAAACCCCCAAAAACAGGTAGATTAAGGATGTTTTTGTTTTTCTGGATATGAGTTATGGTTATGAACTAATCGCCCCCCCACTGGCAGCGTGCTGGATGCCTGCGAGGCCACCCTCCCTGTGGGCTCTTTGTGAGGCCGCCCAAGCAGCCACTCCTTATTGTGGGAGGTCAACTTTGGGGCTGTTTCTGCGTCTTTTTGAAAATGTGTAGCATTTATAATTTGTTCTCTTGAAAAATGATTTTTGACAGAGGGATTTACCCAACCAGTAGGCAGTAAGTTAATATTTTTCACTTGGATCATTCATTATGATTTTAAACCTCTAAGTGACAGACGCTTGATGGCCCCTGACTGCTCCCTGACGTTCCCATTCCCTGGGACCTGGGCTTCTTAATGTCCGTCTTCTCCAACAGTAGTCCAAATGTATTGGAAGTAAATAAGTCCCTAACTGGCTCTGCTTGGCCATTTGTGTGGTGTGTCGGGTACCTTTTAACCTGGCGGGTTGCTGCTGAGCCCAGCTCCTCAGAGCCTGTCAGGCTAGACTTTGATGTGAGGGTTGGGCCGGGGGGACTGGACAGGAGAGGCCCGTTAAGCATAAGATTTTCCCCTCACGAGGCCCAGTTTCTGCAGCCTGTAAATCTCTGACACCCCTTTATCCAAAAAAGAGGGAGGGGGAGGGAATGTAAGGCGGAGTGACCTGGGCCCTGATTAGAAATTGGTTGAACATTTTGGTGAAATATTGCCTCAGGCTGTTGGTGTGAGCTGGGAAAGATTCTTAATTTGCCTAGTGAATCTTAAGAGCTGAGAGATGCATCCCTAACTGTATGGTCTGTGCATTCATGTCGCCTCTGTTTCTTCATTTGTAAAAGGGGCGTGTTATTTTGACAGCTGTGACTCCTCAGGTGTGCCAGGATAGGGAGGGCAGCCAGCTGCATTAGGAATAACTTTTGGGCAGGGCACAAAGGATGGAACCTTGTAAGTTCCTAGGATGGAAATAGAAACTAGCACCTCAAATGCAGACCTGTAGCATTGTCCACAGTTGTCAGCCCACATTACAATGAAGAGGTAGGACATTTCTGTGACCTCAGAGGCTAGAAGATATGCAGCTGAATATTGTGTATGTTCAAATTCTTACACTTGGGATGAGTTTATTTCTTCCAGTCTGCCTTATTTTCTTCACTCGTAAAATACAAAGGAATCTATTTTTGTAAGATCTTAAGGAATCCAGAAAGGGTCAACTGGTCATCCTGGTATCTCTGACCAGACTCTCTGACGTAACGGTCATCTACCGATCACTGTGTAGTTTTCCTGGTAGTCACCTTGGGGAGGGCAGGTCGATTCCCCTTGCCTGGGAAAACTTGGGTTCCTGGAACCAAGGAACCTGAAGTAGGAAGTACATCTAGTCCTTGTTCACCTAACTCCATGACCTTGGATGATAGTTCCTTTTATTTTATTATATTTCCTTAATTTCCTTGTCGGTAAAAGGGGAGTGAACATTTTTTTGCCCTGTTTTTGCTGAATTGATCTACCAGATCCTTTTACAGTTCTGAAACTGTAATTTTTTGACACCAAAGATTTATTTTAAATAACAATGAATGGGGATACCTGTGGTAGCCAAAACACAAGATTTGAGGGTTATGTTCGCATGTGTTGAAGATAAATCTCGAACCACCTTTATGGTGTGGCTTTAATTACCTTTTACCAACCAGACTCCTACCTCCCCAAGAGAAAGCTAGGAGATTGAATTCATTCTTTTCCTGCTATGCTTATGCCACTGAGTTATGGTCACAGTGTCTTTTATATCTTTTCAACTGAAATTTAAAGTTTATACTCTTATGGTTGTGGTCACAATCAAGTTTCCCATTGGGGCAAGGAGCTCTTCTCCGTTTTCTGGGACCTCTTGTCGTCAAATGATTTTCTCCCATTGGGGGGCTGGTGTTTTGTTTCCCTCCATCACTCATCAGTTGGCTACATTTTGAAATAATGGCTTGGGAAACCCAGTACGTCACAGTGACTGACTCTGAGGCAGCCTGGAGCCTTTTCACATTTTCTACTAGTTTCTCCCATGGCCAGTGGTGCTGCCAGCTGTGTGGAAGAAAAGCCATGTGCGGTTTGAGCTCTCCAGCATGGGAGAGTCTTTGAAGATGAGAGACAAAGATGAGTCGTGTTGCCGCTCTT
>NW_006770074.1:598949-663322 GCF_000442215.2 Lipotes vexillifer
CTTCTGCTTTGGTGGTCGCTCATCATAGCCCCCCGGAGGGAAAATGGTTATAAGATCACTAAGTCTAGGTAGATTTATGACGCGTCTCTCTTGTCGTTCAGAGAGTGAACGTGGTATTGATAGTCTTTAATATCTCCTCCTGCACCAACACATACTCCCCATTCCTTTCCTTCTGTCTCTCTAACCTGGTGGTTTTCCTTCCTTTTCCCTCCCCTCCTTCCGCCTTGCATTTACCATCCCCCTCCTCACAGGTGCTCAGACCTGCAACACGAACAGTTTCAACATTCCAAGCCTGTAGTAGCTCTCATTTTCCAATACACACACCCCATCTGCCGTACTGTCTGACTTGGCCATTGCCCTGGATCCCTGGGACCTTTCTGGCCTTAAGAGGAAAAAATGTGATGTGCTGAATGTCATCTTCTCTTGTTTCTGTTCTTCCACCAGCATGGAACTTGGTCCATGACCAAAGCTGACAAAGCATCAGCTTCTCTCTGAACAAGGTCCACTTGGTTTGCTTGGCAGTTCTAGTTTCTCCTTGGGCCATCTCGGATGAATACAAAATTTGACAGGCTAGATGATGTTGTGATACATTTTAAATTGTCTGCCTGCTTTAACTGTTACTTCCCTTGTTTCTGGAAAAGGGAAAACATGGATGAGGAAGAAACTGTTGGTCAGTGCTTTTAGTCTTGATTGCCCTTCCCTGGGGGATTGTAGTCAGTGGGCCAGGGTGTGTGTGTCCTTGCTAGGTGCTTTGGTAATATGTCACCTTGATGCTGCCCCAAGCATAAGACCTTGTGGGGTGCTTGCACATTGTACTCACTAAGAAAAGAATAACTGTTTGGATGACGCTGGGACCTGCTTCCGAATCTGTGGGAAGTGTGTTTTCCTTGGATGGTCTACCTTCCTGGAATTGGCATTTGGATTTGATCGTTTCTTCCTTGACTCCAAGTCATTATTCCTGTCCTCCACCCCTGTGTGTCCAGGTTGATGGTTTTTCGGTTCTTGTTTCTTCCTTTTCTTGCAGAGATTCCTCTTTGCATTAATGTGTACCTATGGCGAGGCAAAGATACTTTTCCTTACAGAATTTTTAATTTTTAAACAGCCAGGAAGACATAATTTGAAACATTTTTTGGTTGTTTTATATAACATGTTCTTAACTTTAAAAAAAGAAATAGATGGAGGTGTCATTTTTAGAAAGGACATATATGGATAAAGCAGTGCATCTTTTTTTATTTTCTCCTAAAGATTTTCAAAGTCAAATCAAGAAACTAAATCCTTTTTGTTGTTTCATTCGCTGAAACAGACATTGTGAAGACATTTGAGGAAAGCTGGTATGGAAACGTAGGATATTTTTGACAAACTATTGTATAAAATAGGCAGACATTTAAATTAGATAACATATCTTTTATCTTTTAGGTATTTTTTTCTAGATATTTTTCTTTGCTAGGAAACCAATAACATTGTCTTAAGTTTTTCTCATGTGTGTGTGTGTGTGTGTGTGTGTGTGTGTGTGTGTGTGTGTGTCTGTCGGGGGGCTTGCTTATTTTTTTTTTAACATATTTATTGGAGTATAATTGCTTTACAATGTTGTGTTAGTTCCTGCTGTATAACAAAGTGAATCAGCTATACGTATACATATATCCGCATATCCCCTCCCTCTTGCATCTGCCACCCACCCTCCCTATCCCAGCCCTCTAGGTGGTCACAAAGCACCGAGCTGCTCTCCCTGTGCTATGCGGCTGCTTCCCACTAGCTATCTATCTTACATGTGGTAGTGTGCATATGTCCCTGCCACTCTCTCACTTCGTCCCAGCTTACCTTTCCCCCTACCCATGTCCTCAAGTCCATTCTCTACGTCTGCGTCTTTATTCCTGTCCTGCCCCTAGGTTCTTCAGAACCATTTTTTGTTTTTTAGAATCTGACTTACTTCACTCTGTATGACAGACTCTAGGTTCCTCCCCCTCACTACAGATAACTCAATTTCATTTCTTTTTATGGCTGAGTAATATTCCGTTGTATATATGTGCCACATCTTCTTTATCCATTCATCTGTCGATGGACACTTAGGTTGCTTCCATATCCTGCCTATTGTAAATAGAGCTGCAGTGAACATTGTGGTACATGATTCTTTCTGACTTATGGTTTTCTCAGGGTATATGCGCAGTAGTGAGATTGCTGGGTCGTATGGTAGTCTGTTTTTAGTTTTTTTTTTTTTTTTTTTTTTTTTTTTTTTTTTTTTTTTGCTGTATGCGGGCCTCTCACTGTTGTGGCCTCTCCCGTTGCGGAGCACAGGCTCCGGACGCGCAGGCTCAGCGGCCATGGCTCACGGGCCCAGCTGCTCTGCGGCATGTGGGATCTTCCCGGACCGGGGCACGAACCCGTGTCCCCTGCATCGGCAGGCGGACTCGCAACCACTGCGCCACCTGGGAAGCCCTGTTTTTAGTTTTTTAAGGGACCTCCATACTGTTCTCCTTAGTGGCTGTGTCAAATTACATTCCCACCAACAGTGCAAGAGGGTTCCCTTTTCTTCACACCCTCTCCAGCATTTACTGTTTGTAGATATTTTGATGATGGCCATTCTGACTGGTGTGAGGTGGTACCTCATTGTAATTTTGATTTGTATTTCTCTAATGATTAGTGATGTTTAGCATCCTTTCATATGTCTGTTGGCAATCTGTATATCTTCTTTGGAGAAATGTCTGTTTAGGTCTTCTGCCCATTTTTGGATTGGGTTGTTTGTTTTTTTGATATTGAGCTGCATGAGCTGCTTGTAAACTTTGGAGATTAATCCTTTGTCAGTTGCTTCATTTGCAAGTATTTTCTCCCATCCTGAGGGTTGTCTTTTCGTCCTGTTTATGGTTTCCTTTGCTGTATAAAAGGTTTTGAGTTTCATTAGGTCCCATTTGTTCATTTTCGTTTTTATTTCCATTTTTCTAGGAGGTGGGTCAAAAAGGATCTTGCTGTGATTTATGTCATAGGGTGTTCTGCCTATGTTTTCCTCTAAGAGTTTGATAGTATCTGGCCTTACATTTAGGTCTTTAATCCATTTTGAGTTTATTTTTGTGTATGGTGTTAGGGAGTGTTCTAATTTCATTCTTTTACATGTAGCTGTCCAGTTTTCCCAGTACCACTTATTGAAGAGGCTGTCCTTTCTCCACTGTACATTCCTGCCTCCTTTATCAAAGATAAGGTGACCATATGTGTGTGGGTTGATCTCTGGTCTTTCCATCCTGTTCCATAGATCTATATTTCTGTTTTTGTGCCAGTACTATACTGTCTTGATTATTATAGCTTTGTACTATAGTCTGAAGTCAGGGAGCCTGATTCCTCCAGCTCCATTTTTCTTTGTCAAGATTGCTTTGGCTATTCAGGGTCTTCTGTGTTTCCATAGAAATTGTGAAATTTTTTGTTCTAGTTCTGTGAAAAATGCCATTGGTAGTTTGATAGGGATTGCATTGTATAGTATAGATTGCATAGTATAGTCATTTTCACAATGTTGATTCTTCGAGTCCAAGAACATGGTATATCTCTCCACCTGTTTGTATCATCTTCAGTTTCTTTCATCATTGTCTTATAATTTTCTGCATACAAGCCTTTTGTCTCCTTAGGTAGGTTTATTCCTAGATATTTTATTCTTTTTGTTGCAGTGGTAAATGGGAGTGTTTCCTTAATTTCTCTTTCAGATTTTTCATCATTAGTGTGTAGGAATGCAAGAGATTTCTGTGCGTTAATTTTGTATCCTGCTACTTTACCAAATCCATTGATTGGCTCTAGTAGTTCTCTGGTAGAGTCTTTGGGATTCTCTGTGTGTACTATCATGTCATCTGCAAACAGTGACAGCTTTACTTCTTCTTTTCCAACTTGGATTGCTTTTGTTTCTTTTTCTTCTCTGATTGCTGTGGCTAGGGCTTCCAAAACTATGTAGAATAATAGTGGTGAGAGTGGGCAACCTTGTCTTGTTCCTGATTTTAGAGGGAATGGTTTCAGTTTTTCTCCCTTGAGAGCATTGTTGGCTGTGGGTTTGTCATATATGGCCTTTATTATGTTGCGGTAAGTTCCCTCTATGCCTACTTTCTGGAGGGTTTTTATCATAAATGAGTGTTGAATTTTGTCGAAAGCTCTTTCTGCATCTATTGAGGTGATCATATGGTTTTTCTCCTTCAATTTGTAAATATGGTATATCACATGGATTTGCATGTATTGAAGAATCCTTGCATTCCTGGAATAAACCCCACTTGATCATGGTGTATGATCCTTTTAATGTGCTGTTGGATTCTATTTGCTAGTATATTGTTGAGGATTTTTGCACCTATGTTCATCAGTTATATTGGCCTGTAGCTTTCTTTCTTTGTGACATTCTTGTCTGGTTTTGGTATCAGGGTGATGGTGGCCTCGTAGAATGAGTTTGAGACTGTTTCTCCCTCTGCTATATTTTGGAAGAGTTTGAGAAGGAGAGGTGTTAGCTCTTTCTAAATGTTTGATAGAATTCGCCTGTGAAGCCGCATGATCTTGGGCTTCTGTTTGTTGGAAGATTTTTAATCACAGTCTCGATTCCAGTGCTTGTGGTTGGTCTGTTTATATTTTCCATTTCTTCCAGGTTGTCCATTTTATTGGCATAGCATTGCTTGTAGTAATCTCTCATGATCCTTTGTATTTCTGCAGTGTCTGTTGTTACTTCTTTTTCATTTCTAATTCTGTTGATTTGAGTCTTTTCCTTTTTTTTTTCTTGATGAGTCTGACTAATTGTTTATCAATTTTGTTTATCTTCTCAAAGAACCAGCTTTTAGTTTTTTGATCTTTGCTATTGTGTCCTTCATTTCTTTTTATTTCTCATCTGATTTTTATGATTTCTTTCCTTCTGCTAACTTCGGGGTTTTTTTGGTTTTGTTTTGTTTTGCGGTACGCAGACCTCTCACTGTTGTGGCCTCTCCCGTTGCGGAGCACAGGGTCCGGACACGCAGGCTCACTGGCCACGGCTCACGGGCCCAGCCACTTCGCTGCATGTGGGATCTTCCTGGACCAGGTCACGAACCCGTGTCCCCTGAATCGGCAGTCGGACTCTTACCCCCTGCGCCACCAGGGAAGCCCCTGGGGTTTTTTTGTTCTTCTTTCTCTAATTGCTGTAGGTGTGAGGTTAGGTTGTGTGTTTGACATTTTTCTTGTTTCTTGAGGTAGGATTGTATTGCTATAAACTCCCCTGTTAGAACTGCTTTTGCTCCATCCCATAGGTTTTGGGTCGTCGTGTTTTCATTGTCATTTGTTTGTAGGTGTTTTTTGACTTCCTCTTTGATTTCTTCAGTGATCTCTTGGTTATTTAGTAGTGTATTGGTTAGCCTTCATGTGTTTGTATTTTTTTTTTTTTTACAGTTTTTTTTTTCCCTGTAATTGATCTCTAGTCTCATAGTGTTGTGGTTGGAAAAGATACTTCATACGATTTCAGTTTTCTTAATTTTAGCAAGGCTTGATTTGTGACCCAAGGTGTGATCTATCCTCGAGAGTGTTACAGGAGCACTTGAGAAGAAAGTGTATTCTGTTGTTTTTGGATGCAATGTCCCATATATATCAATTAAGTTCACCTTGTCTAATGTGTCATTTCAAGCTTGTGTTTCCTTATTTTCGTTTTGGATGATCTGTCTATTGGTGAAAGTGGGGTGTTAATGTCCCCTACTATGAATGTGTTACTGTCGATTTCCCCTTTTATGGCTGTTAGCGTTTGCCTTATGTATTGAGGTGCTTCTGTGTTGGGTGCATGAATATTTACAATTGTTATTTCTTCTTCTTGGATTGATCCCTTGATCATTATGTAGTGTCCTTCTTTGTCTCTTGTAATAGTCTTTATTTTAAAGTCTGTTTTGTGTGATATGAGTATTGCTACTCCAGCTTTCTTTTGATTTCTTTTGCATGGAATATCTTTTTCCATGCCCTCACTTTCAGTCTGTATGTGTCCCTAGGTCTGAAGTGGTCCTCTTGTAGACAGCATTTATACGGGTCTCATTTTTGAATCCATGCATCCAGTCTGTGTCTTTTGGTTGGAGCATTTAATCCATTTACATTTAAGGTAGTTACTGATATGTATGTTCCTATTACCATTTTCTTAATTGTTTGGGTTTGTTATTGTAGGGGTTTTCCTTCTCTTGTGTTTCCTGTCTAGAGAAGTTCCTTTAGCATTTGTTGTAAAGCTAGTTTGGTGGTGCTGAATTCTCTTAGCTTTTGATTGTCTGTAAAGGTTTTAATTTCTCTGTTGAATCTGAATGAGATCCTTGCTGGGTAGAGTAATCTTGGTTTTAGGTTTTTCCCTTTCATCACTTTAAGTATGTCCTGCCACTCCCTTGTGGCTTCCAGAGTTTCTGCTGAAAGATCAGCTTTTAAGCTTATAGGGATTCCCTTGTGTGTTATTTGTTCCTTTTCCCTTGCTGCTTTTCATATTTTTCCTTTGTATTTAATTTTGATAGTTTGATTAATGTGTGCCTTGGCATGTTTCTCCTTGGATTTATCCTGTGTGGGAGTCTCTGTGCTTCCTGGGCTTGATTGACTGTTTCCTTTCCCATATTAGGGAAGTTTTCAAGTATAATTTCTTCAAATATTTTCTCAGTCCCTTTCTTTTTCTCTTCTTCTTCTGGGACCTGTGTAATTCGAATGTTGGTGTGTTTAATGTTGTCCCAGAGGCCTCTGAGACTGTCTTCATTTCTTTTCATTCTTTATTCTTTGTTCTGCTCTGTGGTAGTTATTTCCACTGTGTTATCTTCCAGGTCACTTATCCTTTCTTTGCCTCAGTTATTCTGCTATTGATTCCTTCTAGAGAATTTTTAATTTCATTTATTGTGTTTTTGATCATTGTTGGTTTGCTCTTTAGTTCTTCTGGGTCCTTTTTAAACATTTCTTGTATTTTTTCCGTTCTATTTCCATGATTTTCGGTCATCTTTACTATCATTACTCTGAACTCTTTTCCAGGTAGACTGCCTGTTTCCTCTTAATTTATTTGGTCTGGTGGGGCTTTACCTTGCTCCTTCATCTGCTGTGTGTTTCTTTGTCTTCTCATTTCACTTAACTTACTGTGTTTGGGGTCTCCTTTTCGTAGGCTGCAGGTTTGTAGTTCTCGTTGTTTTCGGTGTCTGCCCCAAGTGGGTAAGGTTGGTTCAGTGGGTTTTGTAGGCTTCCTGGTGGAGGGGACTGGTGCCTGTATTCTCGTGGATGAGGCTAGATCTTGTCTTTCTGGTGGGCAGGACCTCGTCTGGTGGTGTGTTTTGGACCTTCTTATGATTTTAGGCAGCCTCTGTGCTAATGGGTGGGGTTGTGTTCCTGTCTTGCTAGTTGTTTGGCATAGGGTGTCCAGCACTGTACCTTGTTGGTCATTGAGTGGAGCTGGTCTTAGTGTTGAGATGGAGATCTCTGGGAGAACTTTTGCTGTTTGATACTACGTGGAGCTGGGAGGTCTCTGGTGGACCGGTGTCCTAAATTCCGCTCTCCCACCTCAGAGGCACAGGCCTGACACCTGGCCGGAGCACCAAGACCCTGTCAGCCACACGGCTTTTGGGAGGTCTGAGGTTTTCTGCCGCCCTTCAGTAGGTGTTCTGTAGAAGTTGTTCCACGTGTAGATGTATTTTTGATATATTTGTGGGGTGGAAGGTGATCTCCATGTCTTACTCCTCCAGCATCTTGAAGGTCCTTGCTTATTTTTTATGTTAATCATTTGAGTAGGTAATACATTCGTTTGGTTCAAAACTCAAATGCTAATAAATGCTATAAATTCGAAGAGCTCCCTTCTATCCTGCTCCTTTACCAATTGAGTTTACCTTCTCAGAAACAGCTAGTGTCATTTCCTTGTAAATCTTCCCAGAGATATTTTAGGCTTATATAGACAGGTGTGGTTGTGGGGGGATATTCTTCAAATACTGGTATAATAAATAGTTAAAATTTCATATGTATTAGGAAAAATAGTATCTCTGCATTTATATTTCATTTTATGTGCTTAAAAGTACTAACGAGTTGTTGCTGTTGTTGCTGTTTTTAGCCTAGTTTTCTCTGTGACCATAATTTTCCTATTTGAAAATGTAATTATGAAATCTGCTAATATTGGGGATAGTGTTCATTCTGTCCTTGTTTATGATAGTGTATTTTGTTTTTGCTGTTTTGCTATAAATAACATGTACTGCCTGTTTTATCAGTGACAAAAGCAACACTTGTTCATTCTAAAAGAAATGTTTTTGAAAGAAAAGTTAAAGCAAAAAGAAACTACCACCCAGGGGTAACATCTGTTAATACTTGACTGTATATTATTCCAATCTTTTTATGCATTTGGGTATTTGCATAATTTTCAACTTAGCTGGTAATTACATGGTACTTAGTGTTTTGTAACCTTCAGTATGATGGTTTCCCTGTGTCATTAAATTGACTTCTACATGAGGTACTTTTATCATGTAATATCTAGTGAGTATATAATCAATATCCTATTTTTGGCTATTTGTCGTTGTTTAGCACATGGACTTCTGGATCCAGATAGACATGTGTTTGAATCCCTGGGGTAGCATTACGTAATTCATTCCTGTCATGAGCATTAAATGAGATAATATGTGGAAAGCACTTAGTGCAGTGCTTGGCATATTGTAAGAGCTCAGTCGATAATAGCAGACTACTGAGTCAGGGCTTAGGAAAATTAAGAACAGGGAGCAGTATATAATATGACAAAACGTGAACTTGCTCTCTTCTGTGTCCTGATAAGTTTGAATGAGAGAAAGACGCCTGTCATTTTATTTTCTTTAGCGTCTGTTGCCTTTGTTTTTTTTTTTTAATTTATTTATTTTATTTATTTATTATTTTTGGCTGCGTTGGGTCTTCATTGCTGCACGTGGGCTTTCTCTAGTTGCGGCGAGCAGGGACTACTCTTGCTTGCAGTGAGTTCATGGGCTTCTCATTGCAGTGGCTTCTCTTGTTGTGGAGCACCAGCTCTAGGCACGCGGGCTTCAGTAGTTGTGACACACGGGCTCAGTGGTTGTGGCTCGCGGACTCTAGAGCACAGGCTCCGTAGTTGTGGTGCATGGGCTTAGTTGCTCTGTGGCATGTTGGATCTTCCTGGAGCAGGGCTCGAACCTGTGTCCCCTGCATTGGCAGGCTATTTTTAACCACTGTGCCACCAGGGAAGCACCCCTCTGTTGCCTTTAAAACCAATCTAGGGCTTACCTGGTGGTGCAGTGGTTGAGAATCTGCCTGCTAAAGCAGGGGACCACGGGTTCGAGCCCTGGTCTGGGAGGATCCCACATGCCGCGGAGCAACTGGGCCCGTGGGGCACAACTACTGAGCCTGCGCATCTGGAGCCTGTGCTCTGCAACAAGAGAGGCTGCGATAGTGAGGGGACTGCACACCGTGATGAAGAGTGGCCCCTGCTTGCCACAGCTAGAGAAAGCCCTTGCACAGAAACGAAGACCCAACACAGCAAAAATAAATAAATAAATAAACTCCTACCCCCAACATCTTCTAAAGAAAAAACAGTCTAACAAGATGAGGGTCTATTGCTTGCCCTTCTTTTTAAGAAAACCTTTTTGATCCCCAAGTGCTCAGTGACACTGACTTGGTTTTGCCTGACTCAGAGGAAGTGGGAGTGGACCTGGGGAAGGGAGAGCTTAGAGAGTACTCTTAACATCCAGTTTGCTTCTTTTCTGAGATTCCAGGTACATTTTGTATATCTTGATAGAGTTTCCATGGGAAGTGGCAGGAGATATGATAACTTAATTTACTGTGACCCAAAGTAAGCTAAATAAAGTACAAAGTATGCCCCATCCAGCATTCTTTCTTAACCCTTCTCAAGCTTGAAGCCCCAAATTGAAGTCTCTGTCTCCTGAACTTACCTATCCAACAAGCACAGCTGTTTGATCATCAGTTAGAAATAGATGTTGGATGTCCTGCTTTTCAACTCCCAGATGAACACTCGATTAATTAATCCAGCAGTTCAAAATATTATTTCCACTTGGTTTACTATTAAGAGGTCGAATTCAACGATTGATTACATTTGAGGTAATATTGTGAAATGGGTTTATTTCTAATCCCACAGGTAACATGTTTAAAGTGCTTCACTGATACTTCAGGTGAGAGATTTGTTATGTTTTGTATTACAGAGTGATGATTCTTGGTTGCTTAGAGCAATTAATGATTTATGCTAGTACTAAGTAAGAGGTATATTGAGAACAAAGTGAAGTAGAAACGTGGCTTTATTAAAAGATGTAGATAAACTGATTGTTCAGTTAGTGTCATATTATATTGTCATTTCTCCGTAGTGTTACTCTCAAGTTTCCACTGATTCTAAATAGTGTCCTTTTTACAATAAAGTGCATATTAACCAAAATTGATTGAAATGAGTTAGGCCAGGTACATCTTCAGCACTATTGTCATTTGTTGGCCTCCAAAATTATCTGCCAGTTCTAAGGACTAAACCAATATAGGTTTAGAATTCACTTTGGCTATACAGCCTAGAATGTAAATTCTGATCTTCATCCATTTTCATGGTGCTGGTCTTGTCATCACTCTAGTAGAGGTAGCATTCGCACTGCTAGGAAAAGATGAAGGGTTCCTATGCAGTTTCCACAGATACAAATGGGAATGCATAAAGAGATTTGTATTTTGTCTTCTTGAGCCATGGAGTGTCTTTATTTTGAGTAATTCTAGTCTTTTTTTTTTTTTTTTTTTGCTGCACTGTGCAGCATGTGGGATCTTAGTTTCCCTTACCAGGGATGGAACCCACACCCCCTGCATTGGAAGGTGGAGTCTTAACCCTAGACCCCCTGGGAAGTCCCTCTAGTCATCTTCCTACTGTTGACCGTCGTATTTCTTCACTTCTTCACTTTGGAAAGCTTTACAGACCTCTTTCTTGACCTTTCTTCTTTGAGAGTGACCCCATGGACTTCCTTCTCAGGTTAAGTATTCGCCACATACTTTCTCTGGTTTTTAGAATGTTAGACTCGCTTACTATAATTTGTAAGTTATTTTTGAAAATAGGGAAGTAGGAACACGAGAGCACCAAATAAAATTTTTTCAGTTGATTCCAAGCCTTCTGGAGAATTGGAGCCAGAGAATCAAGTCTCCCCTATTATCAGTGACACACAGGTTATGCTTTTTACGAGTGTGACTCCTGTTACCTTAGACCACACCTTAACTGTGATGATCTTTTGTTTTCCTTCTGTGAGTTTTTGTTTCCTGATTATAAAAGCAATGTATGTTTGTTATATTAAATTTGGAAAGTATAAAGGAAAATTAAAAGTAATTCAAAGCACTGTTAGCATTTTGAGGTATTTTCTCTGATTCAAATATAAACATACAAATAAATCTATATGTCCTTATTTTTTCAATTGACAGCATGACCTGAACATTTCCTCACATCCTTAAATGAAATTTCTTAAAGTAATAATTACAATGGCTGTGTCATTTTATTCCATGATTGTATGATAATTTATTTTACCAATTTGTGTTCATCTTAATTTTTTGAACTATGGTACTGTGGCTTTACTTTATGTTTCGCTAAACATGCCATACTGTATAATCAACTAGATTCACTGAGCATACAGAATCAGTCTTCTAAGATTTGGGAGGATCTTAAGTTTAGAAGCGTTAAGGGAAAAAAAGCTTCTTTTATGTATAATTTATATATAATTATAATTCGTATATAGTAAGTCTTAATTGATGTTGAGTTCTTTTTTACACAGGATTTGGTCATTTAAGAAGTATAATAGCTTCCTCCCTTTTAAGTCCCATATATTTTCTCCCATTTAAAAAGTCATACTAATGGTTTTTGAGATTTTAATTCTAATTTAAACTTTAATTTTATTCTTCTCCATAATTTCATTTAGTCTAGTTCTTAATGCTTAATTTTAACCTTCCATTATTTCCTTAGTTATTTTAAAGCAACATTGCAACAAAATCATTTCTTTGTATTTTTATTTTTGATTTTCTTATAGATCAGCAGGAGATACAGCAATAAGCTGGATAGTTTTGGAGAGAACCAGAGGCAATAACCAAAGTTGGAAGTCTGTCTCAGGCTTCTCATGGATTACCCCTTCAGCCCCCTGCATTGTATCCTGTATTTAAGTGTAGCTTCTGAAAGGATAGCTTCTCAGACTTGGAAGACCTTGGGCTCTTAGACTGTACATCTCTCCAGGCATATAACAGGCTTCATTTACCGAAATGACTTTTTATTGTGGATTACTGTTCTTATAATTTCAAATTTTATTTGCTCTGATATTTAGGCTCTAGTAGTTACAGCTCTTTCATTGAATTGCTCTTTAAATTTGGGTAATTCACATAACTCCTCTGAATCTGCTTTTTCTTACATAGTGGTATATGCTTGCCTTAGGTAATAACTGTGATTCCTTTCATTTGATTTTAAATAGTCATTCATTTTACTTTATCCCTTAAAAGCTCAGCTAACTAAGAGTTGGAATAAAAAAAAATCTTTGTATAGTAATAAAAATTTTAACTTAATCATTAAAAAGTAACTTACTACTGAGATATTTTCCATTTTCAGTCTTGGTAAGCTACCCTTTTCCAAATTGTATGAGTTTGCCATTCCGTATTGCAGAAGAGCCCCATCTTGCATAATTTTCGGACAGATTATTTAATCTTTCTGAGTAACTGTTACGTTGTAGATGTTATTAATGTGACTCCCCCAGCTCCACAGCCCAGACACCTCTAAGCAGCTAAAATATAGTCTCACAATATTCAAGAGACGCAAAAATGTGTATTTAAAAATAAAGCTCTCACAGATAGATTGGTTGCTGATATGTTGTGGAATTATTAAAAATTGGTTATGTTCATTCTTTCCAGGTTTGGGAGTTGCTTATTAGATCAGTGCCAGTTAATTCTTCTCTGTTTTCCCCATTTGCTCCAGATCAGGGTATCTCTAACATGCCTATAATTTCCTATTAACTATGGGATGTTTTTCTAGGCTTTTGAACCCCACACTTATCATTGAATATTTTAGTGATTTAATTACTGTATTATGTTTATCATGACATTTACTCACAGGAATTTTATCAGATGTCACTAACAGAATGCTCATTTTATTAAATATTTCAATTTATAACTTTCTATCAATTACAACCATTTGTTATATGCAGGTTCTGTTTATAAGTGCATCATTTCATTTGATTTAAACATACCTATGCATCTTGGTTTATCTCTTACAGAGAAAATAGACAATATATTATGGACCCATCGTTTCTTTTTCACCTAATTAAATTTTCTTGTTGTTTTTTTTTGATATGTGTTACTGTTCTGTTTGATTTCATTCATATATATGAAATTTAGCATGTATTTATAGCAGTTTTGCCTGCACTTTCTCTAATACAGTAAGTTCGATTTCCATTTCCTGTACCTACTAGTTCTGAAATGTACTGAATGAAGTGAATTGATTGGGCTTCAGACAATTCTTCTTAGATTGTTCAAGAAATCTCTCCTGGGCTTCCCTGGTGGCGCAGTGGTTGAGAGTCTGCCTGCCAGTGCAGGGGACGCGGGTTCGTGCCCCGGTCCGGGAAGATCCCACATGCCGCGGAGCGGCTGGGTCCGTGAGCCATGGCT
The DNA here is from genome assembly GCF_000442215.2 of Lipotes vexillifer. Taxonomy (NCBI): domain Eukaryota; kingdom Metazoa; phylum Chordata; class Mammalia; order Artiodactyla; family Lipotidae; genus Lipotes; species Lipotes vexillifer. Next base: position 612,510 of record NW_006770074.1, read on the forward strand.
GCTGAGCCTGCGCGTCCAGAGCCTTGCTCCGTGAAGGGAGAGGCCACAACAATGAGAGACCCGCGTACTGCAAAACAAACAAACAAACAAAAAAAGAAGTCTCTCCTTAGGGTAGTTTGCATAAAGACCTTGGCCAATGATCGCAATAAACTCGGCTATAGATGGAAGCCTCAGATGGTGATTTTCTAGTGTTTGGAGGTTGGTACTGTTGTGTGATCCAGGTGGTTGTATCAGTATATTCTGCTTATACTCACTGGGCATTTTTCTCTTACCCTCTAGAGCTGCTAGAAGTTTTGGCTTTAAATTCTTTCCCACAGAGTTGTCTAAACTTCTGTGGTAATTTTACAGTGGCGGAATGTTGTTAAATATCCTCACTATATTCTTAATCTCATCTTTTGATGATCAGGTTAATAAATTTATAGCTCAAACAGTTATGTAATGAGTAAACCAGCTTTCCTATTTTGAGATTATCTTATGTGCTAAAAGACATGGAGACTTTTCTTTAGTAGCAGAAGGATAAAAAGATCTTTCCGTGCTAAATTATGGAGGAGGGCTCATTGAGTCTTTCTGTTTATTCCTTTCCTTCTGTGCTGTGGAAGAAATTATCATTCATTTTCCACTGTGGAATTGGTGCAGGCAGGAGAGGAATTGGGTCAGCTGGTATGCAGACCATCACATAGAAATGAGCACATGTGACAGGTCAGAGAGAGATGCACTGCTGTGCATACCAAGGATATATTCAAACAGGCTAAGTAATGAAGATATGAGGATCCTTGAAACCAGAGTTACAGTCTGGTACATCATGAGTGAGTGTGTGCAAGGAAACTGGGAAGCAGCTGTAGCCAGTAGGAGGGTTAAAGCCTTACAGGATTGTGTCTTTTGGAAGAATATTTCCATAAATGGTATCTGTATAATTTTTGGCATTCTACACAGTGCCTCTGCTGTTTTTGTCCTGAGCACATGACCTGTTGGGAAGAAGCTTGCTTTCCTCTGAAGTGGCTGGTTGGTTGGTTGGTTATTTGAACCATCCCACAATACTTAGGCCCTGAAAGATTTCTTCTTCCTCGTTATGAAAGAGTGGCTTTAAAAAAAAGAAAAAATATGTGGATTTGCTTGAGGTTCTCTGAACCAGACAAGGTTGGGAGATTCAAATATTTCCCTTACGTGATTTGACTCCGATGGCTTAGTTAGTTGTGTCAATGATAGTAGGCTCTTCTGCATATGGTATCAGCTGCTCTCAACTGATTCTCAAGGTACTTTCTTGTTATATAAAAAAAATTATTTTTATCATTATAATGAAATTTTATCAAGTGGTTCTCAGTGCACTTTGTTATGGCTGCATTCTCAAACGTATATTTTCATGGATAAACACAATATGGTATATGCACACACTGTGTACACTCTGCCATAAAAGGAAATTAAGTACTGACATATGGAACAACCTGGATGAACCTGAAAGCATTATATACCATGTGAAAGATGTGAGACACGAAAGACCACTTATTGTATGTTTCCATTTAAAGGAAATGTCCAAAACAGGCAAATTGAAAGAGACAATAAGTAGATTGGTGGTGGCCAGGGGATGGGGAATGAGTGCTCAATGAGTAAAGGGTATCTTTTGGGGTGATGAAAGTATTCTGGAATTATAATGGTGGTGGTTGCACAGCATTGTGGTTATACTAAAATTTACTAAATTAGTATACTTTTGACTGTTGACTGTTGGTGGAATGGCTGCTGAATGAATGACAAGCAGTACTTGGTGTTTCTTTGTTGATGTTACTGCTGGGTGGCATTTTATCCAGTGAGTTGAGTGGTGGGTGAGAGTGGGGACGGGAGTGGCAGCTGAAATGTGCGATGAGTCCCCTCATTAAGGGAAGCATATACTTGTCCAATGATTTGCTAATTCATAGAAAGTGCTGTTGGATGATTACCTTTATGTTCTCATCATTAATGGGAAAAAACGTTTCCCATTTCACATGCTTGACTGATTTCACAGTTATGTGTTCACTTCCTTTTACCTAAAAAGATAATGTCAGGCTCTGAAAATCTGCTTTTCTTCATTTTGGAAACGAGTTCCCAGTCTGTTGATTAGGTGTGGATAACAAGTGTTACATTTTGAGATTCTCTGATATATACAGAGAGGAGTGCATGAGTTAGAGTTCTACTAATAGGAGCAGTGACTGTGGAGGCAGATTATTGGTACACCAAACATGGTTTACCATGTTTCATTATCTTCAGATTACCTGCTGCTGTGAGACAGTGTTCCCATCACCACCAGTTCTTGACCTATGATGTCATACCTTTGGCTAATCTGTGCATTATGTCAGAGCTAAAGATGGAAACCCCAGGGGTTGTCATCAGTCTTTATTGACTATACCATGATGATTAAGGGAGACAAAACGAACTCAGTATCAGAGTGGGAAGTCTATGTTCCTTGTTTATTCCACTAATGGGAAACAGGATCACAGGGCGTGAATTGGGGATGGGGCATAGCCCTTCGATTAGCAGCTATTGGACTTAGAAGTAAAGGAAGAACAACAGGGTAGTCTGCTGTAAAATGTTGGGGGCTTCCCTGGTGGCGCAGTGGTTAAGAATCCGCCTGCCAGCGCACAGGACACAGGTTCGAGCCCTGGTGCAGGAAGATCCCGCATGCCTCAGAGCAACTTAAGCCCATGCACCACAACTACGGAGCCTGCGCTTTAGAGCCCATGAGCCACAACGACTGAAGCCTGCGCACCTAGAGCCTGTGCTCCGCAACAAGGGAAGCCACCACAATGAGAAGCCTGCGCACAGCAATGAAGACCCGATGCAGCCAAAAATAAATAAATAAATTTATATTAAAAAAAAAATTGGGGGGCTTAATCAGTGGTCAGTTGGGAAAGTAATATTTTATGTCCTGCATCCTGCGAGGCATCATGTAGCTGCCTCGGCTATATGAAGTGCTGCAGCTAGTTATAACAAACATTGAGCAGTAGTATCAGACTTGTCAGTGATCAGCATGCCAGAATGCAGTTCCTTGTTACATGACAAGTAGGGAAGACATATGGCAGGCAGGTGGTGGCGGCAGCATCATTATCAGTGCACAGTGAGATTGACAGTTCATTTGCAGATAGTGATGCCCACCTGCTATGGAAACAGTGCACCACTGGGCACCTGGAAGTGTCCTTCTAACAGTGTATAGCCTGCCCTGCATAATCCTTATTGGTTGGCAGACGCTACTAAGTGGTGACCCAGGCCTCATCCTGGGAACTAGTCTGATGAAATAGATATTCAACATTGAAGTCTGGTTGTGAGTAGACCAGTTTTTTGTTTCTTTTTTAATAAAAGTACGTGTTTCTGTTGTATATTTTATTCCAGCTACCACTTGTTTATATTTTTAACTCAACTGTATTTTTTTTCTCCTCCAAATGTAATTTTAAAATCTTAGAAATTTATGGTGAGAAAAGTTCAACGTGTCCCATAATAGTACCTTTGAAGGTGTAAGCCCTTCTAAAAGTGTTGGGTAAGTTCCACCAGGTAGTTTCTAGGTGTGTCCCTGAATTCCCCCAAATAAGATTATAGCTACCATTGTGTCTTTGCTTTTTAAAATTTGAACATGTTATCATAGCAGAATATATAGATCTCCCTTGTTTTCAACAGCTACAGCGTATTTATTGAGACATGCTTGTAATATAGAGGGAAAAAATTGCCGTGGTGGCTGCCAACTTGGAACTTGGGCTAGTGTCAGAGTTAGATCACAACTTGTAATTATGCGTTTGTGTTAAACTACCATGAATGCAAAGGACAGAATGCTTGTACATACATCTTTGTTTCTATAGACTAAATTCCTAGCAGTGGAATTGTTGGGTCAAAAGACATCCACATATTAAATGTTAGTACAATTGCCAGTTTGACTGCAAAAGATGTACCAATTTAGGTTTCTGCTAACAGTAAAAATGCCACTTAGAGAAGCATATGAAAACTGAATGTTCATTAGAGAAGAGCATGGACAACAGTGATTAAATTCCTCTGGAGAACTAGATAGAGGTGGGAAATTATGGTGGGAGGCAATAAAAAGTTCCCCAGAAGGGTAGATCTACATGTGACAGATCTCCACGGAGGACTATTCCTCAGAGAGGGAACGTGTCAGAGCGCAAGACTTCCAAAATTATGTGACAGTTTTATAGGAAGTCAGTGAGCTGTAGGCTACTCTGTCCCATTCTACAGCTGCCTCTGAGAAATGGTAAAGCAGGTACATCTAGTTAGACTTGTGGCACCTAGACATGCAGCTTCAGTTGGCTCTTTTTAGAAAGCAAGAAAATAGATATTTCATACCCTGAGAAAGATGGAATGATTTGTCCTCCATGACTGAGACTTCTACACCTTTATTAATGGGTTTTGGTACAGGACTTCTACTCACTACTGCCTGTGGGTAACCATCTGTTTTCTTGGGAAAGTGATAGAAGTATCCTCTTGAATTCTTCAAGGAGATTCTGCAGTTGTCTGGCCTCTGCCTCGCTTACATGGGTAGAGTACCCCAAGTTAAAAAATACACACATACACACACACACATAATTGTGGCAAGATGCACATTACATAAAATTTACCATCTTAACCATTTTAAAATGTACAGTTCAGTAGTGTTAAATATATTCACATTGTCCTGCAATCAGTCTCTACCTTGCAAAACTGAAAGTATACCCATTAAACAACAACTCCCTGTTCCCTCCTCGCAGCAGCCCCTAACAACCACCATCTACTTTGTTTCTTTGAGTTTGACTACTCTAGGTACCTCATTTAAGTGGAATCATACAGTATTTCTTTTTTGTGACTGGCTTATATAACTTAGCATGACATCCTCCAGACTCATTCAAGTCATAGCATATGTCAGAATTTCCTTCCTTTTTAAGGCTGAAAAATATTCCATTGTGTGTATCTACCACATTTTGTTTCTTCATCAGTGGACATTTGGGTTTCTTCTGCCGTTTGATTATTGTGAGTAGTGCTGCTGTGAACATGGAGTACAAATATTTCTGAGACCCTGGATTGAATATACCTAGAGGTAGAACTGCTAGATCTTACGGTAATTCTATTTTTAATTTTTTGAAGAACTAGAGAAATTTCTTTACTTTGTATCTCTATGTTAGTAATGGAAATGGAAGAACTTTGAGTCTGGGACAGGGCTTCTTTGGCTATGCAGCTGCTGAGAGGCAATTTGCTTCATGAATTTTAGGCTGTAATTGGTGCCTTTGACCTAGGTTTATAATCCAGTGCTAACCACCTAATTTCCTAATACGTATTTGCGGGCTGGGGACTTGGCTGTGTGCATAGACGTACACTGTTTTTGTTAAGAGACCTGGATTTGGAGGTGGACACAGATGCAGTCAGGATGGTCTTTGATCAGTGTCCGTGTGTAGTTTCAGACATTGACCTTAGGTGTTATTGCTCTGGGCACGCTGTGCCTTTGATCAAGGGACTTCGTTTCATTTAGTAGGCCTCTATCTTCTGTGTGAAATCCAGGGAGAGGAAGGTATATCTAAAGGAAGAAAGGCCTATGATGTTAACATCTGACTCTCTTGGAATCTTTTCTTAGCAACGAAACCAAGGATAATTTATACAACAGAAGGGCTGTATCTTTGGGCTATTTTTCTTTGTGCCACTTGGCAGGTATTCCTTAAGCATTATATTTTTTCTTCATCATTCTCCTTTGCGGTCAAGATACACTTCTACCAGTCCAATTCACCATTCTAGCTTTCACCTTTAAGTTAATTTAGCTGAGTGTTTGTTTATTTCCCTTGTCTGAGTGACTTCTAAATGGCAGCTCGCGGGCATGCTGGAGAAATAGGTGTGCTCTGAACGTAGTGAATGCAGGGTGGCTTTTCTGTACTGACTTTGCAATACCTAACCCCCGGAGCAATAGGAATTGATTGGAACTCTTGTCTGGGTGACTACTTTAGCTCCCACTTTTATTGCTTTGGTTTCCCAGTTTGGCCTTTTGTTGAGTGGCCTTTTCCTTTGTAGACTGGCACATATTATGTTTGTAGAGAAAATGTAATATAACCTTTTTGTTTTTATCAATGTCTTAAAAGCATCCTTTTTCCTCCAGTAATACTTCTTAGATGCCATTAAGCAAATCCCCTTTCTTCATATCCCTGAGCCTCTCATCTTAGCCTTATTACAGCTGTTATTTTCAAGACTGGGTGACATTGTGTGTATTCTGCACAAAGGCATGAGTATCCGTGTATTTGTGCTGCTTGTGTGGCTGGAACTCCTCCAGGGAGAGCTCTGGGCGGAGTGATTTAATTTCCCCTGACTGCTGCTGACCTGGGAAACTTTGGACACAGTTGACCATGACTGACACTTGTATAGAGGAGAAAAATGACCCACACTCAACCTTCATCCTCCAGAGGAAAGCAGTGGAGATGGTGGCTCTGAGGAGAAGTAAGAAGAGACATGCAGGGAGGGAACCTGTGGGACAGTTTCCAGTAGTGTTTTGGGGGGCCTTTGGCATTCTTTGGTACAGACACTGTGGTATTAAAATTAGGTATTGGGATGAGTTAAACCATGATGCAGTAATGAGTAATATAGAGGTTGGAGCACTAATGCAAACAGGTTACACTTTTTAGATATATCTGTAGGTTTATAAGGACTTAAGAATCAAGAGGATTAATGAAAATGCTTGCAGCTGCAAGGTTACTCTCACATAGTGGTTTCTGTTTGTCTTTGATCCTCATCAGATTTACTTGAAATATTTTCAATGGTCAGAACTTCATTTCCCTGATTATTTTATATGTGCTCATTATCTACCTCATACATAAACTATGCATCATGTTTCCAACCATTTTTATGTTGTTTTTGTCAGGGTGTTATCACTACTTCTAGAAATCTTTGCCTAGCTCTAATGGCCCTTTATATAAAATGTTTTCACATTTACTTGTGGATCTCATGCCTGTGTATGCTTCTAATTAAATATTTACCAAACTGAGTGTTTCTCGGGGAGTAGTGATGTCCACTTAAATGAATGCCTAATGTCAGGTAGAGACTCTTAGCATCTCCATAGGCCCCGTATGAAGTTGGATTTTACCATTCCTTTCAAAACAGGTAAATGCATTTGCCCATCCGACAAGGGGGTGGGGAGTAATGGTTTCATTTTGTCAGAAATGCATCAAATAAGAAAGCTCCTTGACTCTGTGCTCATGGAGGTTGGGAAGCAGTAGAGGTTAACATTCCATTGATGAAAATGAAATGTGCTCAAAATAGTCCTGACTTTGCCGGGGGTGGGGGGGAGGTGGGAAGGGTGAGTGTAGATCAGAGAGAGCAACATAAATATATGTGAATAAACAGCCAGCCTTAACACCTAATTACAATGATTTTGAAGGGGGTGTTACCGAATACATCTAGGCTGTGGCTTGGAGAGGTAGGAAAGGATCATTGGTTTGTCTCCTGTTTGCACTGTAGATATATAATTTTTTGTCAGTGTATCTGTAAAAGCTCTTCTAATTTAAGACATGCCAGAGCTAAATGATGTCCTAATGGGACACAGAGATTTTAGCTTTTAATTAATTTATTTATTTTTGGCTGTGTTGGGTCTTCGTTTCTGTGCGAGGGCTTTTTCTAATTGTGGCAAGCGGGGGCCACTCTTCATCGCGGTGCGCGGGCCTCTCACTATCGCGGCCTCTCCTGTTGCGGAGCACAGGCTCCAGACGCGCAGGCTCAGTAGTTGTGGCTCATGGGCCCAGTTCATCCGAGGCATGTGGGATCCTCCCAGACCAGGGCTCGAACCCGCGTCCCCTGCATTGGCAGTTAGATTCTCAACCACTGCGCCACCAGGGAAGCCCAGATTTCAGCTTTTGATTGTGCTGAACATAAACATAAACAGTTCACATCTACCAATGGCTCATTTTCTTTCTAACAATACCAATACTCAACAGAAGCATTGATCATAATTACAAAAGCAGATATTTCTTTAATGTGAGTTTAGTTACCATTAGAGTACATTTCAAACACTAAGGTGAAGAATTCTAGACTTAACGTCAGCAACTCAATGATTAAGTCCAACCATTGAGTTGGTAGAGAAGTCGCTGAAAAAGTATCTTCATCAAATACTGAACAGAATATATTTTACAACGATAGTTACAAATTAGAGGAATTTTTTTCCCTTTGTGTGCACATTTATTCTCACCCCTGAAATTGTTTTCTGGAACTGAAAATTACATAAATAGCTTGCCTTTCTAGTCTAGTTAAATAATAGATTTTTTTTTTTTTTTTTCTTGCGTTATGCGGGCCTCTCACTGTTGTGGCCTCTCCCATTTGCGGAGCACAGGCTCCGGACGCGCAGGCTCAGTGGCCATGGCTCACGGGCCCAGCCGCTCCGCGGCATGTGGGATCTTCCCGAAACGGGGCACGAACCCGCGTCTCCTGCATCGGCAGGCGGACTCTCAAGCACTGCGCCACCAGGGAAGCCCAATAATAGATTTTTTAAATGAGAAAATGAATGATAAACATTTTTTATACCATGTTTTTTCATACTTGGTTTAAGAGTATTTACAGGGAATCTTAAAATAGATAACAAAAGTTCCCCGTAGAAACCAGAGAAAGGTATAACCACAAAAGGTAGGATCATGTAATAGAGGATTGAGGCTACGACTCTGGTCCCTTAATGGACAGTCTGGGCATGTACAGTCCAGTATCGCCACCACAGCTGTGTGTGGCTACTGTGCATTTTGAAGTATTGCTGGTCCAGACTGAGATGTGTTGTTCCTGCACAACACACACTGGATTTCAAAGACTTTGTCAGTGAAAGAAAGGGAAAAAAAAAAAAACCCAAAACTTTAAAAATAATATTGGTTATATGTTGATATGATAATGTTTTGGATATTTTGAGTTAAATCAAAAATACTATTAAAAGTAATTTTAGGGCTTCCCTGGTGGCGCAGTGGTTGAGAGTCCGCCTGCCGATGCAGGAGACACGGGTTCGTGCCCCGGTCCGGGAAGATCCCACATGCCGCGGTGCAGGTCCGGAGCCTGTGCTCCGCAACCGGAGAGGCCACAACAGTGAGAGGCCCGCGTACCGTGAAAAGAAAAAAAAAAAGTAATTTTGTTCCTTTTTTTAATGTTGCTGCTAGAAAATGTCAATGTGCATATGTTGCTCTCATTTGTGGCTCTTATTGTTGTTGCCTCCTAGACAGCACAGGGTTCGTTTGACATCCTTTTATGAGAGTTTAGCTTATGTCTGAATAGATGGCTCAGCTGGGAGGTCAGTGTGCCCAGAAGCAGGACCAAGAGGCTCCTTGGCAATTTTGTTTTGAAGCTCATCCTATATCTAGATGAATGGGTGACTGAACTGTGTTCCAAATTAAAAAAAAAAAAAAAAGGTATCTCACATTTTTAGAATGATTACCTACATTGCTTGTTAGCAGTAAAAGGTCAGGAATGCATAAATTAAGTGTTGTCCTATTATGCCCACAGCAAATGGAAACTTGGCTGCTCTCTGTTCCTTGTCTTCCTGATTTTGTAAGGCAAGGAGTGTCCTCCCCAAATTCCTCTAAATAACCTATTAGTTGAGGTGATTCCCCACACTCTACTTCAGTTATCTTTGGTAAATAAAATCTCCCCAACTAGTACCTGCAAATTAATCTGGAAAGTGTCTAAATAAGTACTAAATAGAGTATCATTCTTTAAAATAACCCATATTTATCTGTAAGTTGGGATGAAATATGTATGAGATACATACTCCTGTTTGCTGTGACTCCTTAAGGGGAAAAGTATATTTAATTGAGTGTTTCTGCCTAATGATTCAAAGTCAACATGCATCTTATTTATGCATGTATGTATGTATGCGTGTATTTATGTATTTATCTCGCAGATACTTATCACCTACTCTGTGCCAGGCTGTCCTCCAAGAAAATCAGTATAAAAATAACTGACACAGCTTCGTATGAGTCAGGCCCTGCTCTAAATGCCTCATGTATATTAATACATTTCTTCTTCTAACAGTGAGATAGGTAGAGTTATCCATGTTAAACTGAAGCACGGAAGTGAGGTAACTTTTCCAAGTTCTCACAGCTCGTATGTAGAATTGCTGGTAACCAAAGCCTGCAGTCTGGCAGCTCCCAGAGTCCATGCTCTTATCTAAGCTGCGTAAAATATTTTGTTCCACTTACTTTTGTCTCCCGGCTGCTTTAGCCAGACTTGCCCAGATGATGTGTTTTCTGTTTCTGTCATGAGAATGACGGGCCATACGAGAGCTTTTTTCTTAAGCCAGGGTATTTTTTTGAACAGCCCTTTGTGAATTTATGATTGGCCACATGGAATAGTGGGTGGGATTATATAGTAACTATGCAAAATAACCTCACGTAACAGCCTAAACTCAGACTGTGGCCTGGAAATCTTACGTATCTTTTATGCTTAGGCATTCAGATTTTGTCATTTCATTCTCATCAGCATCATAATGTCTGTGAAGTTGTCTGGTGGTTTGTCACTTTTCTACTGAACGATTAGTTACGTGAAGAGTATCCACAGATTGTCAGAATTCCTTAGGTGTGGCCCAAGTGTATTCTGTTGTACTAAACTATTGCCAGACTTTATAAGAGATTGGGATACAAATTTGGCTTTAAGTTCTCATCTTAGTTCCTCCGAAGGGTCCTTGAAATTGTTTTCAAGGAATATTCCACAATCTAATGCACCAAGGAGGAATCAGATTACCTGCTACCCTTTCTTGTCTTTGAGAACCTCTTTGAGAAATAATACAGGAAATTATATTTTCCTTAATCTAAAGCATTATCCCAATTTCGTATATTGGGATATATACGTATATCCCAATATACGTCTTCCCTCCTTCATGCTTTAAATTAATATATGAAACAGAATGGTTAACAGCTTGACTAAGTGGTCCTCAAAATGCCTAACCACCTCATTTCAAAAGTATCCTCCAGAATTTTATGTCTGAAAGGGTTCCTGATGACACGTATCCATTCATGAAACAAATATTCACTGTGTATGCTCCTACTGTACAGGCCCTATCATGGCAGTTTCCATGAATAAAAGGCATGTTTCTTCCCTCTCCTGGTGCTTACACTCTATCTCTAATAGTTCATAGTAGTAAATGTAAGGTAGGAATTACACCGGTCTAAGAAAACACTACATAGCACACCATGTCTGGCTAAATTATTTTGTAGAATTCTAGAGTTCAGTGATGCTCTAAAGTTGTAGTCTGGTGCTCTCATTTACCAGGTGAATTACGTGAGAAAAGTGAGGCCCAAAGATGTGATGTGTGACTCATTCAATAAGAGAATGACAGGTGGAACCAGCAGGGAGCCCAGGACTCCTTGTGGTCCTTGCTGTAAAGAGGGATCAGGCTCTGCCCTGTGTCCTGTACATGTAAATTCCTGCATACCCAGTGTTCCAGGAGTATCTTTGCTGGAAAAATGAAGGACACATTTGCATTAACCCATTACTTGTTTTCAACTCATGCCATTCCTTATGTAATTACCCCCAAGCACAAAATTCAGGTTATCCACTATTCAGATGAAGACTTTGCTAAGATTTGCAGTTTTAAGTGAAACTGCTCTTTTCCAAAAGAGATTCACAAGTCAGATGAAAAACTCCAAGGCAGGAGAACAGATCTCAGAATCCCCAGGAGGGGGACATAAATGCTAATTACACATTGACTTTAATTCCTGGTTTGTCATAGCTGACTGCAGGTGTGTGTCTTGGCTGTGGGCTATTCTTAGGGCCTCATTTGTATTTGAGAATTTCCTTAATAATGTTACCTCTCCAATGAGCTCTTTAATCTCTTGACTTTCAGTTCTTTCTCTAGATAGAGGAAAAAACTAATTGGCAGGTGAATGTAGAATGTAGTTACTGGTTCTTTTGGTTATTGAAGATGAAAGATTTTGGGGAGGGGGGGTCTTCCCATTGATATTCTTTTTTTTTTTAACATCTTTATTGGAGTATAATTGCTTTATGATGGTATGTTAGTTTCAGCTTCACAACAAAATGAATCAGTTATATATATACATATGTTCCCATATCTCTTCCCGCTTAAGTCTCCCTCCCTCCCACCCTCCCTATCCCACCCCTCCAGGCGGTCACAAAGCACCAAGCTGATCTCCCTGTGCTATGTGGCTGCTTCCAACTAGCTATCTACCTTACATTTGGTAATGTATATATGTCCATGCCTCTCTCTCGCTTTGTCACAGTTTACCCTTCCCCCTCCCCATATCCTCAAGTCCATTCTCTAGTAAGTCTGTGTCTTTATTCCTGTTTCACCCCTAGATTCTTCATGACATTTTTTTCCCTTAAATTCCATATATGTGTTAGCATGCGGTATTTGTCTCTCTCTTTCTGACTTACTTCACTCTGTATGACTGACTCTAGGTCTATCCACCTCATTACAAATAGCTCAATTTCGTTTCTTTTCATGGCTGAGTAATATTCCATTGTGTATATGTGCCACATCTTTATCCATTCATCCAATGATGGACACTTCGGTTGTTTCCATCTCTAGGCTATTGTAAATAGAGCTGCAATGAACATTTTGGTACATGATTCTTTTTGAATTATGGTTTTCTCAGGGTATATGCCTAGTAGTGGGATTGCTGGGTCATATGGTAGTTCTATTTGTAGTTTTTTAAGGAACCTCCATACTGTTCTCTACAGTGGCTGTATCAATTTACATTCCCACCAACAGTGTAAGAGGGTTCCCTTTTCTCCACACCCTCTCCAGCATTTATTGTTTCTAGATTTTTTGATGATGGCCATTCTGACTGGTGTGAGATGATATCTCATTGTAGTTTTGATCTCCATTTCTCTAATGATTAGTGATGTTGAGCATTCTTTCATGTGTTTGTTGGCAGTCTGTATATCTTCTTTAGAGAAATGTCTATTTAGGTCTTCTGCCCATTTTTGGATTGGGTTGTTTGTTTTTTTATTATTAAGCTGCATGAGCTGCTTATAAATTTTGGAGATTAATCCTTTGTCACGTGTTTCATTTGCAAATATTTTCTCCCATTCTGAGGGTTGTCTTTTGGTCTTGTTTATGGTTTCCTTTGCTGGGCAAAAGCTTTGAAGTTTCATTAGGTCCCATTTGTTTATTTTTGTTTTTATTTCCATTTCTCTAGGAGGTGGGTCAAAAAGGACCTTGCTGTGATTTATGTCATAGAGTGTCCTGCCTGTTTTCCTCTAAGAGTTTGATGGTTTCTGGCCTTTAGGTCTTTAATCCATTTTGAGCTTATTTTTGTGTATGGTGTTAGGGAGTGATCTAATCTCATACTTTTACATGTAGCTGTCCAGTTTTCCCAGCACCACTTATTGAAGAGGCTGTCCTTTATCCACTGTACATTCCTGCCTCCTTTATCAAAGATAAGGTGACCATATGTGCGTGGGTTTATCTCTGGGCTTTCTATCCTGTTCCATTGATCTATATTTCTGTTGTGGTGCCAGAACCATACTGGCTTGATTACTGTAGCTTTGTAGTATAGCCTGAAGTCAGGAAGCCTGATTCCTCCAGCTCCGTTTTTTGTTCTCAAGATTGCTTTGGCTATTCGGGGTCTTTTGTGTTTCCATACAAATTGTGAAATTTTTTGTTCTAGTTCTGTGAAAAATGCCAGTGGTAGTTTGATAGGGATTGCATTGAATCTGTAGATTGCTTTGGGCAGTAGAGTCATTTTCACAATGTTGATTCTTCCAATCCAAGAACATGGTATATCTCTCCATCTATTTGTATCATCTTTAATTTCTTTCATCAGTGTCTTATAATTTTCTGCATACAGGTCTTTTGTCTCCTTAGGTAGGTTTATTCCTAGATATTTTATTCTTTTTGTTGCAATGGTAAATGGGAGTGTTTTCTTGATTTCACTTTCAGATTTTTCATCATTAGTATATAGGAATGCCAGAGATTTCTGTGCATTAATTTTGTATCCTGCTACTTTACCAAATTCATTGATTAGCTCTAGTAGTTTTCTGGTAGCATCTTTAGGATTCTCTATGTATAGTATCATGTCATCTGCAAACAGTGACAGCTTTACTTCTTCTTTTCCGATTTGGATTCCTTTTATTTCCTTTTCTTCTCTGATTGCTGTGGCTAAAACTTCCAAAACTATGTTGAATAAGAGTGGTGAGAGTGGGCAACCTTGTCTTGTTCCTGACCTTAGTGGAAATGCTTTCAGTTTTTCGCCATTGAGGATGATGTTGGCTGTGGGCTTGTCATATACGGCCTTTATTATATTGAGGAAAGTTCCCTCTACACCTACTTTCTGCAGGGTTTTTATCATAAATGGGTGTTGAATTTTGTCAAAAGCTTTCTCTGCATCTATTGAGATGATCATATGGTTTTTCTCCTTCAATTTGTTAATATGGTTAATCACATTGATAGATTTGCGTATATTGAAGAATCCTTGCATTCCTGGAATAAACCCCACTTGATCATGGTGTATGATCCTTTTAATGTGCTGTTGGATTCTGTTTGCTAGTATTTTGTTGAGGATTTTTGCATCTATGTTCATCAGTGATATTGGCCTGTAGTTTTCTTTCTTTGTGACATCCTTGTCTGGTTTTGGTATCAAGGTGATGGTGGCCTCGTAGAATGAGTTTGGGAGTGTTCCTCCCTCTGCTATATTTTGGAAGAGTTTGAGAAGGATAGGTGTTAGCTCTTCTCTAAATGTTTGATAGAATTCGCCTGTGAAGCCATCTGGTCCTGGGCTTTTGTTTGTTGGAAGATTTTTAATCACAGTTTCAATTTCAGTGCTTGTGATTGGTCTGTTCATATTTTCTATTTCTTCCTGATTCAGTCTTGGCAGTTTGTGCATTTCTAAGAATTTGTCCATTTCTTCCAGATTGTCCATTTTATTGGCATAGAGTTGCTTGTAGTAATCCCTCATGATTTTTTTTATTTCTGCAGTGTCAGTTGTTACTTCTCCTTTTTCATTTCTAATTCTATTGATTTGAGTCTTCTCCCTTTTTTTCTTGATGAGTCTGGCTAATGGTTTATCTATTTTGTTTATCTTCTCAAAGAACCAGCTTTTAGTTTTATTGATCTTTGCTATTGTTTCCTTCATTTCTTTTTCATTTATTTCTGATCTGATTTTTATGATTTCTTTCCTTCTGCTAACTCTGGGGTTTTTTTGTTCTTCTTTCTCTAATTGCTTGAGGTGCAAGGTTAGGTTGTTTATTCGAGATGTTTCCTGCTTCTTAAGGTGGGCTTGTATTGCTATAAACTTCCCTCTTAGAACTGCTTTTGCTGCATCCCATAGGTTTTGGGTCGTTGTATCTCCATTGTCATTTGTTTCTAGGTATTTTTTAATTTCCTCTTTGATTTCTTCAGTGATCACTTCGTTATTAAGTAGTGTATTGTTTAGCCTCCATGTGTTTGTATTTTTTACAGCTCTTTTCCTATAATTGATATCTAGTCTCATGGCGTTGTGGTCGGAAAAGATACTTGATACAATTTCAATTTTCTTAAATTTACCAAGGCTTGATTTGTGACCCAAGATATGATCTATCCTGGAGAATGTTCCATGAGCACTTGAGAAAAATGTGTATTCTGTTGTTTTTGGATGGAGTGTCCTATAAATATCAATTAAGTCCATCCTGTTTAATGTATCATTTAAAGCTTGTGTTTCCTTATTTATTTTCATTTTGGATGATCTGTCCATTGGTGAAAGTGGGGTGTTGAAGTCCCCTACTATGAATGTGTTACTGTCGATTTCCCCTTTTATGGCTGCTAGTTTTTGCCTTATGTATTGAGGTGCTCCTATGTTGGGTGCATAAATATTTACAATTGTTATATCTTCTTCTTGGATCGATCCCTTAATCATTATGTAGTGTCCTTCTTTGTCTCTTCTGATAGTCCTTATTTTAAAGTCTATTTTGTCTGATATGAGAATTGCTACTCCAGCTTTCTTTTGGTTTCCATTTGCATGGAATATCTTTTTCCATCCCCTTACTTTCAGTCTGTATGTGTCTCTAGGTCTGAAGTGGGTCTCTTGTAGACAGCATATATATGGGTCTTGTTTTTGTATCCATTCAGCCAATCTGTGTCTTTTGGTGGGAGCATTTAGTCCATTTACATTTAAGGTAATTATCGATATGTAT
Organism: Lipotes vexillifer; assembly: GCF_000442215.2. Classification (NCBI taxonomy): domain Eukaryota; kingdom Metazoa; phylum Chordata; class Mammalia; order Artiodactyla; family Lipotidae; genus Lipotes; species Lipotes vexillifer. Next base: position 628,581 of record NW_006770074.1, read on the forward strand.
GTTCCTATTCCCATTTTCTAAATTGTTTTGGGTTCGTTATTATAGGACTTTTCCTTCTCTTGTGTTTTTGTCTAGAGCAGTTCCTTTAGCATTTGTTGTAAAGCTGGTTTGGTGGTGCTGAACTCTCTCAGCTTTTGCTTGTCTGTAAAGGTTTTAATTTCTCCATCAAATCTGAATGAGATCCTTGCTGGGTAGAGTAATCTTGGTTGCAGGTTTTTCTCCTTCATCACTTTCAGTATGTCCTGCCACTCCCTTCTGGTTTGTAGAGTTTCTGCTGAGAGATCAGCTGTTAACCTTATGGGGGTTCCCTTGTGTGTTATTTGTTGTTTTTCCCTTGCTGCTTTTAATATGCTTTCTTTGTATTTAGTTTTTGACAGTTTGATTAATATGTGTCTTGGCGTATTTCTCCTTGAATTTATCCTGTATGGGACTCTCTGTGCTTCCTGGACTTGATTAACTATTTCCTTTCCCATATTAGGGAAGTTTTCAACTATAATCTCTTCAAATATTTTCTCAGTCCCTTTCTTTTTCTCTTCTTCTTCTGGAACCCCTATAATTCGAATGTTGGTGCGTTTAATGTTGTCCCAGAGGTCTCTGAGACTGTCCTCAGTTCTTTTCATTCTTTTTTCTTTATTCTGCTCTGCAGTGGTTATTTCCACTATTTTATCTTCCAGGTCACTTATCTGTTCTTCTGCCTCAGTTATTTTGCTATTGATCCCATATAGAGTATTTTTCACTTCATTTATTTTGTTGTTCATCATTGTTTGTTTCATCTTTATTTCTCCTTGTTAAATGTTTCTTGCATTTTGTCCATTCTGTTTCCAAGATTTTGGATCATCTTTACTATCATTATTCTGAATTCTTTTTCAGGTAGACTGCCTATTTCCTCTTCATTTGTTAGGTCTGGTGGGTTTTTATCTTGCTCCTTCATCTGCTGTGTGTTTTTCTGTCTTTTCATTTTGCTTATCTTACTGTGTTTGGAGTCTCCTTTTTGCAGGCTGCAGGTTCGTAGTTCCCATTGTTTTTGGTGTCTGTCCCGAGTGGCTAAGGTTGGTTCAGTGGGTTGTGTAGGCTTCCTGGTGGAGGGGACTAGTGCCTCTGTTCTGGTGGATGAGGCTGGATCTTGTCTTTCTGGTGGGCAGGTCCACCTCTGGTGGTGTGTTTTGGTGTGTCTGTTGACTTATTATGATTTTGGGCAGCCTCTTTGCTAATGGGTGGGGTTGTGTTCCTGTCTTGCTAGTTGTTTGGCATAGGATGTCCAGCACTGTAGCTTGTTGGTCATTGAGTGAAGCTGGGTGCTGGTGTTGAGATGGAGATCTCTGGGAGATTTTTGCCATTTGATATTATGTGCAGCTGGGAGTTCTCTTGTGGACCAGTGTCCTGAAGTTGGCTCTTCCACCTCAGAGGCACAGCACTAACTCCTGGCTGCAGCACCAAGAGCCTTTCATCCACATGGCTCAGAAGGAAAGGGAGAAAAAGTAGAAAGAAAGAATTAGTAGAAGTAGAAAAAAAGAAAGAAAGAAAGGAGGGAGGGAGGGAGCAAGGAAGGAAGGAGGGAAGGAAGAAAAAAAAAGAAAGAAGATAAAGTAAAATAAATTAAGATAAAATATAATAAAGTTATTTTAAGAAAATAATTATTAAGAGGGAAAAAAACCCAAAAAACAAAAAAACGGATGGATAGAACCCTGGAACAAATGGTGGAAGCAAAGCTATACAGACGAAATCTCACACAGAAGCATACACATACACACTCACAAAAAGAGGAAAAAATCATAAATCTTGCTCTCAAAGTCCACCTCCTCAATTTGGGATGATTCGTTGTCTAAAGGAGGGAAGGAAGGAAAGAAAGAATGAAGATAAAATAAAATAAGGTTATTAAAATAAAGAGTAATTATTAAGAAAAAAATTAAAAAAAAAAAAAAACGGACAGAACCCTCGGACAAATGGTGGAAGCAAAGCTATACAGATAAAATCTCACACAGAAGCATACACATACACACAAAAAAAAGGAAAAGGGGAAAGAATAATAAATCTTGCTCTCAAAGTCCACCTCCTTAATTTGGGATGATTTGTTGTCTATTCATGTATTCCACAGATGCAGGGTACATCAAGTTGATTGTGGAGCTTTAATCCGCTGCTTCTGCGGCTGTTGGGAGAGATTTCCCTTTCTCTTCTTTGTTCTCACAGCTCCCAGGGGCTCAGCTTTGGATTTGGCCCCGCCTGTGCGTGTAGGTCGCAGGAGGGCGTCTGTTCTTTGCTCAGACAGGACGGGGTTAAAGGTGCCGCTGATTCCGAGGCTCTGGCTCACTCAGGCCCGGGGGTAGGGAGGATGACGGAGGGCAGGGTGAGCCTGCGGCGGCAGAGGCCGGCGTGACGTTGCACCAGCCTGAGGCGCGCTGTGCGTTCTCCCGAGGAAGTTGTCCCTGGATGCCCGGGACCCTGGCAGTGGCGGGCTGCACAGGCTCCCCGGAAGGGGTGTGTGGATAGTGACCTGTGTTTGCACACAGGCTTCTTGGTGGCGGCAGCAGAAGCCTTAGCGTCCCATGCCCGTCTCTGGGGTCCGCGCTGTTAGCCGCGGCTCGCGCCCGTCTCTGGAGCTCCTTTAAGCAGCGCTCTGAATCCCCTCTCCTCGCGCACCAGGAAATAAAGAGGGAAGAAAAAGTCTTGCCTCTTCGGCAGGTCCAGACTTTTCCCCGGACTCCCTCCCGGCCAGCCATGGCGCACTAACCCCCTGCAGGCTGTGTTCACGCCGCCAACCCCAGTCCTCTCCCTGCGCTCCGACCGAAGCCCCGCCTGCTCCAGCGGGGGAGCAGACAAGCCTCTCGGGCTGGTGAGTGCCGGTCGGCCCCGATCCTCTGTGCGGGAATCTCCCCGCTTTGCCCTCCGCGCCCCTGTTGCTGTGCTGTCCTCCGTGGCGCCGAAGCTTTCCGCCTCCGCCACCCAGTCTCCGCCCGCGAAGGGGCTTCCTAGTGTGTGGACACTTTTCCTCCTTCACAGCTCCCTCCCGCTGGTGCAGGACCCGTCCCTATGCTTTTGTCTCTGTTTATTCTTTTTTCTTTTGCCCTACCCAGGTACGTGGGGTTTTTTTTGCCTTTTGGGAGGTCTGAGGTCTTCTGCCAGCATTCAGTAGGTGTTCTGTAGGAGTTTTTCCACGTGTACATGTATTTCTGGTGTATCTGTGGGGAGGAAGGTGGTCTCCCTGTCTTACTCTTTTGCCATCTTCCCGGAAGTCCCCCCCATTGATTTTCTTTAAAGACAGCTTGGGGATAGCATACGTTTTGGCCTGGAAGGTGAGATGCTAAGGGTTCATTTTTGTTTGTTACCATTACCCCCATCACCACCACCACCAGAGCTACTAAGTGGCCTTCTAGATGAATAGCTGCTCTCTGGGTAGAGAGCTAATGTTACTCTGTGCCATGTACTTGTGCTGATGAGCTGCTGTCCCACTCCTGTCTGCTGAGGAGGAGGCTTGTCATTGGCAGGTGCAAGGTAATCTTGAGATTCACAGAGTTTGTTTTAAGCAGGGATGAATTTTTCTCCCTGGTAGTGGAATTGAGGGCTTGAGTTTGTTACTAGATAGCTTGGGTGAAAACACAAAAACAGGTGAACATCTCCACAAATTTTTGACTTGCCCCCCCGAATGCCCCAAATTGGACCATACCCTGTGTCTGTACCCTTTTTAAACTTGGCCCTGAATTACTTCACATCCTATGGTATGGATGCCCTTGAGGTTTAGTTCCTGTACAGCACTGATTTCCTGTGTGATTTTTGCCAGAACTTCAACAGGTGTCTACGTGCTTTCCCGGCCCTCTTCTGCTTCCGTAGGTTAGTTATCATGCCTTGCCAGAGGAGGGTTCCAGGGTGGGTCAGTACAGACAACATGCAGAGGACTCCTTCCTTCCCAGGGATTTGAGTCAACCTTGCTTCTGTGTGTGTAGACCTCCCATTCCTTGCCCTGTCTTTGGCCTGTAATAACTCTGGCCAGATGCCTACAGGGAAACTATGAAAACTTCTTTGTTGGAGGTACTAGTTTTTCAGCCTTACCCCCACTCCTGGGCTGTTCACATTCCTCACATTTATCCATCTCCTTAGCTTTAGACAGATGATAAGGCTGGGCAGTAGTGTCAGTGAAGACCTCTGACCTAAGGAGTCCTCTTTATATTTTCTTCTTTCTGTGTTGTTGTATGATGATAGTACTTCTCATGAGAAAGATTTACCTTACTTTCAGCCCTTAATTGGCTTTTCTCGCTGATGTGGCTCCTTGTTGCTTTTAAAACATGATTAGATGGAGTGTTTAAGTGAGTGATCTGACAGAATTTGGAGGCAGCTGTCCTTCTGGAAATTTCCATATTCATTTTTAAAATGGTTTTTGGAGCAACAGGCAGTTTGAAAGGATTTTGATGCTGCTCACCAGCAGTGTGGCTGAACTTGATGCTTGTACAGCGTGCCGCCTCTAAGCTGACCGGTGGGAACTAAAGTCGTAGTTAGGAAAGGGAATTCTGGACTTTCAGATCATGGGGATGGCTTCAGGGTGCTTGACTCCTCAGTACAGTTATGTAACAGGTATGTAACCTCGGCCATGACCAAAGACAAGCATTTGCCTTAATGCTATAATACAGACTCTGTGTGTTTGCTAAGGGATACCACATACCACTTTCTTTTATTTATTTATTTATTTTTTTACAACTTTCTTTTGACACATACACGTCCTCTTGAAACGTTTCGTAAAGAAAAAGCATCGCTCAGTGTGTCCATATCCATGTTTAGTGTATACTAGGATTAACCTAGTATTAAAGGTTCGTCCGGTCCAATCCATCCCCCACCCCCAATTTCCTAACTCTAACTGTTGGTATCGGGTGTAGTTAGCTGCATCATTTTGATTCACGTCCCAAGAATCTCTGTGGCTGCCATCTTGTTTGTTCTTCTTGATAGCTCTTAACACAGGCCTTGAGAACTTATGGCAGGCTGAAACTACATGCAGTTTTTCTGTAGAGGCATTCATTCATATTTTTGAACAGATTTTCAAAGGAGTCTGAAAAGGTTAGAGAACTGCTTTACCATAATGTCTAGGAGTCCTCCAGGAATGTTCCAAATCTCTTCTCTGTGGAGTATCATTTATGTAAGGCCTTAAAGGTTCAGCCATTTTTCCTTCTCTCTCTTTTTTTTTTTTGCGATATGTGGGCCTCTCACTGCCGTGGCCTCTCCCGTTGCGGAGCACAGGCTCTGGACGCGCAGGCTCAGCGGCCATGGCTCACGGGCCCAGCCGCTCCGCGGCATGTGGGATCTTCCCAGACCGGGGCACGAACCCGTGTCCCCTGCATCGGCAGGTGGACGCACAACCACTGCGCCACCAGGGAAGCCCTTTCCTTCTCTCTTGATATCAGTCATCCTTTAGGTTCACAGCATCTTTTAGGCTCAAAGCAAAATTGAACAGAAAGTACAGAGAATTCCCGTATCTCTCCCCCCTGTCCCCCACATACTTCCTCCTCTGCCATCAACAGTCCCACTCCAGCGTGGTACATTTATTATAATTGGTGAGCCTACATGGACACAGCATCATCTAGAGTCCATAGTTCACTAGGGTTCACTCTGGGTGTTCTATATTGTATGGATTTTGACAAATGTGTAATGACATGTATCCATCATTATACTTGTATACAGAATAGTTTCACTGCTGTCAAAATCCTGCCCTCACATCTGTTCATCCTGTCTCGTCCTGCTAACCCCTGGCAATCAGTGATCTTTTTACTGTCTTTGTATTTTTGCCTTTTCCAGAACGTCACAGTTGGAATCATACAATATATAGCTTTTCGATTGGCTTCTTTCTCTTAGTAATATGTATTTCAGATTCCCCCATGTCTTTTCGTGGCTCGACAGCTCATTTCTTTTTAAGGGCTGAATAATATGCAGTTGTGTTCATGAACCACAGTTTATGCATTCAGTTACTGAAGAGCACTTTGGTTGCTTCCAAGTTTTGGCATCTTTATAAAGCTGCCAAAAACATCCACGTACAGATTTTTGTGTGGACATAAGTTTTTTACTGTCGGGATGTATGGTAAAAGTTTGTTCTATCCAAAACCATCTCTGAGAGTGCCTGTACTGTGTTGTATTCCCAGTAACAGTGAACGAGAATTCCTTTTGTTCCCTATCCTCACCTGCATTTGTTGTCAGTGTTTTGGATTTTGGCTATTATAATAGTTGCGTTGTGGTAGCTCATAGTTTTTTTTTTTTTTTTTTTTTTTTTAGATGTTGGGGGTAGGAGTTTATTAATTAATTTATTTATTTTTGCTGTGTCGGGTCTTCGTTTCTGTGCGAGGGCTTTCTCTAGTTGGGGCAAGCGGGGGCCACTCGTCATCGCTGTGTGCGGGCCTCTCACTGTCGCGGAGCACAGGCTCCAGATGCGCAGGCTCAGTAGTTGTGGCTCACGGGCCTAGCCGCTCCGCGGCATGTGGGATCCTCCCAGACCAGGGCTTGAACCCATGTCCCCTGCATTAGCAGGCAGATTCTCAACCGCTGCGCCACCAGGGAAGCCCAGCTCATAGTTTTTTCAGTTTGCATTTCCCCAGTGACGTGTGGAACATCTTTTCCATATGCTTGTCATCTGTATGTCTTCCTTGGTAAGATATCCACGTCTTTTGCCCACTTTAAAATTGGGTTTTTCATTTTCTTATGGTTGGGATTTAAGAGTTCTTCCTATATTTTAGATTACAGTCCTCTATTAGAGATGGCTTTTTGCAGATATTTTCCTCCGCATGTGTGGTTCAGCTCTCTTTCAGTTGTTTTTTAAAATCTTAGACCCACAAAGTCATACTGTGAGTGAGGTCAGCTTTTACAGTTGTGCTGGCACAGGGGGCTGCTAGTGAGCTGTGTTGCAAATTCTCAGCCTTAACTACCTTGATGCTTTTTTTTTCTAACATCTTTATTGGAGTGTAATTACTTTACAGTGGTCTACCTTGATTCTTTATTTTCAGGTCAACGTGACTGTGGACTACATTAGACCGGCCAGCCCAGCCACAGAGACGGTGCCTGCCTTTTCAGAGCGTACCTGTGCCACTGTCACCATTGGAGGAATGTGAGTGTTCTGGCTGGTAGCAACTCGGCCCTGTCCTCATTCAAGGCTCTCCTCCCTTTTGTCCTGATTTGCTGTCTGTTACTCTTAACTCGGTGGCTTATAATTGTTATGTGCCTGTGTAGCACTTTGTTTGCAAAGTACTGCATAATCGCTCATTAGTTAATCGTATACTTTCATTATTGTCATTATTTAAGACTTATTGGGCTCTGTGTGCTTGGCACTATGTAGCAGTCATTATTACTGTTAATAATGCCGTTTATTGAGTGTCAGTCGGGCCCTTAGGTACTGTGCAAAATTAGAAAGATTCTCTGCGTATTAGTTTAATTGTAGGCCAGAAAAAGAAGAGAGGTTAATTGGACCTTTTCTTTGTACAGATGTATATAATCAATAGATGACAGGGTCTCCCTCTTCTACTCCACTGACCTTACCCTGGTTACATTCCAAAGTCTTTTGGGAGCTCGGTTGAGGAACAGCCTTCCAAGGAGCTATCTGATGGGGGTAGTAGGAAGCCTGCTGGGCCGTGCTTCCACAATAAATATTAAAACAGTCAGTCAGTCCCCAGGAGCAATTCTTACCCTGCATAAAATACACCAGCGTGCTAATTGTCTCCTTCTCTATTTCACAATCTTAAATGGTGTTTGTTACCAAACAGGTATTTTTCTTTTCTTTTAAAAGAGGGCATGGTGGAGGGGAAGAAAAGGATAGGCTTCTCATCAAAACAGGGATTGTTTTGTTGAAAGTACAGTGAAGCCCATTGGGAGAAACACCTCTCTCTAAGCTATAGCATGCCTCTGAAAGAAAGAGGATCTGGTGGCTAACTTACTTTCCAGAAGCTCTCCTGCGAAACAGGAGCTTCTCCCATCCGTCGCCCCGCTCCCCCCGCCCCCATTCATGTTGTCACTTTTGGAAACAGGTATTTTTAGCTACTGTTGCGGCTCCTATAGGTATTAATGTTGTTGATGTTCACGCAGCAATCGGAGACTTCACTTTTGCTGAGAGGAACTGAATATAGGCTTTTGATATCATTACCTTAATAGCATCACAGGCATCAGGTTATTTTTAGAATCAGGTTCTTGAGAAATTAGATAATATTTTTGGAATGGAGGAAACTAGGAAATATTTTGCTCATTCTTCCATCTGTATAACTTGCAACAACAATTATTACCAATTTGTCACCAATTCTTAGGAGCTTGATGCATGCTTTCCTCCTGTGGAAAGCTGAAAAGTTAGTATTCCCCAAGATTAAGATTTACACTGCCACAAACAAGGAGTCCTCTCCGATAACTGCTCCTTCTATCTACTTACTGGTTAAAACAACACCACTGCTGCCAAAATGCACATCTTTTTATTTTTGGCAGATGGCTTCTATTCGTGTTTTTCTAATGACCCATTAGAGCGGATTCTTTTTTTTTTCTATTTGGTTACCATTGAAGTATACTTTCAAAATAAATGTACACTGCTTAAAATTAGATATTCTGGAAATGTTCTCTGGGGCGTTAACATTGACCTTTCTATCTCCCAGTTCTTGTAATTACATCATAAGTATTACTTTTGCATTATTTACCAAGGTATTTACCTCGGATTAGACAGGCTTGGCAGGGTACCCCGGGTGCGCTGAGTTTCCTCATAGATTTGTTTCTGTTAAACTAGACTTTATGAGTAAACTGCTGGGCGGTAACTGGGAGAAATGTGGGGATGTACTAATATTTTTGAGCCCAAACCTCACCAGATAGTAAGCTCCCTGAAGACAGGGATTTTTATCTTGTTTATTCCCTGCTGTAGTCTCAGTATTCAGCAGTTGGTAGGAGTTCGATAAATTTGTGAGTGATTGTTTACTGTATTGCACAGTGTCCCTTTATGAAATAAAACTGGGAGTACTTAGATGTTTCATTACCTGTGACAGCTGTTTCTTCTGAGCTACAGGTTTATTTTAATCTGATAAATATCAAAAAAAAAAAAAAACCCTTGTATCTGATAGTTTTCCTTGTTTATTTGGTTATTGGAAGGTCAGTGCCAAAGATAGGGCATCTCTAGAAAGTCTTCCTGGTAGCATGCTTCTGATGTTCAAGTCTTCCTCATGGCTTCTCTTTGTTTTCCCATGGCCTTGATTTTATTTTCATTTTTTCTTGAATTTTCTCTACTTAAATCATTCCAAATAATACTGTAGGAGAGTTGAGGTATTAATAATAATGTCCAAAATACTCAGCTTATATTTAGAATTATACCGAAATCCTTCTATCTGCTTTTAATGGTTATTCAGAAACATTGGCTAGAGCAGGGGATTTAATTTTTTTATCCCAAATATTTTAATTCCGTTTTATTTTTTTTCATTTATTTATTTTTTTTGCGGTACGCGGGCCACTCACTGTTGTGGCCTCTCCCGTTGCCGTTGCGGAGCACACGCTCCGGACGCGCAGGCTCAGCGGCCATGGCTCACGGGCCCAGCCGCTCCGTGGCACGTCGGATCCTCCCGGACCGGGGCACGAACCCGCGTCCCCTGCATCGGCAGGCGGAATCTCAACCGCTGTGCCACCAGGGAAACCCCTTAATTCCATTTTAAACACAAAAAGGTATTTATATCTCCAAATCTTTGATATATGGGCAGCAAGGACCCACTGTGAGTCGCATAACTTTCTCTATGGAATGATGACTTAAAAATACTAATTATGGAATCCTAGATCTTTGTGATTTACATCCCCCTCATCTGTTATAGTTTTCCTGCTCTGATTTTTGCACATTTTGCAGCCATTTAAAAGCCATTCCTCTTATTAAACCTTTTAAAACAATGTTTCGTAAAGACACTTTCTTTTGGTACTCATATTTCAATTATTGATATAAAACTTAGTGAAGTACATAATAAAAATGACCAGTATAAATCTGGGGACAGAAACAGATTGGGATAGAAGTGCACAGGTGTGTTAGAGTGGTCCTCAGTCACTAACTGGTATCAGCCTCTGGGTTTGGGGGAGATCATAGAACATGTGGGCCAGTTAAGGAAAGGTTGCTAGGAGAGCTCCTCTAGTAATTCATTACCTCTCTCGTGAGAGGCCTTAGGCTTTGTTCAGCTTGTAGAGATGCCGCAGAATTAATGATCTTATCTAAACTGTGTCTAAACGATCCAATCTAAACTATGTCTGGGGTTGCCTGGTGGTGCAGTGGTTGAGAGTCCGCCTGCCCATGCAGGGGACACGGGTTCGTGCCCCAGTCCGGGAAGATCCCATATGCCGCGGAGCGGCTGGGCCCGTGAGCCATGGCCGCTGAGCCTGTGCGTCCGGAGCCTGTGCTCCACAACAGGAGAGGCCCCAACAGTGAGAGGCCCGCGTACCACACACACACACAAAAAATCGATTCTCGAATAGCTTTTCTCAAACTGCTCATTCCAGGGGAAAGAGAAGGAAGAGACAGATGAGATGGCTTCTTTCAGGATTATTTCAAAGCAGATTTTTCAGTGTATTTCACATGCCAAAGTGTGTGAATTATCCCTATCCTCCATAGGGTTCCGTCTCATCCTCCTGTTGTTTTCTCTTGCTGTATGGGTCTGCGTCGATTCACATGGTCTTTGGGAGGCCTCTCTGGTGGAATCGTCTTCAACTCCCCCTCTCTTGCCCTCTGGGGAATCAATGAAAACGAGGTTCATCATTCCTCTAATAGATTAAAATTTTTTTCTTGATTAACTTCACTATGGAGTTGGCAAGAGTTGTTACCTGTTAATCAAAACAGTTTAAATAAAAAGATCAAACTTTGAGTTGTTTCTCATTCTCTGGCTCCCAGGTTGGGAATTAGCTGATCCTTTTAGGCCTGGATTGTGACAGGAAGCTGTCAAGATGGCACTTCCTGTTAATTACTCTTTATTGTATGTAAGACACTTATATAACTCTTCTTGTGATTTAGTGTTCTATGTAATTAGCTTCAGCGATTAAAATCTCATTCTTCCGTTTTTGCCAGAGCCTTCCTGGGGAGCAAGTTTTGTGGGGTGACCTTTACTTGTGCTGGACTTCCCAATTACTTTTTTTTTTGGCGGTACGCGGGCCTCTCACTGTTGTGGCCTCTCCCCTTGCAGAGCACAGGCTCCTGATGTGCAGCCTCAGCCGCCATGTCTCACAGGCCCAGGCGCTCCGCGGCGTGTAGGATCTTCCCGGACCGGGGCACGAACCCGTGTCCCCTGCATGGGCAGGCGGACTCTCAACCACTGCGCCACCGGGGAAGCCCCCCAATTACTTTTGAGCTGCAGTTTGGCAAACCCATATTGCCTATTAACTGATTGCCCATGTCTTTTCTGCATATCACATTTTCAAAGAAAAGTGTTAAAAAAATTTTTGTTCACATTTATAAAGGGCCACCTAAAAATATGACTTGGGGTCAAGCCTCACACGTGTACGCTCATAATTACCACCACCCCGTCCCCCATCCCTGGAAAATTGTCACATATCCAGTAGATAGTGTCATTTAAGGTTTTGCCCCCTTCTCATTATGTGAAGTATGTCACAATAATAGGAGACAATAGACATGGCCCATTTTGGAAAAGTGAAAGATGGGACAGAGATGAAACTGTGCAATAGGAACAGTTGGGAAATGCCTCATTTCTGCACAAGGTCAGTTTTTTGAGAGGTGATTGGAGTTTTGTAACTGTGATGTTTGAAACATTGTTTTCATCTCTGCTCCCGGCCACATTCATGTAAAGCCACTGCTGCCCACCTTGATGCCTGTGTGGGGTCCTTACTACCAGAGATGTTGTGGCAGATCTCTTGGGCTTGGAGCATCTTAGTTACTCTTGCTGTAATAGTTATCATCTGGCAGGAGCAATGCCATCTTTATGAACTTCCTTTGAGGCTCTCTGGCTTCTTCATAGATAGTTGGTCTTTATTATTTTTATATAAATCAGACTATTACACTTACAAGGAATCAGACTTCTTTTTTTTTTTTTTTGATGCGGGCCATTTTTAAAGTCTTTATTGAATTTGTTACAATATTGCTTCTGTTTTATGTTTTTTTGGTTTTTTGGCTGCGAGGCATGTGGGATCTTAGCTCCCGGACCAGGGATCGAACCCGCACCCCCTGCATTGGAAGGCAAAGTCTTAACCACTGGACTGCCAAGGAAGTCCTAGAATCAGACTTCTTTTCCTTTTTTCATTTTCATTGGTTCTAGTTTGCAGGCGTACTTCCTCAGCTCTTCTGTTAGTGACTGAGCATGAGGTTAAGGTATTCTCTTTCTTCGAGAAGAATACTTTTCTAATTCTAGTTCAGTTTTTCTCAGCCATAGTAGGAAGCAGTGTCATACCATCCCTAGCTTTTCTGGCTTGAGTTCTGTAGCTGTAAGGCTTTTGCTGTCAGGTCAAATCTTAAAACACACTAATGTCTGCCTTCCAAGCTAAACATAGGAAGAACGTGACCTCCTGAAACCCCATTTTCTGTCCTAGTGTCCTTACTCACCAAGTGGCCCATAATATTCTGAAGAGGTACTCTTTCAGTACCTGACATAGTATTAATGTCAGTGGCTCGGCCAGGAGGTAAAATCTGGGTTGTAGCCACCACTTTTCTGCACAGATTTGTTGTTTACACTTCATCTACTTTAGTGGGTTTCCCCCTCCAACCTTTTCCTGCTTTTAAGGGAAAAGAAGACATCAGAAGAAACATTCCTCCTCTCCCGTCACCCCCAAACACCTAAATCATAAACACCTAACCGACCTTCACCTCTAAAAAGCCCCGTAGGTTGTTTTCTCAGCCTCACAGTCTGCTGTGTTGAGTAGTAGAATTATTTATGCCTATCCACCATCCTGAAGACATTGGAAGCATCTGTGGCATTTAGCTTAGAATACTTTGGAAAGAATGGTTAAGTAACTGCACCTATCTCCTGCTAGCTTTAGCACAGTGACCATTTTAAGAGAATGGCCCCATACAGCACCATAAGAAGGAACTTGGTTGTGGCAGAGGGTTCAGGTGGGAACACTGCTTCATTTCAGTTAGATCTTGAACATCTTGTGGCTGTCTATGTGTGGGAATCTCATGCGGCTGAGTCTTTTTTTTTTCTTTGTAAAGCCCTGATGCTTTCAAATTATTGTATTACCCTCATCACTATGTATGGAAGTTCAATTAAGCTTTTCTTAATGGAGCACTTTTGGCTGCGAGGCATGTGGGATCTTAGCTCCCGGACCAGGGATCGAACCCGCACCCCCTGCATTGGAAGGCAAAGTCTTAACCACTGGACTGCCAAGGAAGTCCTAGAATCAGACTTCTTTTCCTTTTTTCATTTTCATTGGTTCTAGTTTGCAGGCGTACTTCCTCAGCTCTTCTGTTAGTGACTGAGCATGAGGTTAAGGTATTCTCTTTCTTCGAGAAGAATACTTTTCTAATTCTAGTTCAGTTTTTCTCAGCCATAGTAGGAAGCAGTGTCATACCATCCCTAGCTTTTCTGGCTTGAGTTCTGTAGCTGTAAGGCTTTTGCTGTCAGGTCAAATCTTAAAACACACTAATGTCTGCCTTCCAAGCTAAACATAGGAAGAACGTGACCTCCTGAAACCCCATTTTCTGTCCTAGTGTCCTTACTCACCAAGTGGCCCATAATATTCTGAAGAGGTACTCTTTCAGTACCTGACATAGTATTAATGTCAGTGGCTCGGCCAGGAGGTAAAATCTGGGTTGTAGCCACCACTTTTCTGCACAGATTTGTTGTTTACACTTCATCTACTTTAGTGGGTTTCCCCCTCCAACCTTTTCCTGCTTTTAAGGGAAAAGAAGACATCAGAAGAAACATTCCTCCTCTCCCGTCACCCCCAAACACCTAAATCATAAACACCTAACCGACCTTCACCTCTAAAAAGCCCCGTAGGTTGTTTTCTCAGCCTCACAGTCTGCTGTGTTGAGTAGTAGAATTATTTATGCCTATCCACCATCCTGAAGACATTGGAAGCATCTGTGGCATTTAGCTTAGAATACTTTGGAAAGAATGGTTAAGTAACTGCACCTATCTCCTGCTAGCTTTAGCACAGTGACCATTTTAAGAGAATGGCCCCATACAGCACCATAAGAAGGAACTTGGTTGTGGCAGAGGGTTCAGGTGGGAACACTGCTTCATTTCAGTTAGATCTTGAACATCTTGTGGCTGTCTATGTGTGGGAATCTCATGCGGCTGAGTCTTTTTTTTTTCTTTGTAAAGCCCTGATGCTTTCAAATTATTGTATTACCCTCATCACTATGTATGGAAGTTCAATTAAGCTTTTCTTAATGGAGCACTTGGCTCTTACAAATCAGCAGAATCCTTTACTGAGCAATATGTGTTCTTTCTTTCACTTTTCTCTATTTTTTTTTTCTTTTCTCAGTATCAACTGAGTAGAATGTCAAGGACTGGGTGACAGTCTATACTGAGCTGATCTTCAGGAAGGCCCCCTTATCAATTTCACAAACTATACCAGGGAGAGCCTGGGAGAAAGTGAGGCTTTTCTCCAAATAAGGGGAACTCATCCTAAGGGAGGAACATTCTGGAATGTTTAGAGATATGGATAAGTGTGTTCAAAATCATCTTAAGTTAAAGGCCCTGTTTGGAAAAAGTAGAAATGCTATCTATTCCGATTTCTGTGGGCCCTCAAAGTAACTTAGTGAGGGACTGGGCCCAGACAGGAGACCAGTTGCTCCTTCTATATTTGTCTGCTGAGAACAATAGATTTATCTGTTTGTTTCTTCAGCACATATTTGTTGAGCACCTGCCGTGCACCAGGCACTGGAAATATAGCCCTGAACAAAGTCTTAAGCATTTCCCTGTGCCGAGGCTCTCCCGGCTGCACTTCATTCTCAGGAACTTTCTCGACTCTAGTCGCTGAGATGTCAAGAGTCCTTAAGGGTATTCACTGGCTTTGCTGCCCCCAGAACCTTGCTTCTGCAAATTTTGGCTTTAAGAAACACAAGTGACTTTATATAAACAGTACCTTAAAAGGCTCTTTTCTATTCAGATTTTGCCTGGGACTTTTAGAGAATCTACCACTCAAACAAGTTGAAATAAAAATAAGAGATAATCCCTCTTACATCTTTATTTTTAGATGAGTCAATAACTTAACCTGTCAGTAGACAAAATGAAATGCTCAAGCGACTACCCACTGAAGCCATTTTTCCTTTTCCTCTTCACATTACCATTCTTGGGTCGTTCAGTGTTGGTGAAGCTTTGTGAGTCCTGACAATTCACCGTGGTTCTCATCCTGCTCCATGTTCTCTTAGGGACCTAAAGACCTGCTTACCTTACTCCTGCCTCACCGGGCAGAGGACCCGATGCTAACTTCTAACAGAGACTGCTTCTCACTTTTTTGGTTGGTTATCCTTATAACCCTATATATTAACACAACTAATTTAAAAAATTTTTAGCTTTAAACAGTATCTCTTCATTTTTTAGTGTTTGCACTATTATTTCTACCCTTTAGCCCCTAGTTTTCTTACATTATTTTTGTCTCACCAATGGTAAACTTTATAATGTTCAATTACTGTTTCTGATTAACTTTATATAGTGTCTATGTACTGCCCACTCTGAAAGATTAGGAAATCAGAATGCTTACACTTTTTTCTTATTCTTTTAAAAAAGTGGGGTTTTTTTGCTTTTATCAAGATTTATAGCATTTATTCAGTTTCTCTTCTGTCAATGTCATTGTCCTCTAACCTTTGCTTGCAAGATGTTCCTAAATATTTAAACCTATCCCCCATCCCCTAGCAGTTATAATTGTGTAAGTGTTAATGTTGGACCAAAAAACATGATAGTGTGATTAGACCTACCATAAAAGAAATCCATGTCATTAAATGTCCAGAGAACTGTTGAATTAATTGTGTGTGTCTATATCCCTTCTTCCTTTTTACACTTCTTGATATACAGTTGCCACTATATCTCAAGTCATTCTTTTTGTGGGTTTTCCTCTCATTTGTTGAAGAACCTTGATTTTTCTCATGTTTTGGGTGGTAAAGTTTCTGAATTTCTGAAAATGTCTAAATTTTTTTGCTTATGTTCTTGATTATTAGTGTCATTATAAAATTATGGCTTCAAAATTATTTTCCTGAAAACTTTGAAGACACTGTGTTCTGTTGCTTCAACAACGTTTATGAGGAATCCAATTTCTGTTTCTTTAAATGTAACATTTTTTTCTGGCTCTGGAAGAGTTTTTACAATTTACCATTAATTGTTGGTTTTCTGAAATTTTATCAAAATATTTCGATGTCCTTTTTGCTTCATACTCGATTGTCTTTTCAACACTGACCACTAAAGAGATTTTTTTATTGTTCTTGAATTATTTTCTTTTTCTTTTGTAATATTGTATCTACATATATCTAACTTTTCTTCCAAATTTTTAAGACCACCTCTGCATTTTTGTCCTATATTCAAGGAGGTGTCTTCATTGTTTTCCCACTTGCTTAGCCAGCCAGCCATGTATATTGACTCATTTACATTCATACCGTCTCTGATTCATTCATCTCACTCATTCATGTACTTACTTGTTATTTCATATACCCAGTCTTTAGAGAGTGCCTGGTGTGTACAAAGCACTGGGTTAGGCACCAGGAATATATGGCCGTTCTAAAATAGAAATGATTTGTGCCCCCATGAAATTTACATACTAGTCTATTAATCAAACCCATTTTACTTTTTAATGTCAGCGCTCATATTTAAATTTTCTGTTCTTTAAGTGCTCTATTTTAATAGCATCCTCTTCTTAGTCTATGAATATAATATTTTCTCTATCTCTGAGAATCTTATTTAAAAATTAAGCACTTCTTCCAGCTTTCCCCCATGACTAAATGCTCTTTACTTTGTTCTTTTTCTTTCATAAGTCCTCAAGCATTTTGCGAAGCTTGACCTATATTTATGAAGAAAGGACCAGGAGTTGGCATGGTTGTTCCTCTGCAATTTTCTGTGTCTGCTTCTCCAAGACATCTGTCATAAAAAAAGTCATAAGGGAACAGGAATTATCAGACGCAGCCTTCCTTATATGGTGCCTGAAGGTGGACCTGGAACATAGAGGAAGCAGGCAAATTTCAGACCCCACTAAAACTGTCAAGTCATGGGGGGCTTTCATCACCTGTTAGAGAGCCTTAGTGCATTTCCCTGGGATGGCCTATGAGGGGGGACCAGGGGTGGGGTGGGTCTGTGATGTGTTCGGCCTACTCTCTCTAAACACGGTGCCTCTGCTTAACTTTCAGGCCACAAAATTCATCTACCAAAATCACCTGCCCTCTGTTCTATTATAACATGTGTGTTTTTTGAAGTGAATTATCTCGTGTGACATCGGTAATTTGGGGAAACACATTGATATAAAGTAGAAGTCGTATTGGTTTATAAGTGATGTTCCCAAATACATTGAAGTATTGAAAACAGTAAGGGATAAACTTTCTTACATTTAAAGGGAGAACTTTAGCAAGTCTTTATAAAGACTTAAATAAGAAAAATCTAAGTGTAAAGTTGAGGAGTCTATAGTAGGAATTTCCTTTCATGTAAGTCATGACTACATTAGTGACTTCAAGAACCTTTATGCCTTTTGCTATGTTAAGCCCGGTAGCAACCTGTCAGTGAGGTCACAAAAGCTATGAAGACACTTTTTCCAGAATTAAAACAGTGGATAAATGAAGAAGACTACACTATGCATCAGACTGTTTTGATTAAAATGGTCTCTGTTGATGGCACAACATTATAAATCAACTATACTTCAATTAAAAAATAAAATTTTTTTTAATGGTCTCTATTGAAAACAAAGCCCTGTAGTCCCTTCTCTAGATGGAAGAGAAAGAATCAGAGCCCCAGAGTTCAAGGCTACTCGAACCCTAGAGATTTTTCATTGTGCACCATTTTTATTAGGGTCGTTTTTGCTGGTGCTTAGGCTAGAAAGTTCATAGGGTTTAAGACGACTGAGTATAACCCTGTTTGTTTCGGGGTTTGGGTGGTTTTGTGGAATGTGAACTGCTTGGGATCACACAAACAAGTACGTGCTGGAAGAAATGCCTGTGCTTGCTGGTTAGGGCCTTTTTCTTTTACCAGGGGTCAAAACTCTCTGCTCCTAGCAGCTCTGTGGGCATCACAGGGATGGATGGGGAAGAGGCTGGCTGGCCGGCCCTGCTCTTGTGAATGCTGTTGCTGATTAATTGCTCAGATGGTGTTCCCAAAGCCTACTCACCGTGTGCTTTGTATGTGTCAATAAAGGCCCTTGAGGCGCCCCTGATTTGCCACCCATCTGATCCGATCTATTTTCTGTCTTTCAGGATTTGTGCAAACTTTCTGATATGCTGTTAACACACTTTCTTATTTCCCAGCGCTATTAAGGCTTTATTCTTGTGCATATCTGTCTTTTCTCTCATTTCAGTGGGACCTTGTAAAGAATGTCATGTGGACATAAGTTCTCAGTCTGCCATTCTGACCTCCCTCAAGCATTCTTTATTTCTTCCTTTGGAGAGTGCAATTGATGTGATAAGGAGAGGGGACATTTGACATGATTACCAGTAAGCACAAATTGTGTCTTTTAATGCCATATCTCAGCCCCTTTCTCTTTACAGTTCCTGTGACCAGCACAGTACACAGTGGTAAGGGAAGTAGGAATGAAGTTTTATAGATTTTTCTTCCTCCCAGTGGTAATGCCGCTTCACAGGGATTTGCTCCAGTTCATACTGAGTGATATTTTAAAGTGATAAAAATTGTAGTAACATTTTCAAAAGTTTAGAAAATAGGGGGATTCAGCCATTATGTAATCATGCTAACATAACTGTTGTTTGAAGGGTATGCCTTTTGAGTGCTGGTTATTTTTTAAGAATTTAATTTAGGAACAGGAAAACTTTGACCGTTTGTCATAGTGTTGAGATGAAGGCTAGTTATTGTTGGGTCTGAAGATTCTGTGGATATTTTCTTCAAGTAGGCTTTGGAGGTAAGCACACTTGAGATTAAACCTCGGCTCTACGCCTTGATAGCTGTGCAATCTTGGGCCTTAGTTTTTTTATGTGAGTTCGATACTATAATACTACACTCCGAGGGCTGTTGTGAGGATTAAATGTGCCAGTGCATTTAAAATGTCTAGCACAGTGACTAAGCCATAATAGTCAAGTAGTTAAATGAGTCCTAAGCCTGGCCTCTAAATTGGTCATTGGCCTAATTTCAGACCTAGGGGTCTCTTTTGTCCTTTGTCACCTCTCCTACATCTCTGGCCATTTCTTTTCACTCAACTTTTTCCTTTTTTAAGGATTCTTCTTGAATGTTTTTATATTCCACCCTCTTATTCTTCACAGTCCCCCTGCCCAAGCCCATCTACTGATAATGTTGCTACCTCACAGATGAGCTTGAATAAGATGTAGAAAATGCCTAGTATGTAGTACCTGCTCAAAAGTTAAACAACAAATCACCCCATGGGATTATGGTTAGATGTTGTTGTACTAGTCTGTTTTTATTGTTCCATGGCAGACACTTTGGTTTTGGATTTCTCTTTTCTCATTTTTTCACTTGCCACCGAATGACATCATTTTTCCTCTAAGCATCGAAGGTATACTCTGTTCACCTAAGACAGTAATGACTGATAAGTACTCCCGTAAAAGAAGTTAGATATTCATGAGTAATTTTTAATGTTTCAAGGAGTTAAACACACGTTGACCATTGAGTAGGGACAATATTTATTCCTTAGTAAAAGCAATTTATTGAATAGTATCTTTCAAACCAAGAGGTGTGCTAGCAAGCAGCCTCCCTGGGTATACTTGTTGTTTATACATATTTAGCTACCTATTTACTTCCTTCCTGTATATATTAGGTGTTTAAAAGGCAGAGGGCTACTGACTTAAGTGTTTTAGGAAATGCTGCTATTCTCTGCCCCTACTTTAAAAGTCTTACTGAAAGTCAAATTCTCTGAAATTTTTTTGTTTTCTTCTTTGCCGCGTCGTGGGACCTTAGTTCCCCAACCAGGGATTGAACCTGGGCCCATGGCAGTGAAAGTGCAGAGTCCTAACCACTAGACCGCCAGGGAATTCCCTTTGTGGATCTTTTAGACTGACCCTCTCTGCTGTGATGTCTTTGTGAAGTTTTGTGCCATCGTTGTGTTCACAGCAAGTGGAACATGGAGGGATTTAACAAATATTTGGACCTTGGAAGTTAGCATGCATTGTAGAATTTAGAGGTGTTTAATGGCATGAGCTTCATAGGGGCCAAAGGAAACTTGGGACTGTCTTTTATCAAGTTTCCAGTGGGGGTTTTACATGGAGCCTTTTTGGCTTTCTGATACACCTGTTTACATGACAGCTGTGATTCAACAAACTATTGCCTTAATGTGAGCTTCTGTTGTGTTAAAACTGTGATTTATAAACCATCACGTATCAGGTCAGCAACAAGGGGAATTAATTATATTGCAGTTCTTACACCATCCCGCCTCCTCTCCAAACAAAACTCATCTTGACATTGACTGCTAAATCACCTTTTCCTCTAAAGTAAGAAGCACCTGTGTAAATCATTTTTTCTTGTCACCGCTTTCTCAGAAACCTGGCTTTGAAACTGTTTTCCTTCGTTTGTCACTTAGCACAGGCTGTGGCTATGGGGAGATCAGACCATTTGAGTGAGGGTTCACCACCGAGGCTCTGTAGTTGCTTACTGTATTTCAAAGTTGGAAACCAAAATAACCCCATGTTCCCCCCAAGGGAAGGGGAGAATAGGAAAGCGCAAAACCCTTATTGTATTGCTGGGTTCATTTGTTGCTTCTCCTAGAGCTGCGAATCATTCAGTTAAAAAACATTATGTCTTCTAATTCTTAGGCAAACGTTGACTACCAGGAAACATTTTTGTTTTGACTTTGTTTTATAAGTGGAGACTCATTTCTAGAGCTTTTACCCGCTGCAGTTGTATACTTTGTTTATGCGGTGGAAGTCTAAAGCTGCTCCCACATTCTAGACCTTATCCATACTGACGTTGGGCTTGGTCCAGTTGCTAATGAATTCTGGGAAACAAAACACGACTCGCCTGTTTCTGTGGTGCCAGCTGGCTGGGTTATGGGCCATAAAACATAACGGAGCAGTTAGTAGAATTCTTACTGGGCCTGTTTTTCCTTGCTGACCCATCTGAGAGAACTTCTTTTGAGCACCCACCCTAAGAAGCAACCTGTGCCAAAACAATTTTCTTCTAACTTATGTAGAAGAAGATAGTTATTTTTTCAGGTAACAGTGGCTTTTGGTATTTTGCAGAGCAGAATGATGGCTTTCCAGAATCTAGAGTATTATTTTGAATGCCTTCCTCTAAACAAGGGCAAAGCATTTTTCATGTATATCAGCACCTGCAAAAACCATAGAGGATTTTTTTAAATACCATTTTCTAATGCATCTTTGTTTTTAATTTTTAATTTTATTTTTGGCTGCATTGGGTGTTCGTTGCTGTGTGCAGGCTTTCTCTAGTTGCAGTGAGCGGGGGCTGTGCATGGGCTTCTCATTGCGGTGGCTTCTCTTGCTGCGGAGCATGGGCTCTAGGCGTGTGGGCTTCAGTAGTTGTGGCACACGGGCTCAGTAGTTGTGACTCGCGGGCTCTAGAGCGCAGGCTCAGTGGTTGTGGTGCAGAGGCTTAGTTGCTCCGCGGCATGTGGGATCTTCCCGGACCAGGGCTCGAACCCGTGTCCCCTGCATTGGCAGGCATATTCTTAACCACTGCACCACCAGGGAAGTCCAACCATAGAGGATTTGAAAAAGGCTTTCCGGGGCTACCCTGTCTCCATTTTGGTCTTTACCGGACCTCTATGATTTGGCTGGTTCTCCTTGCACTGTCAGAGCCAATCATTCCAGATGCCATTATGTAATTTTCTGTCTTGGGTGCGTGTTTGTGTGGGCGGGTGGTTTTGTTTTGTTTTTAAGTGGTGTTTAATGTCAGGCTAATAATAAACTGGGTACGTAGGCCTGGTTTTGTCATAATGGCCACGTGTTTGCTTATTTGTCCCTTATTCCCCTGAGAGGCAGAGAACTCCCCCTCCCCAAGTGGTGCCAACATTTTGGAGGGGCCTCTTGTCATCACAGCTGCCTAGAAAATGCAGCATGGCAACTGGCAGCTCTGTTCTGAGGAGACAGACAAACATGAGGAATCTTCTCCCTGGTGGCTCCCATAGCCGATTGCTTATCTTCCTGCAACCTAAATAGAGCCAATAGAAATGAATTTGCTGTTCCTGAACAGGTTCCAAAGTTTGGTGTGCTCCCTACCCACAATTCTTAGGTTCTTGTTCTTTGCGGAATGCTAGATTGTTTGACACATTTATGATTCTGGGGCCCTGAAGTTGCATTTCATCATTCTTGGCCCCTTGAATTCTTGAAAAGAAGCCTATATTAGTTGTCCAGGCAGTTTTCCACAAAACTACATTATAGAACCACTTGGGGCTCTTAAAAATATAATGGTGCCCCATATTTTAAATCAAGGTACTGATATTTGTTGTTTTAAAAATACTGATCTTTACCCCTAGAGATTCTGGTATTATTGGCCTGGAATGGGTATTTTGAATGGTGATGCTAATGTGCTGCCAGTATTAATAAGCACTAGGAAAGGAAGGCTAGAGGAAACAGGAGTTTCCAAAGCCAGCATTCTCCTCTACTCTCAGATAAGTTGTAGATGTATCAGATAAGACTGATGTATCTGAAATTAATAATGTGTACTTAGGTGACCGAGGCATAATTATTTGGCAGCCTTTAATCCAGACTAATATCCTCAAGTGATTTGCTGTTTTGTGTTGATGCTCTTCTAGGTCTAACCCCATTTATGACCCCGGGTGTTTTCCTTCACACCTTTCTATTTATAAGCAGGGCGTGTGTTCAGCTAGTGTTCACATGTATAACAAACTAGCCAGTACTATAATGTTAAATATTTGAATATTTTGAATATTGCCCTTGATTATAACACACACAAGTTTGAGTCTGGTCTTTGAGAACCTTGCAAGACTTGTTTTCAGGGGGAGATGTCAGTCTTGTTTTTAGAGTGGGTTTGGTTGGCAGAGGAGGAATAGTCAATAACTAGAAGTATTCCTATTTTGGATTGGATAGTTTGAATTGGAACTATTTTCCATACCTTGTTCTGCATTGTTGAGCTTTGTGTTTGAGAGGGTGTGGTTGAGAATCATTGCCTGTAAAGGGATTCTTTCAGCCTGAGCTTGAGTAGAACTTGGTGACATGTGTTTTTATTGTAAATGAACTGTCCCAGGATAGATCCATAAAAAAGTAAATAGGAGTCGCTGGAGGCTGTTTTTCCCATCTGGAAACTCAGGAAAATTGGAGCATATAGGTAGGTCATACCTTGCCCACTTGTGCCCGTTCTGTGTTTTTCATCTTTAGATCATTAGACTGTTTTCACATTGATAGATTATGTTCAGCAATAACACAGTGTTCATTGTAGATTAGAAGACAGTTCATTAGGGTCAGCACTCATTTCCCCTCCTCTCCCTATCCAGCCCTCTCCACAGTTTACCTTCCATTTTAATCGCTGAGTCATCTTTTTCTGGAAGGTATATTTTTTTATGGCAGCTCCAAGAAGCATGAGCTGAAGAATGAATTTATTTAGAGTCTGGCAGGGATAGTGGGACTGTAAGCAGACTGATTATTCTAAAACTTCTCTAGAGTAAACTTGTTTCTAGGGCACAAAGTATAATAATAACGGCTTTGCAGCTCAGAACTCTCCACCCCCCCCCCCGCCCCCCGCCCACACATAAAAACTAAAAAGACAGAGGAGGCAAAATCTGGCCAGAGTGTCAGGATTCTCTTCTCCTTCATTATGTCTTTTTTTTTTTTTTGTATTCCATTGTTTATACCAAGGAATGAGTGAGAAATCCATCCAGGGAATAGTTTCGGAGAGCAAGGATTCATAGCTTTTCATCTTGAGCTGGCCATGGCTCACGGGCCCAGCCGCTCTGCGGCATGTGGGATCTTCCCGGACCAGGGCACGAACCCGTGTCCCCTGCATTGTCAGGCGGACTCTCAACCACTGCGCCACCAGGGAAGCCCCCTCATTATGTCTTTAGGAAGTTATTCACCTCTGATTTCTGTTCCTTGTGATTTTAGGAGATGATAATTTACCATCCATGACATAACTTGTATGTCACCCTCTCTCATTCCCCTGTGATAACAAAATTGCTGTGATAGCTATCCAACCAGTTTTTTAAAAAATCTGATAATTCATTTCTAAATTGGAACTTGTTTCTTTCTAATCAGCCTTGTAATGTATTACAGACATCACTCTTGCCATTGGCTACAGCAGTGATTTAATGCTAGGTTTTTAATGACTCCTTTGTTAACCCTGGTATTCTGGGATTTAACACCCACTGGCTGTTGACCATTGGAAATGATGAAAACTTTGATTTCATGCATATTGGATAACACTGGCCTCTTGCGGAAGCCATGAATCTTGCCGCTGCAGTGGCGCATGTGATGCAGAGGCTGCGGCTGGGTGGGCGCTCTCCCAGGCCATGTGCTGCCTCCAAAGAGGGGAGCTCATCAACTTCATCAGCCCAGGGTGCCCTCCTCCCAGGACAGCCAGGTTCGAAGCAGGAGCCTGTACGGATGGCTTCATCTACTGGACAGGTCTCTGGACTTGTGAAGTGAGGCTCACCTTTTCAACTGTTTCTTCAAAGATGCTTCCCTTGTACACGTACCTTTAACATCTGTCCTTTGAACCTTTTTTCTTCTAGTAAAGTCCTAGAATTTTGTAGGACTGTGTAGGGTTCAAGACGATCTAGTCCACCTCCCTCATTTTATAAACAAGATGTCTGAGTCCAGGAAGAGTGACCAAACTAGGCCGGTGTTGATGGGAACAGCAACAAGAGTGAACACCAAAAGGTGCAGTGCTCACTGTGTACCGGCACAATCTCAGTATTATCATTTATTTACTTTTTTCCTTACAACAGCTTCGTGAGGTAACCTTGCACAGCAAGTCCAGATCCCTGCTGCTTCTCTCCTTACCTCCTGCTGCTGTTGAAAGCAGAGGTGCCCGTGTTGGTTGCTTTCCTCACTCTTAATGGAAGCATTGTGAGTGCTCTTTGGAAGAGACGGGCTAGTTTATTTACGATGGAATCTTGTGGCCAGACTGTTAGTACCATGAATAGATGCCAGGTTCTTTTCTCCTCCCCCCGCAAAATTACTGCTCAGGGGAAAGGGTGTCACCTAATACTTGGCATCTTCACAGAGACTCTTGTATTATTACAAAGTGCTTCCTCAATTTATTTGGAGCACATCAGTTAGCCTGCTATAACTTCATGAAGGTCACATGGCAGCATTATTAAAAAGGAGCCAGTTGGTTTTTTTTTTTTTTTTTTTTTTTTTATATGAGTGAAGCAGTTATTACAGTGAATATGACCCCCTGATTGTGAGATCTGAGTGTCACAGGAATTGACCTCTTAAAGGTCACTTTAAAAAGCAGTGCTCTAAGGCAGGAGCAGCAAACTTTTTCTATAAAGTACTAGATACTAATATTTCAGCTTTGAGAGCCATGTGGTCTGTGTTGGAACTATTCAACTCTACCTTTGTAATGCTAAGGCCGCCAGACAACATGCAAACAATTGGGCGTGGCTGTGTTCCAATGCAACTTTAATTATGAAGAGAGGCAATGAGTTTGCATCCCCTGTTGTAGACGCTGTGGAGATATGAATAGATATCTCTAGATCAAGTACTAAACCCAGCCACCTGAGTATTATGAAGATGCATCCTTGTGACTTAAGGAAAGAATTTCTGAGGGCATAGAGCATGTCTAAAAAGTTTAAGATGGATAAGATGAGAGAGAAATATCTCAAAATTGTCTCTAACGATAACGTACATTCTAGTGTTAAATACCCTCATGCAGGGCATAGTTGGAGAAAAAGCGTGGGTAGGGTTTTAATCAAAACAATCCTTCTAGGTTAATAAATGTTATAAATAAATATTTGATTTCACTTATATCCAAAAAGTTATGATGAAGAAACACCCCTCCACCCCCGCCAAAAAAAAAATAAGCACACTTGGTATCACATTAAATGCAAGTACATTTTCTTGTAATGTTTTCTCTTGACCCTTACCAAGACTCAGATTATGTGGAAATGGCTGTATTTGAAAACTGTTTTCAATACAAACTCTTGTGTTTTCACTTCTTTCTAATTGAACTGTTGCTTTGCCAGTCACTGGTGACAGGACAGTTCTCTTCCTGCGTTGGGGACCCCAAGCAGCCATCCATCTACTCCTGGTTATTTGATCCTATAAGCGTGTCCTTGTTTTTCCGGATGTCCGATTCTCATTCTTTAAATGCTACCTAAGTCTCGCTATCTGGCACACTTGAACCGGGAAAACGGCAGTCTTTTACTTTCTTGATTTCCACTTAATTTCTTATGTCTTTCTCCTTTCTGTCACATTCACCAGATCAGCACTGACTTAACCTTTGCCTTGTCTCAGTTGAAATTTTCAACCTGGTCTCGTTATGAAGGAAGGCACTGCCTGGCAAGAGGAGTTTGGCTGGTCTCCTGGAGACAGTTTCTCTTTCTTTTCAGATGCATCTGGAATAACAGCTGCATTCCCATTCCTGAATAAAATGGGTTAGCGCAGCTTCTCATGGCAAAGCACCTGGACTCTTAGGCAAGATTGGGGGTAAAATCCAGACCAGATTCATCACCAGCAGGCTGGGAGGACCAATTTTTATGGGGTGGGGATAGGCCACGTGAATGAGGATGTGACCAAACTGACGTTGTAAGAGCACCCCTTGTAACTGTTAAATGTAAGGGATTAGATAATCTGTCGTTATGCTAATTCTCAGTAACAGATGGTAGAGAGTTCTGCCTCTCAACAGCAGTTTTCACCCTGGGGGAAATTAGCTCGCACCCAGATCAGCAGTCAGGCAGGAATTTCATTGAGAGAGAAACACTACTGGTGATTGCATTGGTGTGTCCCTCTGAGCACATCTGCACCTGTGCTGTTTTCCTGAATTCTCTACAGTTTACATATTCTTGGCCATACCTCTTTGCTTCTTTCTATAACATAAAGAATTTGAGGTGGTTTCTTTCCATGTGGTTAATTTGGGAAGATCAGTATTGGAAGCAGTTTAGTAATGCTTTCAGACACATTTACTTATGTCGTATACTTCTTCCGAGAAAAGATGCCGTACAGATACAGCAGAAACATTATTCATCAGTCTTTAGAACTGAACTTCAGAGATGAGATGCCAAGCGCTCTAAGTGCCACACCTTGCCTTGATATAATACTTAAAACAAAAAAGGTTTAATTAAGCCCTTTGGCTTCATACTGCTTAAGAGTCATCTTGATCCTGCTATTTTTTGTCTGTAAGTGATTTCTCTTCAGTATTTTGTTAGTTCATAGCTTCACCTGTCCTCTCTGTGCTGATGATTATCAACTTTTTATTTCTCATTGCTTATTCCTACTCCCAACTTACCACATACCTGCGGGAAGCAGCCGCATAGCACAGGGAGATCAGCTCGGTGCTTTGTGACCACCTAGAGGGGTGGGGTAGGGAGGGTGGGAGGGGATATATGTGTACATATAGCTGATTCACTTTGTTATAAAGCAGAAACTAACACACCACTGTAAAGCAATTATACTCCAATAAAGATGTTAAAAAGAAAAAAGATGCCTTTTCTAACTGCAGGTTTTCTGCTCTCCATTTCTTCCTGCATAATGCGGCTGGATTAATTTTGCATAAGTTCTGTCTTCATGCTGTTATTTCACTATGAACAGCTATTTTAGATTTTCACAACCATCTTCAGTTAACCCCCCTACCCCGTTCTCTTGCCCCTCACTCTCAGCAGACAATCTCATCTCCTATTTTCTGGATAAAATACGGGCTTATCAGGAAAATGCCTTTAATAGTCTCAGCCCCAAACTTGTCTTCCTCCTGCTTGCTTTCTTACCTCCTCCTTTCCCATCTCTGGAAGATTTCACCCTCTTTCTTTCCGAACTAATTTTTCTACCTACGCGCCCTGAATTCTGTTGCTTTTGGCCTCCTGAGGATATTGTGCCATCAGCTCTCCCCACCCCCTTTTAAAAACAATTTTTAAAATTTTCCCTTTAGTCTTCCCTTACCATATCTGCTTTTCCTATTCTTGTCTTCTCTTCCTGGCCAAGTTAATTAAGAGGTAAAAGCAATTTTAATTCTGTGTCCATTTGCTCTGCATTCTTTACCATCTGGCTTTGGCTACTCCACATCATTGAAACTGAGCCTACCTAGACCAGTGCCTCCCTCAAGGACACTATTCAATCCTTTTATTTGATCTCTCTGCGGTATTTAAAACATCACAATCTTTTTTGGACTTCTTTTTTTTCTCCTTTTCAGTACACCATACTTGACTGAATTTTCTTCTACGACTCTGAATACTTGTCCTCCGTCTACTTTGAGTGCTCCTTAAATATTTGTGCTTCCTAAGCTTCTATCCTTGACCCTCTTCTTCCCTCTGCTCACCCTCCCAAGTGGTCTCATGCATCCCCTGGCTTCAGTTTGCAGGTAGGTGCTGCTGATTTACCTGAAATCTGTGTCTCTAGCCCAGTTCTTCCTACCAGACTCTCCACCAATATATCCAGCTTTTGACTGGATGAACATCACCACTTAGTTACTGAAGCTCAGTTTGGCTGAAACGGAGCTCATGGTCTCCCCTTGAAGAGCTGTTTCTTTACTCAAATGATCACATCTTGATTGATGGTGCCACCTTTTACTTAGCCTTTTATTCCACAAATCAAAATGTCATCTTTATCACCTGTCTCTCCATTCCTGATTACCTACAGGTAGATCTCAGGTTCATTTCAGCCTTTCTCTCCTCACTGCTTGGTTTATGCTGTCCATCTTCCTACTGGCCTGTTTCTAGTCTGAATCTCTTCTGATCCATTTTGCACACTACTGTTGCAATTTGCTTTCTGAAACGAGTCTGATTGTTCTGCTTAAAGTCTTCATTAATCATCCCACAGCCTTTAGGGTTAACACAAACCCATGAGCTGACCCTTGCTTACCTCTCCATGTTTATATTTAATATTCCCTGGCTCTCATCCATTTCTGTTAAAAAATAATAATAAAAATAAATAATAAATAAAAGCAAAAACACATTCTTAAAGTAAGTTTGCTCTGTGTGCCTGGAACATAGATTTTCCTAGCCAGCTCCCACTCACCCTTTAGCTCTTGACTTCTTAGTGAAACTTTACCTTTGGGACCCAGCCAAACTGAGACTCTAGTTCAGCATCTGTGTATGCCCTTCCTCAGGACCCTGTGCTTGCTTAATTACAAGGTTCACAGCACCTCAAATACTAGGTCACAAATATCTTGCCTTTTAATTCCCAGTAGATAATCCAGGAAGGTGGGAGGGCGGGGTGGGGGCATGGAAGCAGACCATATAGGTTCTTGTGGGCCGTTGCAAGTATTTGGCTTTGACTTTGAATGAGACAGGAGACACTGAAGAGTTTTGAGCAGAGGAGTGATGGTGAGATCTGTGGACTTTAATCTTAAAAGGATTATTCTGGCTGAGAATTATTATTCTAGTTGAGAATGGAGTTTCGAATCTTTGGTGCCTTCCTCTCTTATTGACATTTTTTTTAAACTTTTTAAAACTTGGTTTTGAAGTGATTATAGATTCAAACAAGGGTCCACCCCATGTACCTTTTACCCTCCCCCGCACGCCAGTGGTTATGTCTTACACAATTATAGAACAGTATCAAAGCCAGGAAATTTGGCATTGGAACTGTGTGTGTATAGGTCTGTGCCATTTTATCATGTGTGTAGATTCATATAACCACAGTCAAGACTGACAGCTATTCAGTCATCCCAAAGATCTCTTTTGTGCTACCCCCTCCTAAGCCTTTCCCCTCCCACCATCAGTGACAAACACTAAGCTGTTTTCTGTCTGTAATTTTGAGGTCCCTCTGAGTTGCTGCATGTATCAGTAGCTTTTCCATTCTGTATATGGAAACTGGAGGTGGGCTGACTTGGTGGAAGGGAGCCTGTTTTGTGACTTGAGACCTGAGTTCTAGTTCAGTCACTAAATGATATTTTATGTCTCTGGGTCTCAGATTAGCCACCTGTAAGATGAGGGAATTGGCTAAGATCTTTTCAGCTCTAAACTCCATGATCATAACGAATGAAGTCTTTGTGATTTTGTTTTTTTCCTATCATAATGAGGTCCACTTTTCTTGTTAATACTCTTCAGTAATCTATAGTCTTTTGTATGTTGTTAAGCTCAGAAGGACTACTCAAACATCTCATAATTGTTTTATTGACATATTGCTGCTACTTACATTTCTCAGGTATAAACTTGATAGGCCAAAGTAGTACTTGGCGAACCATGTAAATGTGAAGATGATTCTTTGATTTTTCCCTATTTTCAGTGATAAAATGCAGAAGTAGGATTCCAGCTCTCCATAACCTAGTGAGCCTCAGAGATACAAGAAACATGATAAATTGCTGTTAAGTGTCGATTCTAGAATCAGTTCTTTGAACACATTTCTACTAATGAGGTCTGTCGGTTTCTTGCTGTTGATAAAAGTTCTTAGCCAAAGTAGAAGGTACTAGACAGTAAAGAACCCGCTGGACTTTAGTTTCACCGGTAGGAAGTATACTGTATATTTCTTATTTGTTCATCATTTCCTCCTCTTTTTTATATTCCATAGCATTTGGGTAATACATTAAATCTTAAAGACATGGTGGGCATTAAAGAGTTGAAGAATCCTCTTAAGTTTGCCCAGCAGCCTGGAATCCCAGCATTTACCACCATAGTGTGTGCAGAGAGGAGAGGGCACTCACAGCCCCCAGTGGAAGGACTGGAAGAAATTGTACCTGTGGCCACAGTGCTCCACCAAGCACAACCAGAAATGTGTATAAACCCTAAGATCTGTTTAATACTTATTGAAGTGTTATGTAATCTAGTTGGCCTTGAATGTTATAAGCTAGTGCTATATAAAGATATGTAAGACTATTGATCAGTAAATCCTAGCTCCCTTTAAAAATTACATTAGAATGTATCTGAGCTGGAACGTATTTTGTAGAGCATTTAGATCTACGCTGTCATTTTATAGATACGGAAACTGGTTCCTTAGCAAGAGTTTAAACAGCCAGAGCACTGGAGTAAGAACCCAGATCCTCTGCCCTGAATCACAGCTCTGTGCCGTGAGTTCTTTATGAAACAAGCTCATAATTGCTCTCTATGGAGAGAGGAAGTGTGGGAAACATTAAGTGGCTTTCGCTATTGAAGAATAAATATAAATGCTGTGTGTAACTTCTCTCTTTTGTTGGATGAAGGCGAACTGGATAAACATTTATTCTTAACATTTCTGTTTTACCATATTCATCTGTTATTATTGTGTTATTCGGTCTCTTCACTCATTCTTTATAACTTAGATGAGGATTTTTTCCCTATTAAAGTGTTGATATTAGATGTGATAATTAGGCCCTCCTTTGTAGAATTAACTCTGCCACACTGTGAATGTCTTTTTTGAGAAAGTTGGTTATAATCATCTCTAATCCCTGTATGTGAATATAGTAGTATCTTTGTAAAAACAGATTCATATTTTCTTGACTTTTAGAAATTTACCTTTCACGTATTCCACACTTTAATATGTTCATAGATATTCCTAAACCAGCTTTTATTCTTCACTTGGAAAGGGGGAAGGTAATTGCCTCTTACAGCCAGTGTTTTAACATGTGACTAACTTGGCTTTCAGACACATATGTAAAGACCATATTATGCACAGAAGTACGGAATGACTACGGTGAGCTTGCGTAGCGGGAGCTCTCATAGGTCAGTGACTTGATTCAGGAGTCAGGGTGATGGTAGGGGACTCTACAGACTGTCAGTTCATTACTCCACCATTACTGAGGGCGAGAAGTTGAGGGAGGTGTTCACCTCACACTGCTGTTCTGTAAAATGTTAGTTTCTCAAAAGAAAGAGGAGCAGAGAAAAGGGATGAAGAAAACATGCTTATGCCTACAATCAGCATTTATATCTTGTGTTGGAACATAGAGAAGGAAAAAACGTCCTCTGAATCCCCAGAAGGCAAGCAGATTATTATAATTAAATGTTTAATGTATATTGTGGCTGGGATTATGAGTATTAGAGTGATGAAATTTATTATATGATGTGGATGGTTTATTTTTAATGTGTTGATAAATTTTTAATGTATTAAGAGTGTCTTGAATAATTCATGTGCACAATATATTTATTCCTATTTTATAGAATTTTAAAAGGATAGCAGCATAATAAAGGGAAATAGGCTGAGAATCAGAAGGCTTTCAGATGCCCATTGTGATGGTGTCAGTCTGTGTTTCTTTAGACAACTCATTTAACAATTTCCAGGGTTTCTCTCTGGGTCTGTCTTCATCTATATATGGAGGGTTTTGGATTAGTGTATCTCTCCGGACTCTTTTTGCTCAGATTCTATGATTCAGTCAGTTATTACTTTGTTTGCATCCAACCACCCACAGAACCCCCTGGGAACTCTGAGAGTGCAATCAATCAGCTAGCCAATAAATGCTTATTGAGTGCCCACTAAGTGTGTGGCTCTTTTTGGACCAATAGGGAATATGATCTGGTTAGGAAGATAAGATTACACAAGAGTACACAAAGGAAGATAATAATCTGCAGCAGTAAAAGGTAAGTGCCAAACAAATGGCCCAGACAGAGGAATTGAGATGGGGGACTGCCATGCTTGACTGGTTAGACTAAAGCAGGAGATTGAAAGGCATTTAACAGAATAAGGTTAGAGAAGTATATGAGCGCTCCCTAGTAGAATGCCTCTTTAATAGTTTGTTACCTGTAGTTTATGGCACTGTAGTCAAAAGAGAACTGGGTTTGAAATTTTATTTATTTATTTATGTTTGCCAACAAAGCAAAAGACGTTGTTGGGAAGGGGAGCCTGGGTACAGAGCTGCAGGGTAAGGGAACCCGTGAGGACTGCTCTGTCACGTGGCTTGCAGTCTCAGGGTTTATGGTATTGGGGTTAGTTTCGGGGTTGTCTCTGGCCAATCATCTTGCTTTGCCCATATTTGGTCTGACTCAGGGTCCTCCCTGGTAGTGCGTACATCTTTCAGCCAAGATGGATTCCAGCATGAGGGTTTCTGGGAGGTTAGCAGGACATATCCTCTCCTGCCTCCTCCTTTCTACCCCTCCTGGTTAGTTTCCCATGACAGCACTGCATTCCTTCATCAGGATCTCCGGTTATGAGACAACTCAGGCAAGTGGTTATCATTGAGCCTGGCCAAGGCAGGCAGTTTTGGTCAGCGGTTCCCTAACAGTGTCAGCATTATGTGATATAACAGATTGATTCTAAATTAAGGTTTTTTAACCTTGGACTTGAAATTTTTAAAAATCTGGCTTCTAATTGAGACTCTACCACTTACAGGATTACTTGTAGCAAGCCTAGAACTGGTTAGCTTTTTTTTTTTTTTTTTAAGAAATATATGCATACTAACTCTATTACTACAGAAGGATTGGGTTAATGTGTGTTAAAAAGCCTGTCCTATAGTAGACACCCAGTAGATGTTCATTAAATCTGGAATCGTTATCGGAAAATTTCAAACAAGGCTTCTGTGATTGTGGTAGACTGGAGAATGAAGATTAAGAGGATTCAACTGACAGTGCTCAGGATTGGTCAGCTTTGCTAGGAGGCCAGGTAGGGGGAGGCTGCAGTCCAGGTGAGAAGTAGAGGGGGCCGTAGCTGAGTTAGAGAGAAAGAACAGATTACAAAGCAGTCGTGGGAGAAGCATTGGTGACTTGAATTCAAAGTTTGGACAACCAATTTTATCTGGGAATGAGCAGAGATGTCAGGCCTAGGTGACTGGGAATATGATGGTCCCACAATTAGAGATGTTAGGAGAATGAGCTGATTTGTTGGATTTCAGAAAAGCTTAATCTGGGGAAGTGAGCTTTATTTTTGAAATGCTGAGTTTTACTTGGTGATGAGTCATGCAAATTCACATGTCCTGCAAATAGTTTGAAATGTAAATGCATGGCATATTTAGCAATGAGTGGACCAGTTTGGATTGGAAGTGCATATTTGTTAGACAGCCTACTTCAAGCTAAATACAGTATTTAATTATCTTAATTGTTTTTGAGGGATCTAGTTGTCTCCTGGGAAACAAAGATGGTTGTCCAATAGAGGGAGTGTCACTTTGGGTGTATATCCCATGTTCTGTCCTGTAGTAGAGGGAGATTCAAGTTAGTCCATGAAGTTTCTGTCTATGAAACAGACATTTTTTTCTTGTCTTATTTTGAGAGTTGGAGATTAGGGTAAATATTTGAAGTGGCATTGTTGCTTACATTTAATATGCCCCTCATACCTCAACCAAGGTTCATCACTGGCCTAACCTCCTCTGATATTTTGCTGACTTGGAAGTATGGCGATACTCAGAGAGGAGCTGGCATAATAGAGTATAATACCACGTTTTCCTTGTCTTGTAAAGCCGTAACCAGGATATTGCCAAGTAAATGGAGTTGTCATATAAGAGGTGGCATTAAGATTACAGTACTGCAGAAATCCTGGGGGCAGAATAAAATTTAGTATTTAGTAAGCATAACTATTTGGTGTTATGCTTCTTCCCCTTCCTTTTTAAAATTGTTTTGACCCATATTTTCAACTATTCTCTTCCCCAGACAGAATTAGGGAATGAATTAGGTGTTCAATTCTACTGCTTCCAAGTATATTTCTGTCTTATTTTCTGTCAGTTTTTTCGGGAGAATCAGGGTAGGTGTGCTCTCGTGTAGGGCTTGGGGGGGGGTTGGGTACT
>NW_006770074.1:663526-711171 GCF_000442215.2 Lipotes vexillifer
GTGTAGGGCTTGAGTGGGGATAGGGTAATTGGGGTGATTGGGCTCAGACACATCTTGGAGCAGAGAAATAGCTGTTCTTGACAGGTCGAGTGAGAAGTCACATCTCTTCATCACCCAGTTTTTTACACTCTGCTCCCTAGATATCTTTGCTTTTATTTCTTTTCTTCCCAAACTGAAGAGTGCTCTTGGTGTTTAGTGGGTTGTGGCCTCTGAAGCTGGTGAGGCTTTTGTCTACACTCAGGGGTAAGCCTACTATTAATACTGAGGCTTGGATGGATGTTTGTGTTGGGGATTCAAGGATTTCTCTTACTACAAAGCAGTAACATTTTTGTGGATGATTTTTTTTTCTTTCCCCTTTCTCTCCCCTCCCTCGTTCCTCCTTTCTTTCCCTGCAAGTCTTGTTTATGGGTCTCCTTTGGTTTCATTTTAACCTTGCATCCTTTTGGATTCTTCCAGCTGGACTTAGGCCATATCAGTCTGCATTGGTTTCTTTCCATCCTCTCCCCATGAGGGAGAATGAGTAGGATTTATGAAAGTATAAAGACAGAGTCCTTGTTCTGAAGAGTTCTTGATTTTCATAATCTCAAATCCAGTCTCTAGAAAATGCTCTCATTGGTAGAACAGTTGTGTTTAGAACCTGTATATATTCTGAATGCTCATTAAATATGAGCTACTTATTGGAGAGTATTTTGTTTGAAAGGGTGCCTTTTTGCTTGATTAGCTTCTAAGGCTGTTCAAATCAGTCCATTCCATACTTGCCTGTTCTTGAGTCTGGCTTTCTGGGGTCGTGCTTCTTTGTGGGTCATGCCGTGTTTCATGTTCCATATAACCACAGTGGGGTTGGTGGATTGACAGAAGCAGTCACCTTTGGCTCTGTGTCTGGAGTGAGTATGTCCTGCCCTAAGACTCTTAATCACTGCTTTTTCTCCCTCATTTCACTGTAGTTTCTAAAGCCTGGGTAGGGACATGGAGGCTTTTTAATCATCTTTGTTGTTTTTGATATGTGTTATGAGTTCAAGGAACGTCTCTAGCCACCGTTTGGATCCTCTGGTGACTGTCCTGGTGACAGGACTTGTTAAACAGAATATGGAGCCATTAAGAGTAAAAAGATCCAAAAATAGATATTTTAGTTATTTTTAGAATTAACATTAGTTCAAGGGGTGAGTGAAAAAATAGGGAAGATGGTGGGAGAGAGATTTGGGAAGTCTGTAAAGCATGTCGTGCCACCTCAGATGTTTCTAATTATTGATGCTTCTAAAACAGAATCTCCTGTCTACATATGCTGCTTGGTTATGTGGGAAGTGCCTCCTGGATGTATTTTAAGAAAAAAAAAAAATGGGAAACTCATTGTTCCAGATTCTTGGGAATTCAATCTAAGATTGGAGGATAGAAGACACTGGGTGGGAGAGGCAAAGTGCGACCCTTGGAGACGCTGTCATACTAGCTTGTGGCAGCTCCCTGTTGCTCTGTTGGGCTTTTTCCTAGTTTGAGGCCTGGGGAAAAAACAGTAGTCAGTGAAGATACTTGTTCACTGCCCATTGTCGTAGATCTCTCTCATCTAGAATTCTACTCTCACCCTTTACAGTCTTATTTTGTCAGCCTATAAAAGCCAAGTCTATCTCAAGCTTGAAATTGCCAGGTTCTTGCCTGGTGTGGGTATTAGAGGTCTGTGTGTGAACTTGTAGAGAAGATCGGAGCGGGACCTGGCCTTGGGGCCTGGTAGCCATTAATCATTTTCCCCACTTCTTTGCCCTCTTAGACTGAGAGCCCATGTTTTCTGTGTATATGAGTAAAGGTGACCCTAATATTCTGAAGAAGGTAGCTGTCCAGTTCTCCTCGCTTTCTGCCTCATTACCGAATCTTGTGGTGGTCTCTCCCTCCTTCCTTGTCTCTAACTTATTTGCAAAGAAAGACATCAGCCCCCCATAGGTTCCCTGTGGTTCAGCCCCCCAGAAGCACATTCCTATATAGCCGAGACATGAGATGAGCCATCTGATACATTAGAAATTAATATGGGAACCCTGTCAGCCAGAGCTCTCCATCTCAGCACTTTTGAGGGAGGCTGTCCTTGTCTTGAAGGTCCAGCCAATGTGGAAACAAAGCAGAGGCAGTTTCCCAGCGTAAGATACTGGAGTCTTTGAGGGTCATGGGTGACAGAGGCCCTGGCTACATGCCTGATGTCTTGTTGGATCATGTTCGCACAGTGAATAGCTGTGGGGTACATTTTGTGCTCAGCTTATGAAATTTGACCCACGGGGCCTTGAAGTTATTGTAGAAAAGTCTTGAGGAATGCGTGTATGTGTGTGCATGTGTGCACACACGTGAGATAGGTACCTCTGCTAGAGATGATGTGACGGTTATAATTGAATTGAGCTGTCAACTATCTTCCAACCATTTCCTTTAGCCTTGACTCAAATACAGTGTAAAGGCATTTCTTTATGGGCTTACTTTATTCTGAATATGTGTCCACGTGTTTGTTTGCCTTAAGGAAATACTCTGCTTTGTAATCTCCGTGGACATCTACTTCAGTGACTGACAAAATGATGGTGTTTAAGTGGAAAATGTTTAGTTCAAATAGCTAGAGATCTATGAGCCAAAGCCATTGAGAGTTATCTGTTATCCTTACTCAGATGGAGAATGAAGTGTGTGTGTGTGTGTGTGTGTGTGTGCGCGCGCGCACGCGCGCACGCACACGCCTGTGTGTGTTCCGGTGTTATGCCTTATGTCCACTCTTTTTTTTTTTTTTTTTTTTTTTTTTCAGCGGCCATGGCTCACAGGCCCAGCCGCTACGCGGCTCACGGGCCCAGCCGCTACGCGGCACGTGGGATCCCCCCAGACCGGGGCATGAACCCGTATCCCCTGCATCGGCAGGCGGACTCCCAACCACTGCGCCACCAGGGAGGCCCTATGTCCACTCTTGAAATATTCTTATTCATTTACCCCAGGTTCTCTTGACAAGTAGCGTATACCCTTTAAATTAGCTCTACTGTTAGGACCGAACTGTGGAAGTCAAAGAATGTGTGAGACACTGTATGTGTGTATGTAGAGAAGATTATTCATGTGAGGAAAATAATTAAGGATAATGGAAGGCAGGCTTCCCACTGTCAAAAGGGATGTATAAATATGGAAAGGAAGAAAACTACATGAGCCCTATAGTGTTGGAATGGGGTTTTAGTACCTTTGTGAGCTCGTGGTGTGTTGGTTCAGGTTCTCCAAAAAGCTGATGCCAAGACAGGATTAAACGGACAAGAGGTTAATTGGGGAAAATTGAGGGAAAATGGGAAGGGAGCTGGAGGAGGCTGTGAATGCCTAACCTCTGTGGAAAAGGGAGGGATGGAAGGTTGAATTAGAAAAACCTAAGCTGGGGCTGTGGGCAGTTGTAAGAGTTTCAGCAAAGGTGATAAGGAGTCCTCAAAGCCAAAGCTGCCTGTCAGAGGAGTCCCAGGTCTCTCAGCAATAGGCCTGCCTTAGTATTTCCACTGCACCCAGTCATTGGCTAGAAGCAGCTGGTGGGAAGCATAGCCTTGGCAGAAAGAGAGTAATAGGTTTCAGAGCATAGCAGCTGGGCTGTCAGTCAATTATGCTTCCTGCAGTCAGAGATCCGAGAGGCACATTTTCATGACTGCCACACATGGTTTTCAATAGTTATAGATATAGAAATAAATGTATGGAGATAAAAATGTAAATGTGGACTACTTGGATAAATGGCTAATTTCAGAGCTGCAGAAAACAGTGGAAGATGAGCCTGGAACGCATTGTGCCTGAAAGCAAGGAAGTGCTCAGAGAATGACAGGACACAGGAGCCAGCTTGACTTGGCTCTCACTGGCCAAATTGGGAAAAATTTCAGCATCAGAATAAAAAATGATGGTAGTGGATTATATGACCCTTTAAATAAAATATTTCATGGCCGTATACCTGTACAAATCAATAAATGAATAACTTGGGATTTGATGAAAATTACATAGCTCAAAGTGTCTCTTTTCAGTATCTGTTATAAAAAGGAAGAAAGTAACTTTACAGTGGAGAAGCCTGGTAGACACTACCCGAATCAAGTGATCAAAATGAACATTATCTGTAAATTACACATCATTTCAAAGGAGGCCATGGGAACAACACAGCATCACTTCTGTGACATCCTGCCGAAGATTCATAACTTGCCTCTGATCATAGAGACATCAGACAGGCCAAAATTACTGGCCTGTACTCTTGAAAAGTTTCAAGGTCGTGGTAGACTAATCATGGTAGACTGTTCCAGGTGAAGGAGACAGGACAACAAAACGCAACACCTGATTCTGAGCTAGATCTGGTTTCGCCTAAGTTCTCTACTGGAACAGTTGGCAACATTTGAGTAGGGTTGTGGGTTAGATGGCAGTACTGTGTCCATACTGATATCCTGGCTCAAGTCATTATTTTCAGATTATGTCGGAAAATGTCCTGGTTTGTAGGAAATGCACACTAAAGGTTTTGGGGATGGTTGTATAACAGGTCATTTACTCTCAAATGAATCAAAGGTTGGCATGTTCTTTGTTACTGTATGTGCAATTTTTCTGTAAGATTGTTTTAAAACTACCCCCTCCCCTCCTCTCCCACACTTTTAAGTAATCTAGGTAATTTTAGTTATCTGATCTATCCATGTATTGATTATTACTTCCAATCTTGGGTTTGGGGCGTAGGAATGGGGAAGGCAGGCAAAGGTATGATCAGATCATTATAGCCCACTGTGACTGAAATCTCCTTTAATCCTATTCTCATATATGGGCACAGAACACCTTTTCTCCAGGTTGGCAGAGTATAGTACCCCATGGTTTCAAAGGTATCTTATGAGAATGTATGAGCTTTATGCAACCTGCTTGCTATGGAAATGAGTGGGAGGGGAGGATGTCAACTACATGGAGATCTTTTGAGAAAGCTTGCAAAGACCCACATTGCTTGTGTTTTTATCAGGAACATCTGATCTTGACTAGTGGAAACGGTTCACTTCTCATATAACCTAAAATTCTCCTTGAGTTTGAAGAAGCATTTGAATCCCAGCACTAATTCTCTTTGTGTTTCTAGCTGGTACAGAGAGAGATGATTTCCTTTTAGACCTCCACTCCAAGGCTGTTAGGTCGGTCCCTTTTTGTATGCTGATTGTGAATTATCCCTTCAAACCAGACATGTATAATTAGAGTAGAATTAGTGATACACTCAAGAAAGCAGAACTTATAAATTTTTCTAAAGCAGCACAATGTCATGGCACATAATTTAATGTTCTCTCTTCTTACTGGGCAACTAATCGATACACTGGTGTTGAGTTCCGAGCCATCTTTGGCCAGGGGAGATCTCCTGACCTTTCATTAGTGGCCAAAAGAAATGAATGAGAGAGTCAAGTACATGTATCTAGGCTAATTCCATTTTAGTGGTCTCCCTTTCATTCTCTCTCTCTCTTTTTTTTTTTTAATTTATCTTTTATTTTTGGCTGCATTGGGTCTTTGTTGCTGCGCACGGACTTTCTCTAGTTGCAGCGAGCGGGGGCT
The DNA here is from genome assembly GCF_000442215.2 of Lipotes vexillifer. Classification (NCBI taxonomy): domain Eukaryota; kingdom Metazoa; phylum Chordata; class Mammalia; order Artiodactyla; family Lipotidae; genus Lipotes; species Lipotes vexillifer. The sequence continues at coordinate 669,044 of NW_006770074.1, forward strand.
TCTCTTGCTGTGGACCACGGACTCTAGGCGCGTGGGCTTTAGTAGTTGTGGCACGTGGGCCTCAGTAGTTGTGGCTTGCGGTCTCTAGAGTGTAGGCTCAGTAGTTGTGGCACACGGGCTTAGTTGCTCCACGGCATGTGGAATCTTCCCGGACCAGGGCTTGAGTCCGTGTCCCCTGCACTGACAGGAGGATTCTTAACCACTGTGCCACCAGGGAAGCCCCCTTGCATTCTCTTTAAATACAAGTGTTAGATAATGGAGAGGAGAATAACAAAAGCTGGGAAGGCATGTAGAAAGCTTTTGTCCTTAATTCTGTGCTGGGCAAGCTTGGCTAATAAATGCTTAGGATAAGAAATAATGTTCCAGTGCTGTATTTCCAAAACGATCAGATGTTTTTCTCATACTTGGGAACAGAGCAAGAAAGACACAGCCCTTGCCCTCTCAGACTTCGTAATTTCAAATTGGAAGATAGATGATGAATTAATTGTAATATGCTGTGATGTCACAGGGGAGCACACACCAAGAAGAAAATACATGTGGTGTGATTCTCACATGCCTGGCTTGTAGGAAGGGCCCCATAGTGATGTCTGTCATTGTTTCCTGTGTTTTTACTCTCCATGCTGCTGACTACTAGCATCGAACCATTCTTCCAGGAGAAGTCTGAATTTAGGGTAAAGAAGCTAAGGGAATATGGCTCACACTGAAGCTTTGGAGAGAAGGGAGGGAAGGTGGTGGGCAGGTTGTGGATTTTAGAATCTGAGGCCCTAACTGGTTTGTAGACATTTGCTGGCAGGATCCGGAGGGCAAGAACCCTGCAGGAGAGGGAAGGGTTGTGCCCTTGGTTCTCTGCTGGCCACATAGGAACTCAGTTCAATACTGTGAATTGATTGCAGCAGAATTAACCAGGGTGGATCATTAAACATTTGTGCTATTTTGCTTAGTATCCTCTAGCTTTTCATATAGAAGCTTATTTGTGTGAATTCTCCCTCTTCTGCCCTGTCATTGCAACTTTCTCCTCCAGACCCCACGTGTTGACTGTAAAATGTCAATGCACCGTTATTCCAAATGCACTAGTACCAAACGTGTCTTTGTTCTTCTGGCATTTCCAATCACTAAGCTGTCTCAACCTGTCACAGGTGGGCTCGTGCCCATCTTCTCTCAGGCCTCTTGGTGGGCGGAGCCTCTCTCCTGCCCTTTCAGGCCTTTGGTGACACCCTTAGTTAAATTCTCCCCATACAGCATCATCTGCAGCTGCTGATTTGGGGCTGCTGGCCTTCTCCACACACTGCCAAACCCAGCTCTGTGATAATGACAACGTTTGCCAGCACACTTATGTGGTGACTCAGGAGACAGGGTGGCCAGCAAAGCAGCCTCTTTGTGGGAGTGGATTTTGAGAAGTGCTAATTCCGTGGCAGTTTGGAGATATTAATATCGTGCTGGCAGTAGATAAGCAGGCAGCAGAGGGGCACATAATGAGAAGAGAATCAGCCACAGCATCTTTTCCTCCTTTATCTACCCGCACATATCCCCCCTCCCCTTTTTTAAAGTAAATCCCTGGGTTTTGATGAAGAGAACCCTTAAGTGGCTTAAACAGGCCTATAGACTGCTTAGCCCGGCTCACTGCATCCCCGCAGTCTGAGAGTCTAAGAACCACTAGAGTTAACTGCATTCCCCAGCGACACTAAATCGTAGCATATGGTACAGTAGCCTATTGCTTACCGTCCCTCCTCCCTAAAGGGCAGCTCACCAGATGGTCTGAATGGGGCCTTTGGTGTAATTACGACAGACACAAAGAAAGACATAACCGCCGCTCTCCCCCAGTGATATTATGCCTCTTGTTTTGCAGTACTTGGCTACAGGTAACTTTTGAAAATTTGTTTCCGCAGTTTCATTTCTGTCCATCAAAGGTCCCTTTCCACGTTGGGGGGCGGGGGGAACCATGCAGATACGCTTCGTTAGTTGTCTGAGCACCATTTCCAGTGTACTCTTCTGAGTAGATGGAAGCCACTCACAGTGGCCCCGCTTTCGTATGCTAGTGAAGAAAAGATTCAGCACGTTGGAGAAATTTTTTTGAAGCAGGTTTCTAATCTGAATATCCTGTGGTCCTAAAAGGACTGTTGGGAGTATTGCTCCAAAGCTGGTCATCACAGGGTTTATACTTTTCACTTTGTTTCTCTGACTCATGCAATTTTTTAAAAAGATCTTTCATTCCACCCCAATGCCTCCCCCTCTCCCTCCCCCACACAATTCCTTCCGAGCCTCACCACCTCCGAGCCCCCTTTGGGTTGAGGGGAGAGCCAGTGTTGGAAGTTCTGATGAGGAGAGATGCACTTTGAGTGTTACGTGAAACCAGTGTTCCCAACATTGCCAAACTGGAACACGGTATTTTCTAGTTCCCATATAGGCTAGAAAGGAGATTTTGAGAAATTTAGGTCATGCTTTTATGTGCTTTGTTTTTTTTTTAATCTGCGTGCCTGATATTTTAGAGCAGACTTTTCTTGAGGGTAGTGGCTTGTTTATAACATTCTGTAAATAGCCCTGCGTAATGTGGGCTTTTTACAGATATTTTCTGCCAGGTTTTATGTATGGATTGATATAGCATCTGACTGTACTAACCAGAAAAATGCTGAGCCAGGGGACTTGGTTATTCCTCCTTTTTATTTGGATTTCTAGCTTAGCAACTCATTGGTCTTGAAACACTTGGCTTCTCCCTCCCTCTGCCAGGATGCGTTAAGACCTCCAGGTGCTAACTTATTATTGCTGTTGACTGAGCCCCACATGCACCTCAGGTGCTCACTGACCTATCTTTTCTGTTGCAGAAACATTGCCGAGGCCCTTGTCAGCAAAGGTCTGGCCACGGTGATAAGGTACCGACAGGATGACGACCAGCGGTCCTCTCACTATGATGAACTGCTCGCCGCCGAGGCCAGGTGAGGTGCATAATTTAAATTAAAGTGAACACCTTGGGTCCCAGGGCCCCATTTTTTTCTTTCCCACTGTCCTGCTCATCCCTGAGCAGAATGCGACAGAAAACAACATGCTGAGAAAGCTTGTGTTCTTATGTTATTCCAGCTTTTCCCCATCAAAAGAAAAGGGACCTCACTTCAAACTCGCAATCTAACCTTGGTTAAACACTCTTGGGCCTCTATATTTTTAAATCTGCAAAATTTAGGCATATATTAGATATGATCTTCTAGTAGATGCCGTAAAATGAACGACAGATGAGAAACTTACACGTGGAATATTTTTATCTCCACCATCCTTTCCTTCCCTGGGACAAACAGTGGAGCCATGCTCACTGTGCAGGACATTTGCCTCCGGTTCTTCCCTGCAGAGGCCTCTGCTCCCCGGCCCCTCCCATTTGTCACCTCCAGACCTTTTGTCATGTACAAAGGAAATGAAAACATTTATTAGGAAATGAGTTTGCGTTTCACACTTCTGACAGCTGGCAGGAGAGCATTTGTGAGAAGCCCTGTGACATTTTCCTTTTGTCCTTCATCCCCATGGCTGGTTGCCCCAAGGACATGCATGCTGCTCAGCAGTATTTCTTACCAGGAGTTCCTCAAGGCTCTTTCTCATGGGTCCTTCTGTCACTGGGCGGTGCTGGGAACGAAGCAATTCCTCCAGCCTTCCCTGGAAACAGAGCCCGAACTCGGTGATGATCGCTGTTCTGACTCGGATTGCTTATCAGACTGCTGGGCTCAACCAAAATATATCCATTGTTTCAAAGTGATTGCAGGCGCTTGCCTCACGCAGACGTTTTTCTGTGACCTAGGACTTAATTTGTTGTAGAAGTTTGGTAATTGCCAGCTTATGCTCCACAGTTTAGAGGAGGAATGAGTTTTAGCACATGCTGTCTATACTTTAGACTTTGTCATTGAGATCACTTCTCTTGCTCTTTGGCCCAGAACATTGCCCTAATACATGACCTTTACCTCTAACATCATGTCACATCCTGATGGATAGGGCATCTGTAGAATGTCACACAGAATGTCAGCTAAGAAAGCAGTCTGTCAGGTTGCTGTGGCTTTTTGGATTCTTTCCTGTGGGCTTTTCCCAGTAGGACCTGCCTAGGACCTAAGTCTTCAGCACAAAGTTCAGTATCTTTGGTTGCTTGAGGCTCATTCATGACTAGTGTAAAATAATATGATGTATAGTCCATAACTGGTGTTTCTCTTCAATCCTTTCTCAGTTCCTTATTCTTCTCTCCCAGCAAACTAAGCCAACTGGGCTGAAAGAACCCATAGTGGGAAATGTGTCTTCACATCTCTGACTACTATTTGATGATCTTGCTATTCTAGGAAATGGGCAATGATTAGACAGTTCTTTAGGTGGGATTTGGGAGGTGGGGGGGGTGGGGAGGTTCGTTCTGGGCATGCTCAGTCTGATCTGGTGGCAACTTGGAGAAGCGGTTATGTATTCCTAGTGTAGCAAGAGCACTTAGCAATACAGTGGGATCTAGAGTCCCATTTTCTGCCCTGGGTTCACTCTGCCACTGGTGAATGTTTAACTCTGACAGGCAGGTAAGCATGAACATAATTTGCCTAGCTGCTCTGGAAAGTGAGGCCACAACAGGCTCTTTTATTATGCTGTTGTGCTACAATGTTTAACGAGGAGGCAGAGATAGGTGACATTTTATAGGTTTTAAAAAGAAAACAGCCTTTTTAGTCTGGTACTCATTTCGAGCTGATAGAATGTAACAAGACACTTGCCTGTTAAAGCAGTGAGCTGCCTAGAGATAATTGTGTCGAGCCACTGCTTTCAGAGGGTTGGTGGAAAAACTGGCTCCGGAGTCATTGCACTGCTGCAGGTAGAGTAAACGGAGAGAAATTAAGCACTTCCCCTGGCCAGTGAGTCATTGCGGCATTGCCGTGAGGCAGTACACATCTTAGAAAGCTTTAGGAGAAGTGGCCTACATGACCTGCAAATGAGTCCTCCTTGGGAGCGGTGCTGTCCACAAGCCCGATGCCAACCCCAGCGAGAAAGACCAGAAAACCTGCCAGATAGGAGTGGTGCCCTTATAGCCATTGAAGACTGTTTTCAGTGCAGAATGCACCCCCATTTTGGGGAAAATGATAGTCGACCTCACCGCAAGAGCACCTCTTCTCTGACACTGCTTTATTTTAGGTTGCCTTCGGTTTGAAGCACTCTGGCCCCTATGAGACATTCCCTGTGGTTTTTTTTTTTGTTTTTAATTATGTATGTATATATGTATGGCTGCGTTGGGTCTTCGTTGCTGCGCACAGGCTTTCTCTAGTTGCGACAAGCAGGGGCTTCTCTTGCTGTGTAGCACTGATTCTAGGTGCGTGGGCTTCAGTAGTTGTGGCATGTGGACTTAGTAGTTGTGGCACGTGGACTCAGTAGTTGTGGCACGTGGACTCAGTAGTTGTGGCACACGGGCTTAGTTGCTCTGCGGCATGTGGGATCTTCCCGGATCAGGGATTGAACCTGTGTGTCCCCTGCATTGGCAGGCAGATTCTTAACCACTGCGCCACCAGGGAAGCCCTCCCTGTGCTTTTACATGCTGCTTCTGCCCCTTATCCTACCTGTCCAGTGAATATGATCTGAGTTTAGGGTTGTTTTCCTCTAGATAGATGAGCTATATTTTTTTCCAGTCGGCCTTGTAATTATTATGCCCCTGTCCATGCGGTCCCTCCATCTCCCAGCTGAGTGTCCTCTGCAGATCTCATTAGCGAGTTGTTTACTCCTTTCCTTGGCCCTGAATAGAACCCCTAAACAAGAATGGCTTTGCTGTTGACCCTAAGTCTTTCACCGCTTGGACTGTCACTTAACTGTCTTTTGTTTATCATCCTTCAGCCACTTTTTAAACTCCAGTGATTGTGTACTGAACCAAGCCAATTTGAATTAATTTCCCAAGTAAAATTTCTTGAGGTACTGTATCTAATGCTTTATCAAAGGCCAAATTAGTAACATCTGCTGTGTTCATGGCAAGTCACTCATCCTGGAAGTCTTTTGGTCAATAATAAGTGGGTGAACGTAACATGGCAAGGCCAGCATTCTCTTGAGTCCCTGCCCACAGGGATGGTGGTTCCAAGAGACTTCTTTGTCCCTGTCCCCTGGATCCCTGTTGTTCTCTGTGGTTATCACTAGTGATCTCGGCATTGGTGCCCAGTGCTCTGCCATTGACTTTGCTTTCCAGAGCACTGCTTGGCCATTAATCCTTTAAGAGAACGTTGTAAGCTTTGGGGAAAGGGCAGCCTGTTAACTCTGTCTTTTCGGGTCAGCCAGCTGCCTGCGCGGGAGTTGATGAGCTTTCTCAGGGCTCTGCAGCGGCTGCTTCCTCTGTAAGGGGGTGTGATCTGCCAACCTTTCTCAGATCATCTGATGGGAGCTCAGGGAATGACACGTTAGGCGTGCGTTGGGAGACCAGGTGAGACAGAAGAGGAAGAAGAATGCCAGTTTGCAGCTGCCTGTGCTTTCAGGTGTATCCACCTGCCCGCCAGAAAGGAGCTCATCATACCCCCCTCAGCAGCTCTGTTTCGTGTGCCTGACCCTTCTCAGTGCCTTCATTCGGATGCCTGTCTGCTTTTGGGAAACCCTCTACATGCCTCAGACACATGGTGCATCTAGAGGAAGCCACATCTTTCTTGTTTAAAGGATAAATGAACCCCTAATTCCCGACAGGTGGCCTTCCTTTCTAGTTCACTTGTCTATCATCAGCTGCCTCTTCCCTCCTTGCCTTGTGTCCTGGCAAAATAAAGGTTTGGCACTTTTGTGTGTATTTTTGAGCCTCGCTTCTCTGTGGGCTCCATTGAAAAGCCCTTGCTTGTGTCCCAGTCTTCTGAGAGCTCCATCGTGTCCTCCATATTCGTAGCAAAAAGAATTTAGGTACAGCTGACCCACACTTTCTGATGACACTCCTGAACTTGGTCCCCCCCTTTTAGGGGCATCATGTGGACTCCTTTGGCAGTGTGTCACATCCTTTCTTTTCTGCACCGTTCTAATTTTTCACCCCCGTATTGGCTTCCCAACATTTCCCATTCTTGTTTGACTTCAGTATTTCTCAGCCAGCGGGCCGGCTGCTTTGTCTGTCTTGATGAGTGTTCTAAGCTTAAGGCGGGGCTTTGACTCCTACCGAGAATCTCATATTCTTCTGAGGTATTTCCAAGATACTGAGCCATTATGGGGACCCTTCTTATTTTCTAAGGTATTACACAGTCTCTCAAACTCTGTGTATTTGATATAACACATCCTGTTTGATTTTTTTTTTTTTTATTTTTTTTTATTTTTTTGCGGTACGCGGGCCTCTCACTGTTGTGGCCTCTCCCGTTGCGGAGCACAGGCTCCGGACGCGCAGGCTCAACGGCCATGGCTCACGGGCCCAGCCGCTCCGCGGCATGTGGGATCTTCCCGGACCGGGGCACGAACCCGTGTACCCCTGCATCGGCAGGCGGACTCTCAACCACTGCGCCACCAGGGAAGCCCCCCTGTTTGATTTTAAACAGTACAGAATGTGAATTCCCCTAGCATTCTACAGGTCTTCCTGGTGGGCTTTTGTTGAGCTCATTATGGACACTAAAGATAAGCTGGAAATGCGTGGAATCAAAGCCTGGCTGTGTGCCCTGTTTTCCTTGGACATCCCGACCTGTAGGATATCATCTGTCTGCATTCACCTAAAGCTACTTTTATATTAAAATGTAATATTTGAAGGTTTCCTAGAAACCGTTAGTCTGTGGTTCATTGCAGGAAAATACAGGAGTTGTTAGTTCAGAAGTTGGGCTTTATTCCTTGAAGGTACACTTTAATTCTAAGATTTTGTGATTTCAAGATAGAATGTATATATTCAGAAAAGAAATTTATGCCCCAGCTTGACAGTGGGAAAGCAGTTGTATTGAACAACCTAGTGTCTGAGCAGATTTAAATGAATTTAGATTCATTCTGGACATACAGAATGAGGTTAGGGTTATCTCGGGAGAAGAGAAAAGGGCAGGCTCTCTCTTATCTTTTCCTGTGTGTTCTCTTTCTTGCCAGGCACACTGCAAATTAAGAAAACTGTGGTGTTGTCCTCCCTCTCGGCGAGGCAAGCGCGAGTCTGCCCTGGCTCAGCTCTGCCTGGGCTCCGAGTCCTCCCTCACCCTGCAGGGACCTCCTGTTTCTGATTGAGTGAACCTTGCAACTTCCCTTTTCTTTAAAAACAAAAGCATCTAGTGCTCCTGTCTGCTGACTTTTGCATCTCCAACCTCCAAACCGTGTAAACACCAGCCCTTCATTAAAATCCTATCAAATTTCTTTTGCTTTTACCCAACCAACTTGGCTGATAGCGCCCTCCCTGTTGTAGAATTCACTCTGCTTGTACCTCTAGGAAATCTGTGTTGGCATTTCCATCACAGACTTTGATCAGAAGGCTATAAACTTGTTGGTAACTCTTCCCTAGGCCAATACCTGTAGTCATTATTAAGAGGGAAACTGTTTCAAGTACAAACCTCTCTTGGTGTTGCAGTTACTGGGTCTGCATTGGGCTTACTGACTTCCATGCTCTTGTAGCAGTGAACTGTAAATGTATTTTGCATTTTTATAATACCACTGGGAGAGAAGTATGCTTGATTTCCCACTCCTGATTGAGCCAGAGCAGCTCCACTTTTTTTTTTTTTTTGGAATTTTCCCACAAAATTTTAATAGGTGGAGGAAAAAAATGACTTGTGCATAAAAAAATACAAAACTTTTTTATAGGGTCTTTCCTATCTGTGCCTTCAACTTAACTGGCATTTACAATGCTGTTTATGAATGAAACGTGAAGACTTACCAGCATTTTTTTTGCTCTCTGTTGCTTTAGTTGGAAGAGGTCAGCATTACTGGCTTGACACTGTTCTGACTTGCGAAATGCCTTGGTATGAAGCAGGTTTCACCTTCCTACCAATCCGGTGAGAAAACTGGTGTTGAGGTTGAGTCTGTGTTTTGAAAATTTGAAACTAATATATCCTATCACAATGTATAGACCAGTTAGAGTTAACCAGTTCTCCAAGAAAACAAATCATTCCCCTAATGGGAACAGTTGTTCAAGGCTGGTTTTCTCTTGCACGTGATGGCTTTGCATTCGTTCCTTTTCATTCCAGTTCTCTTTAGTGTACCCTGGGTCCCAGGTGGTGAAGAAAAAGATAACAGACTCAAGCCTTACAAAGCATGCAGTCTCAGAGGGACACACGCGGAATAACTTGAATAGGACCTCTGGGTGTTGCTATTTTTCCTATTCTCTTTGCTTACCTGTTTTCTCAGCCCCTCCTCTTTTTCTCCCTCTGCATCATGAACACTGCCTGCCTTATATCTTTTTTATTCCATCTCTCACTTATATTAAATTTTCCCTTGAGGGCATCTCCCTGAAATTCATCTCTTCCGTCCACCCTCTGTTCTCAATAGTTTAATGGTACAGCTTCAGTAAACCAAGATTTCTCGCTTTCAACCTAATGACCTGAATCAAGTGAAAATTCTCTTTGCATAAAACTAGATCCTAGTGAATACTGTTAAATACAGAGCTTTGATTTGAAGTTTTTCTCTTTCCTTCACTGTTGAATTCCTGTAGCGCCAGAGTGCGGCTGGATTTTTGTAGGCCAGGCATTATAGAAAGCTGGAGTTGGGTGAATTATCTGCTGCCCTCTTTACCCGGCTGTGTTACATCATGCTGGTGCAGATGGGAGGCCAGCGTGAGAAAGGAGGCTGGTCTTTCTGTTCAGTATCCTAATGGCTTCTTTTCTTCCTTAACCCTGGAAGTGCACTCCCTGCTAGATTTGGGGCTTGCCCTTGCCCTGGTGGCACGGCCAGAGGTTGTTAATGAGTTTCAGCACGTGTCAGTGTTGGGGGGCGTTTCACTGTTGGGGGGTAGGGTACATCAGCTCCTGCAAGTGGATGTGATAACAGGAAAATGCATTAAAAGAGCTGGTGTGGGGAAGTGATTTAACGATACAGCTGAATGTGGGGAAATTTAGCTTTTCCCTTTCTTCAGAAGAGATGATGCACTCAACATCCAAATAGCAGTAATCAATCTGCATTTAAGGCAGCACAAATGGCCACTTCTGGAGAGCTGTATAATATCTCCATTTCCAAATAGTTTTCTCTTTCAGGATATTAAGAGGATCTGTTCACTCTTCATCCTGTCTTTCCTCCCCACTCCCAGTTCCATCTGATACAACTCAAACTGTGAGACTCGTCTTGATGACTAGTGTGAGGGGTTTGGGGTAAAGTTGGAACCCATTAGCTTCAGCTCCTGTGTTGTACACAAGGTGTGGGTAGTTCTATAGGTCATGGTCAAATAATGAACTCACAATAAGAAGTCCTTCTTGCCCAGTCTTTCCTGTAATTATTAATCTGCACTGGTTGTGTTCTTTCAGAGGAAGTTGTTCTAGACTAACCTTCCTAATTAACTTGGTCCACCCTCTCCACCCAGCTGTGACCATTTGTCCCCAGCACCTTGTCTGTTCTCTACCATCTCACTGTTATCTTGGCTAAAAGGCTCTAGTTCCTCTCACACAAGCCCTAAGTATTTGAGGTTTCAAAATATTTCCAACATATTTCAAAATACATTTGAAGATTATCATACTGGGAACATAATTTTAATCCCAAATAAGTTATAACAATAAAGTGATAACATTTGACCCTTGACATTTTTGAATGTCTCATAACTTGACTCCCTAAACCACTGGTTCCCATAGGATGGTCCTCAGACCAGCAGCGTCATTTTCACTTGGGAACTTGTTAGACATGTGAGTTCTCAGGTCTCCCCACATCTCTGTTGCCCCAGACCTACCAAATCAGAAACTGGGGTTGAGTCCCAGCAAATCTCTTTTTATGCGTCCTTCAGGTTGTTCTAATGCACATGAAAATTTGAGAACCACTGCCCTAAACAATTCTTTACCACTGTTTTGGTTTGGTTTTGGTTTTTAAGAAAAAATCAAAATGTGTATCCTTTTTACGGTACATTAGTAATTTAATAGTTGGAATTGTAACCATGTGTAAAAGGTAATAGAGACTAAGGCATGGAATGGATAAGCTTTCGATCTCTTTGGATTTCTGTCCTAGCTATGCCTTCCCTGCCAGCCATACTTGTTCCTCACCAAGCCCATTGAATAGTTCTGTATTCCTTCCCTGTGACTCCTCTTTCCCCTTCCTCATACCCTGCGTTCGTGGCTTTTGAACTGAATTCCTTCTGAGTAGCCTCTACCAGCTCTTGGCTAATTTAATGTGAAATCATCTTAAGGGTTGCTATGCTTGCTTGATTTGCGGTGTCAGGGGGCTGAGTGGGTCGGAGAGCTGAGTGTCTATTACAGATATCCCTATCCTACTTTTGCTCTAATCCTTGGAAATCTCTCCAGAGGACTAAGTTCAAATAATTAATCACCAATACATCAATGCACCGAATTTTATAGCTACTTGTGAAGGGGAAGTCTCCTTTGTAGCTTCCTTTCGTTTGTAAGACTCTTTGCATCTAAATTTCTTGTAAACTCCCTCATGCATATGTTATCTCCTCAGCTGCCCCTGACTCCCCTCCTCCAGCTCTGGGCCTGGAAGTTGAGAAGGCTTACTTCCCATGCCTCTTGCTTCTGCATCAAGTTCAGAGAGCCAGATCTCAAGTGGATGGCAGTGAATCTTTTCCAGCAGGTCCCTGTAAGTGTACTCACTTCGGAAAAACCATTTTTCCCAGCAGTAAGCCTGTTGCGTCTTTTGACTGAGGAAAAAGCATTAAAATGTTCTCTAATTTATTCATTTTACAGTAACAAACATCAGGTGCATTGGGGGAGAAAACAAAAATGTGTGGTCTAGTGGGGTTTTGGGTGAGCAAGTAAATAATTGCAAATATAATTATAAGCATGGAGATACCAGTGGGTACCTGGGAAGGAGCACCTAAATCAACAGGTTTATCCACAAATAGAGTCCACGAGGCAAGGCGTGTTCTGTCTGGGTTCTGTCTGGGTTGCCTTGGGAAAGGGAGGTGGAAGACAGGATTAGTGCTTTGCTGACCTATAACACAGCCATGCCACTTCTGTGAATTTATTCTAAGGAATAATTAGGGAGGTGCCTGACAGTTTAAGAGTTATTCCTTTGGCATTATTTATAGTACCGGAAGTATTATACTGGACTGTTAACATTCACATAAATATCTAGCAGTAGGCAATTGAGTAAATTATGGAATGTGCATCCATGTTATGGACTTATGTAAAGTTATTCAAAATGATGTAATAAAACTAATAATACAAGGAAGTGTTCACTTAGTTATTGTTTCTGGGGGGAAAAACAATCGCCCGACTTTTCCCACAATTTAAGTGGGTGGGTATGTGTATATAAACACTTAGAAATTTTGTTAATGATGCTTTTATCTTGGAATTGAATTACGCGTCGTTCTTTCTCCTTCTTTTTCTTTGGCCCTGTATTCCTGTATTGTCTCTGTGATCAAGACATGAAAAAATTTGGGACTTTCCCTGACGGTCCAGTGGTTAAGACTCCGCGCTTCCACTGTCAGGGGTTGTGGGATTGATCCTGGTCGGGGAGCTAAGTTCCTGAATTCACGTGCCACAGCCAAAAAATAAAAATAAATAAAAAGATATGAAAAAATTATAAAACCAGTGTCATTGAGGCAATTTTGAGTTGTCATTGCCTCTCATCTCACCTTTCTGCAGCCTTGTCCTCTCAATAAGACTTTATTTATTTTTTATAAATTTATTTATTTTATTTATGGCTGCGTTGGGTCTTTGTTGCTGCACGCGGGCTTTTCTCTGCTTGCGGCGAGCAGGGGCTACTCTTCGTTGAGGTGCACGGGCTTCTCATTGCAGTGGCTTCTCTTCTTGGGAGCATGGGCTGTAGGTGCACGGGCTTCAGTAGTGGTGGCACATGGGCTCAGCAGTTGTGGCTCGCGGGCTCTAGAGTGCAGGCTCAGTAGTTGTGGCACACGGGCTTAGTTGCTCCGCGGCATGTGGGATCTTCCCAGACCAGGGCTTGAACCTGTGTCTCCTGCATTGGCAGGCGGATTCTTAACCACTGCGCCACCAGGGAAGCCCCTCAAGAAGACTTTAGACTGACAGTGACCATTTCTACCTGCTCTAGTAGTCCTTTGGTCCTAATCTGGGACAGCGTGGTCTCTTTGTGTTTCCCATGAATCTAATATTGGGCTACCTCTTCTCTGGTGATTCTCTGCCACAGAGCTCAATTTTTCCCCCTCTCTTAACCTGAGCACAGCAGATCAGATGTCACACCTGGTGGAATAGCAATGCATCTTCGTTTCTTCTTATATTAGTTTTCGATGAGGTGGCCCAGAGTTCCTTGTTATTTGCTCCGCTGCCTCATAATACCTCCTGACTCATTAGTTCACTGACCTCCCGTTGACCACAGGACTCAATTTCCTCCTTTCCAGTCTCTGTACTCTCCATCTTTTCTGTCTTATCAGTAATTCTGGTTTCGTTGAAAATGCAGCTGCATAAGGCCCACCCACCATTGTGCACCTGTGCCTGCTCTGCGTCTCATTTTCCGAGTGTCAGGACCTGGTTGCTTCTTCCCGTTGCCAAGGAACCAGTAGAAAGACCAAAGGAAGTGTTCCTTTTTGCTGTGTTTCACTGCTGTATTCATCAGTATGATCTGAAACACAATGAAAGCTTCTTTAGAAGTTTAGCAAGTTGCTCATTCTTTGTTCTGCTTTTTATCCTTTTCCGTTGGAATTATTTTCCTTTCTCCTTAGTCATTTACCCTGTATTATCTAGTAGGTGTTTCTGACAATCCTGCCACTTGGTTCCATTTCACTGTTTATGGTGGTTGGAGCTTTGCTCCCATTACTGCCTTTCAGACTATTGACCATCTCCTCTAGCTGTCGGACTCTCGAAGAAGAGAATGAGAGGCTTTTGTTCTTGATGCACTTTTGCTTCTGCTTAGAGGCCAGGCTTTCAGCTCTTCTGCCTTGCCCCACTCCAAGTAGCAAAACCAAGATGTCTGCGACCTGGAGCATATATCGTGAACCTGCACCTCCAGGAGAGCCAGCAAGCCTCACTCTTCTGCGCCCTACACTCAGTTGGCATTATCCATGTCTCCAATCTGAAATATCTTCACACTCTGCATTAGTCAGCGGGCATTTGTTCAGCTTTACTAGGCACACAGTCATTGAACTAGGTGACCCTGAGTTTAAAACTATGTGACATAGCTCTGTGTTAAGTACCGTAACGAGTATTAAGGATAGAATTCTAACCCTCAAAGGGCCTGTAGTCTAGCTATAGAAATAAAGTGAATACATGCTACAATTTGAAAATACTGCATTGCAGTTTAAACTGCATGCTGAACTGAGTGATACACGTGCATGTACTCATTCACATGTATAATTCTGCCATTTCAAAGTAGTTCATAGATACTTCCAGTGTTCAAACAGCCCCCCACCTAGGACCCCAGGTTAACAATTCCTACATGACAATTGTTTTATGATTGTGGTGAGGTGGTGGCTACTGATAAGCTGTAATTCTTTTCTTTCTCTAGTGTGGATCTATAAAGACAGTATAATGAATAACTTGCACATAGGGAGCCTGGGGAAGATGGACCTAATTGAATTAGAAGGAGTAATGTGGAAATGGTGAGAAGACATAAACTCTGGGGCCCTTGAAAGCCAAGCATTATACTTTCCACTCGATGGATGTCACAGGCTGGTGGTCTTTGTTATGGGTATAAGTAGGGGAGCAAAATGAAAAAATCAATTCTGTGGAGAAGTCTTGCAGCAGTGGTGTGTACTCTCAAAGGGACCTGAGTGGATTTAAAATATTCCTGATGTTATCTTGGAATAAATTGGTGTGGGCCTGGCCCAGGGGGGTTACAAAAAAGCCAAGTGAGCACAGTTAGGAAGGAAGTTTTAGATGCAGGCAAGGAAGCAGAAGCAGAGTTAAGGGACATTTTGGTTCCTGGTTACCAAGACAGTGTTGTTAAAGGGGAATGATGAATTCAGGGCCTCCTGGTCTTCCTCGGCATTTCCCTGCTACCTCTCTGTTGTATGCTTTCTGTCACTTTATTTTCTTTCGATACCTTTATGTATGAAAGTGGTTCTTTTTGAACTGGGAAACTGTTGGAGTTCCCATGCCCCAGAAATATTCATATATATAATTCTACTACCATTTCAGGTTAGCTAATAGGTATTCCCAGCATCCTACGTGAAGCTCACTTATGTCGCCAGGTTAAGAATTCCTCGTGGGCCTCCCTGGTGGCGCAGTGGTTGAGAGTCCGCCTGCCGATGCAGGGGATACGGGTTCGTGCCCCGGTCTGGGAGGATCCCACATGCCGCGTAGCGGCTGGGCCCGTGAGCTGTGGCCGCTGAGCTTGCGCGTCCGGCAACGGGAAAGGCCACGACAGTGAGAGGCCCACATATCGCAAAAAAAAAAAAAAAAAAAAATTCCTCGTGTGGCAACTATTTTATGATTGGCATTAGGTTGAATCTAGCCATACAGTCTTTGAACTTTTTTTGTAAACTCACAAAAATATTCAGAATAATAATCTATACATTGAAATTAAGGTCATGGCCTCTTTGTTGGCACAAGATGAACTGATGACACAAGATGTCAGTGGTGCTAAGGCTTGTGCCTTGGAGAAGGAGGTTTTCTGCCTGTGCAAGGGGCCCCAAAACCGAAGAGCAAACTGTTTCTTTGTATAAAGAGTGCTAGGTTCTAATACTGTTGTGCTAAGGTAGCCGGGCTAATCTCCCTTTAACAACCTCCCTGCCTGCCTTTGCAAAGTTGATGGTTTTTATCTTCTAGGGGGAAGGCAGTAGTATCTCATACAGAAGAATTTCAGACTTCGTTGGTTAAAGGGAATAGTTTTCCAGTGATCTGAATGGGGTTCCTCGTCCACGGTATAGCTTCTAGAAGCTTCTAGAAGCAACCTAGAAAGCTGAGTTTTCATCCCTCTCCTTTACTGTTATCTCTTTGTAGGTATGTGGACGTTGCTCACTTTTCCTGGCTGGTGATGATTTCTGTCCATTATTGACACTGCTGGTTGTTGCCATCTTTGTCCTGCGGCTGCTTGGAGAAGAAAGCCTCTGAGAGGAGCAGCCTGTGTTCTGCCCCCCTGCTTCCTTTCTCCTGGCTGGCCTGAGCTCCAGCCTGCCTTTGTGAGAAAGCAGCTATTAAGCAGACACAGCAGGTGAAGCTTAGAAGTCAGGAGTTTCATTCCTTGCCTAATGAAAAGGGATGTTGAGCTGTGGTTGCAGCCTGCAGGCAGCATGGGGAGGGGAGTTGGTGTTTGCTCTGTGGAGCAGGTATCAGTGGAAGCAAACCTGCTACCTTTATACCCTCCCAGGTCTCAAAGACAGAGGGCCCCAAACCTATCCCAGAGAAGGTGAGTTATGTAAGATACAGGGGTAGCCACACCAGGAAATAATGACTAGGCAGCAGAACCAGGATCTTCCTGTTTTCATTTTCCTTATATACAACTGTTAGTAGGCAGGCATGTCATATGGATGCTTGCATCCCGGAACAAAGGTATATATTATATTCCTTTCATTAACAGCACTGTGGTAAGCCTACCACTCTTGGTGTTTGCTCCTTACCTCTTTGAGATAAAAGCATGCATCTCTTTCTTTTTTTTTCTATATCTTTATTGGAGTATAATTGCTTTACAATGTTGTTAGTTTCTGCTGTACAACAAAGTGAATCAGGTAAATGTATACATATATCCCCATATCACCTCCCTCCCAGCCTCCTGCACTGGGTGGTTCCCCCAGATCCCCTCCCTCCCCCCTCCCCTCCCCCTCCCCCCCCCCCCCCCCGCAAAAGCCGAAGGCCAAGTTGCTCCAAGTGCACCTACCCTCGGGGAGCCGCGAAGAAGGCAAAGAGAAAGGAAGGGGATGAGAGAGACCGAGGGTCCCAGTTCCAAGCACTGTGGTACGCGGGCCTCTCAGCGTTGTGGCCTCTCCCGTTGCGGAGCACAGGCTGCGGACGCGCAGGCTCAGCGGCCATGGCTCACGGGCCAAGCCGCTCCGTGGCATGTGGGATCTTCCAGGACCGGGGCACGAACCCGTGTCCCCCGCATTGGCAGGCGGACTCTCAACCACTGCGCCACCAGGGAATCCCTTATCTGCCAGTCTTTGATGTTAGTTCAAAATATTTTCTTTTCTAGTTGGACTTCGCTGTCATCTTTCTTGCATAAACCCACACCCACAATGAAATCCCTCTGATTTCCAATCCATGTCTGTCTAAATTAGAGTAGTTATTTAAAGACATTGTGTAACAATCTGCTCAGAATCCTGCTAGACTTTTACTAAATTTCCCCAAAAACTGTTCAATTATTTAACCTACATGTATTCAGTGATTATTGTTATATGACTTATCTTTATGAAGTTCTTTCAAACATTCTGCTTAATTTTGATAGAAACAACAAATCACTTTCTTTCCCACTTAGATTTCATTGATTTACATGGTATCATCTGTTCACATACTATTTAGTTACATTTTGTAATTACATTAGCAAATAGAACTGGAATAAACAGGTTTGGGAACAAACCCAGTGAACTGATGGTAAAGTGCAACTCACCTGGTGGGACTAGGCATGCATGGGCATAGTAGAGAATCCCACATGTATGACTCTTTAGAATACCCTGAGCGTCAGTTAGCATGTTTTACAGGGGAACGGAGAGCATTGTTTAATCAAGCCTATCAAGTTTTTCGGTAAACATCTACAAAGAGCTACAGCTGAAAAAGCAATGAAGAATTTAATTTTCACCATTGTTTCTCTTTTCCAAATTAAAATATTAAGTAAATATTAATGAAACTGTTAAGTGAGGTACATGTCAACATTGATATTATAAGTATATAAGTTCTGAATTGGCTATTTTACTACTTTGAGCATTTTTTATGTATGTAGCATATTAATTGATTGGTTTGTGATGCTATTTAAGATTTTCAAGAGTACAGAGTGATAACGTGCCAAATGTGTAATAGTAACCGACTGTGACAGGATTCTAGAAGTGTCACAGATATGTATATACTGTGCCAGAAATACGACGTTGCCAGAGTGGATCTGGTCCCTACCAAACAAGTTAAATAAAAGGCTTTTCCTCCTCCCTCTCCTTCCCCTCCCCCTCCCCTCCCCCTCCTGTGGCATCAGCCTTGTGTCAGGCTGAGGGAGGATTTCTGGGGATGGCTCACCTGGTGTCGTTTCTGCAGCAGCTGGCAAACAAGAACCAAAGCAACCTCAGCACAGGGAGGGAGGCTCAAGCTGGCACATGAGACCGTTTAGCTACTCAGTGATCCCTTGCACTTTCCCGTCTGGGTCCAGCATACCACTTATACTTTAGAGGGCTTCCTGTAATTAGTGTCTACAAATTATTAACTTTCAATTTTGTTTCTTTTTTTTTTTTTTTTTTTTTTTTTTTGACGCGGGCCTCTCCCTGCTGTGGCCTCTTCCGTTGCGGAGCACAGCGTCCGGACGCGCAGGCTCAGCGGCCATGGCTCATGGGCCCAGCCGCTTCGCGGCATGTGGGATATTCCCGGAACGCGGATATTCCCGGAATGCGGCACGAACCCGTGCCCCCTGCATCGGCAGGCGGACTCTCAACCACTGTGCCACCAGGGAAGCCCTTGTTTTGCTAAGAACTATTTCTCAATTTAAATATGATGTTGCCTGAAATTTATCTAATTTTGCAATTGTATCTAAAGTATGAAAAGATGAAGTCTTTGAAGGTTTTCCCAAAATTAATGCCTGAATGTAAACAAGTATCTAATTTTTTTTAGGAACAAGGTAAGAGAATTTCTTATTTTAATATTAAGACTTACTTCACTGTATGACAGTAAAATTAAGTGAGAAAGAGAAAAATAAATACTGTATGCTAACACATATATGTGGAATCGAAAAAAAAAACTGATTCTGAAGAACCTAGGGGCAGGACAGGAATAAAGACACAGAGGTAGAGAATGGCCGCATAGCACAGGGAGATCAGCTTGGTGACCACCTAGAGGATGGGATAGGGAGGGTGGGAGGAAGATGCAAGAGGGAGGAGATATGGGGATATATGTATATGTATAGCTGATTCACTTTGTTATACAGCAGAAACTAACACACCATTGTAAAGCAATTATACTCCAATAAAGATGTTAAAAAATAAAACAATGAAACAGGGCTTCCCTGGTGGCGCAGTGGTTGAGAGTCTGCCTGCCGATGCAGGAAACACAGGTGTTTGCCCCGGTCCGGGAAGATCCCACATGCCGTGGAGCGGCTGGGCCCGTGAGCCATGGCCGCTGAGCCTGCGCATCCGGAGCCTGTGCTCCGCAACAGGAGAGGCCACAACAGTGAGAGGCCCGCCTACCTCCAAAAACACCAAAAAACCAAAAAACAATGAAACAAAAAAGACTTAATTTTAAAGAATTCTGGATTGTTTCAAATGTCATATGTACACTATTATCCATATTTTCTGCTTTGGGGTATTATGTTTTTCCCCTTGGGGTGGTATGTTTAATCTTGGTTAAGTGCTGAATTTCTGCTTATGGCACAAAGCTACTTTGGGGTCACAGAGAGAAAGAATTGTAGGTTACCAGCTCACCATTTTTGCCTTGAGAACCTGTTTTCTGACTTACTGCCCAGGCCCTGTTCTTTTTTCCTCGTAGTATATGAGGTGCTCTCCAACCCCCAGGAAAGGCCAGGAGTTCAGCAGTGTTCTCCGTGAACCATCTGTTTATTGAGCAGGTCCATGTATTTTGGTAGTTAGAAGAGGAGAAGGCTATGGGCAATCTGTGCCCACATGGGACCTGCAGAAAGCTGAGCAGGCCTCGCCTAGAAGAAAGGCGAGTAACCCTCAGGGTGGCAGTGAGCTCTTGCCTTGCCTCGCTGCGGGTTTGTTCCCAAGCCCCCTCCTTGGAGTTTATGGTAGCAAAATGGGGAAAGCCTGCTGATGGCAGAGGAGGCTGTAGAAACAGGACACAAGCAGGATGTACACAGGGCTTTGGGAGATGCAAGAGTTAGAGCTACCATTAGTGTGCAGATCCCAAGGGACCAGGGGCTAAACCTGGTCCGTGGTCATTATCAGACACCCTGAACAGTAAATCACTGGACTGAAATTAAATGGAGCAATTGGGACCCATTTGCAATTTCTAAAGCTGAAGCCCTTGATTCAGATTCAGGAGGAATCATGGGAGTCAAGGAACTTGGAAATGTTTTCTTTCAGCCAACAGTTCAGACTAGAATGAGTGTATGATTTTTTTCTTAATTCTGTACTCTGACTTCTTCCCCTCATCATGGAGTGGAAACTGGATGGTAAGGGAAGTGTTTTGTTTGTCGTATCTGAATAGAAGGTGTTTCAAATCATTTGAGTGAGAGACAAGTCCCCTGGGTTGGAAAAAGGGGCAAGTGGGGAGTGATAAGTGTCCAAGTATGTAAGAAATGACTGTTCCAGTTTGCACTCAGCAACACCCACACAGTTTGATTTGTGAATTGGGTTTAGAAAGTTAGGACCTGAGAGTAATGCCTCTACTCCTGCGCATTAGTGGAGCCCGAGTGGGAAGAAGGTTGCAGTGTGGTTCCTAGTGTGAGGGTCCGACGTGTTGACCCTGGCCTGGGCAGTTTACTTTAACACTTTCTCTGGAATATGGAAACCCTAGAAAGTCTAGTTCATGGAGCAGTCACACTCCTGAACCTCTTCCTCAATCTCTAAACACAGCAGTGTTCCCTGCGTGGGTCTGCAGGCTGGCAGTATGCGCAAAGGTCTTGACTAATGGTGTCATCGCTTGAGTGATGTACTCATCACCTTTGATTCTGCGGTCCTTCATTGTTACATGAGTGTTCATCATGTCCCTGAAGCTACCACTCAAGGGATGAGGAGGCAAAAGGTGGGAGATTGGAGCAAACCAGCCAGTGGTCAGATGTGTGTCCCAGGGTCCCCTGCTAAACCCAGTGTTATTACAACCTGAGACTGATTGAAAATGAGGCTTAATGTCAATTATGTACCTTTGCTAATTTCTCCCACCACCACCCCCCCCCTTTTTCTTTCTTCAGCCGTGCGGTGCAGCTTGCCATATCTTAGTTCCCTGCCCAGGCATCGAACCCGGGCCGATGGTGAAAGCGCCAAGGTCTAAGCACTGGACTGCCAGGGAATTCCCTTCTTCCCCATTATTAAAAAGACTTTTCTGTACAGTATTGCTTCATTCAGGGCAACTTCTCTTTTTACCTGGGAGGAACTTATTTCCATTAGAATTGGAACACTAGCTACATATTTTTGCATTTAAAATGTTTCATGTGATTAAACACAGAAAGAAACATTATTACTTCTGTTTTTTAGGAATGTGCTCTTCCAACTGATTCTTCTTTTGTGCCTAGAACGAATCCTTTCCTTTGGAAACAAGTTCTGGAGCTCTCTTTGATAACCAGGCACACTGTTAGCAGTAACTAGCAGCCAGCTTGTGGTAACTGGGCTTATAGGGGAAGAGCAGGAGTGTACCCTCCCCACCTCCCAGTGCTCTGGCCGAGACTGGCTGCTCAGCAGCGTGCCCTGTGTAGTGACACGTGACCATCGGACCAACGTCTCTTCCTGCCGCCCTTTCCCACCCTCCTTACCCCTTCCCAGTGTTATTTGTATTGTCATCAGGCTTTTCTTTTTTCTTCTTTCTTTACAGGGCTATTAAGAATGGTAAAGGATTGCATAGCAAGAAGGAAGTGCCTATCCACCGTGTCGCAGACATATCTGGGGTGAGTTGTGTCCGTGAATGGAGCTGTGTGGCTCCGAGGCGCCAGGAGCTTGGCTGCTCCTTCACCGAAGGACCTCAGTTGATGTGTTTTCTGTAGCTCATTCGTTTTCAGGGACTGAATGTGAATTTTTCCATGGCTTCTCCTAATGCACCTATAGAGATCCTGTTTCATACTCCAGGAAAACAGAATTTAAACAAGGGCATAAAAGCGCCTATCTCTTCACCTGAATTTTTACTGAGTTGCTTTTCTCTTTTCTTATTATGAGTTAGGAGATATTTCTTTTGAGTTGTATTAAAATAAATTACCTTTTAAAAAAAAAATCCCTGTTCTGTGACTGGAAAGTCTTAGTGGAGAAAGGTCAAATACAGGTTCTAGGACAGGTTTAGGAATTAATCCTAATGAATCCTAATCAACTAGGGAGAAGTATGTGAGCATCCTTTGAGCTAACAGATATACTAGATGATATAGGAGAAGAGATGATGCAGATACTTTTGAGCTCCCTAAAGGCTGTGTCCAAACGACTATTTCATGATCAGGATGCTACCCTTGCATATTTAGGAACTTTCATTGGCTGAATTAGACTCCTTTGTTAGTTGAGGGGGTTTATTCATTTACTCAGCAAGTGCCTACTGTGCCTGGAACTGCTCTAGGCAGAAAATGTAACAATGAACAGAACTGATAAAGTCCCTACATGCAAGCGGGAAAGGGAGACAATAGCAATGTCAGGCAGCAGCGACTGCTCTGAGGAATAGGACAGACCAAGGCAGTAGTGAGGGTTCAGGGGTTGATTTTGATCAGGTGGCCGGGGGAAGGCCTTCTGGCTGTCAGTTTCACCCTCTGTTCTTGGGACACACACCATCCAGTTCAACTCCCATAGTCACTAATGGGTAAGGAGGGGCTCCAGGTCATGTGTAGGGAGGAGCACGCAGCCCAAGGGACATGACAGAGGAAGGGTAGTCAGTCTTAGCTTGGACACTTGGGAAGCTTGCCTTGGGCACAAGAAGAAAATACTACTGTAAACAGAAGCTCAGCCAGGCCCACAGCAGTGATGAATTTCAGTGTATCTTAATGTTGTGTTCCTAAGCCTGGCTCAGGCTTTGCCTATAGTTCCTTGTGGTGGCTTCTGACCTGTCTCAGCAGCTCTCCTTTGCCTGGGTGTGGTCGTCCCCTGTTGGCTTTAATCACTGAGATTCTGTTGAGCTTTTCCCTCTCTGTAGCAGTCACTGCAGACTGCAGATTGCACAGTGTGGCAGTTAATTAATTAGACTTCCGTCAAGATGTTGTGCCACTGTTTAACGAGCAAGGTACATCACTGTGCGTTCCTCGTAGCTCAAGTCCAGAGAAGCCCAGAAAACCTGTTACTAATGGCCTTTGAGCCACAGGTGACTGTGTTGTATCTCCTGAGGCTCATGGTTCACAGGTGACTTTCCCAGCAAGCTGGTATCAGGCCAGTTTTCTCTGTGGTTTACCGTGCTGTGTTATTGTTCATGTGTATATTAATTTCTATATGTATCTGCTGTGGCATTCTCAACAATATTTCCTTTAATATCATTCTTTTGGTGAAGTCAAAGGGTAATTTTTTTGGTTATTCAACTGCAGGGGGACAGCGCTGTAAAATACCTATTTTGGAAAACATAGTGGTGACTCCTGCACTAATGGCAGTTATGCCCACCCAAAAGCTCATGTCTGGCCCATACTCCAGAGCCGTCTAGAAGCTGAATTCAGCCTTGGGGATGGTGCTGTGTTTTGGCCTGTGGAGTTCCTATTCTTGCTTAGATTTCCTATTGGCATCGAGATGAGGCCCTCAGCAAGTTTTTGAGGTAGAGTTACAGTTGCTTTGGGGCTGTCCTCTTGGTACCCCCAGCGTAGTGTCCTAATGATCTTGAGTGCTATCTTTGGATCACGTGCTGCCTTCTACCTTGATGCATTTTCTTTATGTTTGCGTGTTTGTTTTTGGTAGCAATGAATCTTAGGAAACCTGTCTTCATAATCCCCCACTGAACTGTAGTTCGGCTTCATACATACCTTTATCCTCTTTTCTGCCTAGATATTGGCGAATTGGTTTGCTCTTACATTATTCAAAAATATATGCAGCGGGCTTCCCTGGTGGCGCAGTGGTTGAGAGTCCACCTGCCGATGCAGGGGACACGGGTTTGTGCCCCGGTCCGGGAGGATCCCACATGCCGCGGAGCGGCTGGGCCCGTGAGCCATGGCCGCTGAGCCTGCGCGTCCGGAGCCTGTGCTCCGCAACGGGAGAGGCCCGCGTACTGCAAATAAATAGATAGATAGATAGATAGATAGATAAATGCAGCTCAGACTCCCCCACTTACCATATAAATAAAAGAGGAAAGCTAGATCACGTGGGAGAGTGGAAGTGAAAAAGCTATTCCATTTAACAGATGTCAGAGTGACCTTGTCCACCTTCATAACATTATTCAGCTTAGATTGCAGGGTTTTTTGGTGCCCTGTATAATAGACGAGTTTTGTCTCCCCCTTCTAACCTCCCTTTCTTTCCATCACAATGTCGTGTTCAGTGTGTGTGTGTTTTGGGTGCCCTTGTGCCATTTAAGTGAGATGTATGGGTCTTCAGCTTCCTGAAGCATTCTGGTTATCTTACTGAGGGACAGGTAGGCATGTGGGGTCAGATGGGCAAATAGTTTACATCTGGTTGAAGAAACAAACATTGGAACAAAGGCCATGTAATACAAGCATATATAACGGTTTCGTTAAAGTTTGTCAATTTTTTTTTAATCCTTGTGTCCCTCCCTCCCACCATTGGTCCCTCTTTTAGTTGCAGGTTGTGGTAAATGGCAGTTTTTGTTGAGCTGACACTATATGCAATATGCTGCCACCATAATTGACTATGAACTGATATTCGTGCATGACCTCTCACCCCAACCGAGGACACATCCTTGGAGGAGGAGAAGACACATATGCTCTTCACGTTTTGTTCTCTAAACACTCAAGGAATACGCTCTGTGGAAGAGGTTATATCACGATTGTGAGACAAATAACCCATACATTTGTTCTAGTCTTAATGGCCTCCCACTCTTAGAGTCAGGTTTCTACCCCCTTGTTGCCATCCCTTCTGTTGTATTTTGTAAAAATGATTTCAGCAGGTAAGGGTCAGAGTGCATGAAAATGCCTCCTGTAGTGAGTTAGCAAGTGCAAGCCTTGCTTGGCTGACTCCCTACTGTGGGAAGTTAAGTAACCCAGGTGTAGACTGACTTTGCTTCGGCAGGTGAGATGCGGGCCTCCTCATGTGGTGCTGAAACAAGCAGGCCTTTTCATGTGCATTCATCAGCTTTTCCCAGGACTGGACCACTCAGGTGTTGGCTACTAAACATGCTTTCTAACTTTGTGTTCTCCTGTCCCCAGTTGAGCCTCTTGCATCCCTTCCCATATCAAGAACGCATTACAGTTTTTTGACTTTTCAAAAATGTTACGATGGCTCCCCAATGTTTAGGTTGTGTTGTGTTTTGATTTTGTTAATATAGATGATTTTTGACATTAACGTCAGCTGAGTGTTGTGTTTTCTGTAAGCTTCATGGTATCTGTGTGTAATGCCAACTGGATGAACCTACCTTTTGACTGGGGCTTGGATAAACTTGGCTATTCTGCATCTCTGCTCCTGTTTTTCAGGGTATCCACTAAAGGAAAAAAAAAAATCTGGTGATTTAGGTCCTGAAGCAGTTACTGGTTTCCTTTATTTCTGACTTTTGAAGGTGAAGGAAATAGCCTATTACAAGTACCTATCATTGCTGTCCTTATTACCCCTGTCCGGTTACCCTTCAGGCCGGGATGTTCCTGTGAATGTGAAACCGCTAAGAATTTGATCAACTTGGTACTAGATCTGATTCCATTTGGAGGGTGGTTCTGTGGTGACTGCTTCCCTTCATACAACCATGTTTTCATTATTAGTGGGTTTTGTTTTTCCCTGTTCCTTTCTCCACTCCCTCCCTCGCCAGCATACAAAAAGTCAGAATGCGCGTCAGTGGAGTATAAGGCTGTTGCTTATCTTTGGTTTATTATTGTTTTTGCCGTAGCCTCCTCTGTAATAAATACAGTCTCCTGCAGATATAACGTGTAAAACAGGCAATAAAATGTGGCTGGTGCGTGGCTTGCTGTTGTTCTGGTAAATCAGACAAATCAATTACGGTTCTGAGGTAGGAGAGGGCTCCCACTCCTCAGGTTGTAGCCGCATTGCACCGATTTCTTCCTCTGCCTCCCTCCGCTGGTGCTTGGTGAGTCATAGTGTCTATTTGACTTTTCCTCTATTTCCTGTCATGTGTTCTTTCCTCTCAGGTGCGTGTGGGGTTATGACGTGTGTTGACGACACCATGAGAGGCTAGAGCCTAGCCCGGCATCCTATCCACTCCAGCCACATTTCTAACAGCCCCAGAACGGGTCCGATTACCAGGATGGGGCTGTCCATCTCCTGAACATCTTCTGCCTTTCCATGATGCGGAATCCTGATGACTTGGAAGCGGATTTTGCTGTTGTTTATTCTGCTCTTCTCTCCTTTCTTGCCTTCTGGTTGGGCTCACTTGAAGATTGTCTTCTTTGCTCACGTTCCATACTGACTGCTTGGTAACCTCCTCTATCCGTCAGTGTTTTTTGTTGGAGATACATACTATTACTAATACGAATGTGCTTTAAGCGTGGCCTAGAATGGTCCAAAGACTAGCTCTGGGGGTGGAGATTAGGGGGAGTCAGATTTTCAGGTCCCTGCTTTCTCCATTAAATCATGAAAACCTGCAGAGTTGCCCAGTCAGAGTCTCACATGCAAATATGAAGGATGGAAGTGTTCCTTTAAAATAAATAGGCAGGATTTTAAGCATGTCCTCCTGACCTCCTCCTTCAGGTTCTGGTTCTTCAGTGCCTTTTTGAACTTGAATAGCAGTGTCCTCTTTTCCTCGGGGTGTTGGAGGCAGCCCTTTCCATGAGTCTTGGGGGCCATTATAGAAGTTATCTTTTCTTAGCTCCCAATGGAGTTAGGCCTCAGTGTAAGAGTTTTAAAGTATTTTCGGCTGAAGAGATATAAAAAGTGGTCTGTCCAGTAAGTCTGAGGAAGGTATAAAGCAGTACAGTCACCCAGGGGCTTTATAACTTATGTCTGTGTTAAACTGCAGTTCCCTTGTGTGTCTTCTGGCCTACTTGTTTAGAATGCCTCCTGCTTACGTGACCCTAAGGTTCCTCTCAGCTTCTAATCACCTGTGATTTGATGGTACCCACGCTCCTTTCCTGTTTGTTTTAATAGCTCTTCCCTCTTTTACTCTCCCTTAGACTCTGAGTAACCTCCTAACCCTCTAATGTCCCTTTTGTGCCTTGCACAAGGTCAAGGCCTAGGGTTCTGCTTGGGAGTTTGGTTGCTTAGCACTAGAGCTCCCTTCACACTACACATTTGCTCCCCTGGGGAAATCCCAGAAGAACCTTGGCCTGCAAGAGCCAGCGCACCGGCTGCTGACCTTGCTGCTGGAAGCCTTATGTGCTCCATAAGGTTGATGGCTGCTCACGGGGAAGCCAGGCTCGCTGCTAGTGCTGGGCTCTCAGGTGCTTTCTTGCATCTCTCCTGCATTTGGCAACTCTAGTTTTTGCCAGTTTAGGGGAAGCTGCTGCTCTCTTTGTTCCACTTGTCCTCTCCCCACACCCGAAGGTTCTTGAACTCCAGCCACTCCAGTCAGACTGCAATGTGCAGCTCGGTGACCGGGACTCTCACAGCACAGACACGTGCACGGCAGCCCTGTGGCGAAGGCAGCTGCGAAGGCAGAGTGACAGCTACCCTGGGAGTCTCTCCCATGCTGCTGAGGCTCTTTCCTTTCTCCATCCCCTCCCCCTCTCCTCTCCTGTCCTCCCATCCCTCCCCACAGCTCCCTTTTCCCCTCTCCCTCTTCAAAAGAGTTGGAGTTTGTTAAGGAGACCTTGATTTGGGGGGAGTTTGCTTCAGCTGGTCGCCCTCCCTAATGGCTGAGTGCGTTGCTTTATGGCCTTTTGTCCATAGTTCTTTGAGCCCTAGGAGTCCTGTGTGGCCAGTTCTTGTTTTGTAAAGCTCTCCTATTCACACTCCCCAGAACTGCAGGGGTATCCCTCTCTCCTTCTAAAGAAATCCGAAAGCATTTATGCTTTCCGTGGGAATGAGAGAAGTCTATCTTTCTTAGTCTGAACATGTTTCTGAATGAAATTGCACAAAAATGCTGGAATTTTAAAAAGATTGTATATCAGCCCCTACCACAGTTAGTGGTTGTGTTTAAGCACCTCCTTTTACAAATTTAATCCAGTTTTCAACTGAGTTCTTCTGTTGTGGATTTTTTTTTTTTTTGCACCGTAGGGCATGAAATCTAGGACATAATCTCTCACCTCTTTTATTTAGTTTGGGACATCAGGAGAAATTGTTAGTGGACTTTGAAACTGGCAAGATGATTATTGGGTATCCTTTCAGTGGAACGCTGAGTGCTGCCTAATTAACCCTTTGGGGTTATCTGATTCTGTAGCCCCTTTGCTTTTTTTTTTTTTTTTTTTTTTACATCTTTATTGGAGTATAATTGCTTTACAGTGGTGTGTTAGTTTCTGCTTTATAACAAAGTGAATCAGTAGTTATACATATACATATGTTCCCATATCTCTTCCCTCTTGCGTCTCCCTCCCTCCCACCCTCCCTGTCCCACCCCTCTAGGTGGTCACAAAGCACCGAGCTGATCTCCCTGTGCTATACGGCCTGCTTCCCACTAGCTGTCTATTTTACGTTTTAACTGGCATGTTTTGCACCCCTGTGGAGAGGGAGTTTAACTTGTGAAGACCTAATAAAGTTGCAAATGATTCTTGTTTGTACAAATGTGGCCCTGTATAGACAGATACAATTAATTTCTACTCTGTAAAAGAAATATTTTCAAACTCTACATTTTCACTCTATAGTTTTGCTGTACAGTTTTGCATCTTTAGCAAATTGACTTCAGCATTTCTAGCTGCCTGTATATATATCCATCCTCCAGGCTCTGCTTCAAATCACTTGTAATATCTTTCTGGTTCCCTCATGAATTAGTGAGTTAAAATTTTTGACACATCTTTATTTTATATTTGTATAGAAGTCATGATTTTACCTGTTTGAAAATTATCCTTCAAGCGGATAGGGGAAGAAATTGCAAAAACAAGAGAGAAATACAAAACTACTTATAACATTGTTTTTATTGCCTCCTTTGTACCTGAAAATATGAAGAGTCATTTGGTTGTAGAAGTTATTTTAAAAAAATACAGTTCTAAAGTGAGTATGTCACTTTCATCTGCAGAATGCCCAATTCCATCCTGTACCTTACTGGGTCTGCCGTTTTTTCACCAACAAGCTTTTTTTTTTAACATCTTTATTGGAGTATAATTGCTTTACAATGTTTTGTTAGTTTCTGCTGTGTAACAAAGTTAATCAGCTATATGTATACATATATCCCCATATCCCCTCCCTCTTGAGCCTCCCTCCCACCCTCCCTATCCCACTCCTCTAGGTGCTCACAGTCCGACAAGCTTTTGTGTTGGAAAATTCAGGCGCCATAATACATTGAGGTAGAGGGATTGGACATTGAGCACAGGGCCCTATGTCTTGATGTTTGGTGGGTGTGTTCCAGCTCTGAATTTCAGCACCTCTGAAGAAATGTTTGATCAGGTGACTTGCCCAGAGGTTAGAGCACTATTAGAGACAGCGTTTCTTAAAATTTGTTACTTCTTTCAGTAAAACATCTTATTTCCAAAATAATCTGTAAACTTGGTGTGTCACTGCCGTGAATTCTGTTTTCAGGAAGTTTTCTGCCACAAATTTGTCTAGTTCCCTTCTGATTCCTTGTTTAACTGACTTCATACAGGGGGATGCATACAAATGAGCTCTGAGAAACAGGGTCCTAGCTTTTATTTAAGTGTCCTGAGCTATAATTTTTGTGTCTTTCTTCCTTTGTTCAAAGAAAGGAGAAAAGAAATTGAGGGAGTCCAGGAGCATTTTTTCCAAAGAAAAAATGTCATCTCTTTCCAGAGAGAGTTGCCTCTAGCACAGATTCTGCTCTCGCTGGTTCATGCTCTTCAATTCTCTTTTCTGTTCTCTGGGTGCGTGTGGGGATTGTTCTATGAGTCTGTTTCATGGGTCCAAATTGGCTGTGAATGAGTCCATTGCAGACTTGGCTAAATGAATGTTTCAGGTATTTTGGAGGCAGTTGATAACATTGCTGATTCCCAGGTTCAGGTGTGTGATCAGGTTGTCTGATCTGTCCTGTGACTGCCGAGTGACGTGACGAAACTTGAAATATTTCTGCCCAGCCGCAGCTTCACTTTCCTCTCCACCAGCATACCACTGCTTAGCCCTAGATTGAACTCATTTTGTCCTGTGGCTATTGCTTATGTAAACATCTCAAAGTGAGTCATTTTACTAACACAGACATTCTGCTTACTCAAGTTTTAAGGCTTTATTTAGCATGCTTCCAACATATTCCCTAAGGAATATGTTGTACAGAATTTTGTACGCTGCTTGCAGTGTTGACGTCCAGATAAATATTCTCGAATCAGACCTCAGGGTGGCTTTGGAATTACCTAGTAATTTTGTGCCTCAGTTCCTCATGAAAGGGTGTTCTCAGGAAGAAATGATAGAGTTCGTAAGACAAGATTAGATTCGGGAGGGTTTGAATTTGGAGGAAGACCCGTGTTGTCTTGCAGGACATTTTACTGCAACACGCCTGGCTACTTCACCCACCGTAGAGAATATTTTCATATTCAGTCTACTCCACTGTTTCCAGTTCTCAGTCCACTGACTCCGACTCCCTTATGGATGTGCTGTTTCTGAGTAGCTGTCTCAGCTCTCCTGACCATGCCCTCCTCCTCCTTCAGGCCCTTTCTCTTCTTCCTGGCAATTTTCCCTTTTGATCCTCACTGCCTTCTCATCATGCCTTACTTCAGCATTTACACAATCACTTATTACCATGATTTTGTACTTGTTGATATATTGATTGGTAACCCGTCTCAGTTGACATATGTGCAGTGGTTTTCCTGAATAGTTGATAAACTCCTGAGAAAATGGGATCTTTTTTGTATCTCTTCACAGAGCCTGATTTAGATTTGATCTGCCAGATGACCTAAACAGTATGAAATTGTGTTTGAGCGAATGTGACCCTAGATCTTAGATGTACCGTTAACGGTGCTGGTTAGTAACTAGAAGTGGGTAGACTAGTAGAAGGATACAACAGGAAGGATGCCTGTTTTCTAGCATATAGCAGCAGTACGGAGTACATGATTAGTAGCATGAGCCCCAGTATCAGATCAGCCAAGTTCAAGTCCTGGCTCGATTGCTTATTAATTTGTCACCTTGAGGTTATTTAACATCTCTGTGCCATGGTTTTCTCATCTGTAACATGAATGTAATAATGGCCCTTATTGCCTCATTAGGTTGTGGTGTACTTGAATGAGTTAATACATCCAAAGTATTTAGAACAGTTGACATGGTTCATATGGTGGTGGTGGTGGTTACTAAATGGCTGAGCGTTCTGCCTAGCCTACAGAAAGTCCTCTAAAATGATCCAACATCCTCATCAGTAGTATTTGTATTGCAAACTTTTTATACAAGTCCTGAATCATACTCCTTTTCTCCTGAGTTCTTTTACTGCCCCATTATCTCTCCTTGACATTTAACATATGCTAATCTGGCTTGTGTTTTAGATGCATTTGTCATGTTGAGTCATGAATGAGTGATCAAACAATTAGTATTTATCAAAAGCTTATTATATTCCAGGCACAGTGCTGGGTGTTGAGGATATAACATTAAACAGTACAGGTGTAGTCCTTCTAGGTCATACACAATTCGGTCTCTAATTACAGTTGTGATAGAAGTATAGAGACCTGTGAGAGTGTATCTTCACAGCCTACCCCTTCTCCCATGTGCTCAGAGACCATCATTTAAGTGATTTTAAAATGAGGCCTAAAGGAGGAGTGAGTTGGAGGTCTTGTTCAATTGATAGGCTAGATCCTTAGAATCTCACATTTAGAACCTCAGTACAATATCCATATGCAAATGCATCATATCAGAGTTGTAAAGTCACTGGTTGGGGGCAGGGTTAAATCTGTAGTTTTCCTTAGGAAGAATTAGAATTCCCAAATATATGCCAAAAGACGACAATTCTAACAACTTTAAAGTTATTTTTCTTTAAGGGTAGTTTCTTTATTGTTTAGCCTATCATTGCACATTTTTCATGTATGTGTGGAATTCTGGGTACTTTTTATTAAATCTGATACTGAGCCCAACCATGGCGCTCTTTACATCGTGCTGCTGGCTTTACTAGGAACACATTTTTCTTATTCTTGCATCATGCTAATGTGTGATTTTGTTTGTTTTTCTACCTAATGTCGACACTCCTTTTTGGCTCTGAACCATAATTATCTAAGTTAAACTTTTATTCCTTAGGAAAAGAGCTACTTACTTAGTTTGCTGTCTTCAGTGCCATAAAGCTCTGTGCTTTAGATGATGTTTTTGAAGGAATCACGGAGCACGTTTCACATGCAATTTTAGGTCGGGATGTTTTCCAAATCAGCTTCCAGACTTCATTACAGTGTCCATAATATTTATTTGTCTCAAAATATGTGGAACAATTATAAAGAACTAATTCACTCAAGAGAATGTTGACTCTTGGCTCAAAAAAAAAAAAAAAAACACTGGAGAGAGTTATCTGACCTGAATAATTTGCAAGTTTATCTGGGCAAAACTGAATCAGCCCTGAATATTAATGTATTTTCTTCTTTTAAAAACAAAAACTTGGGGACTTCCCTGGTGGCTCAGTGGATAAGACTCTGCGCTCCCAATGCAGGGGATCCAGGTTCCGTCCCTGGTCAGGGAACTAGATCCCACATACATGCCGCAACTAAGGAGCCCACCTGCCACAACTAAGGCCCGGCACAACCAAATAAATAAATAAAATAAAAACAAAAACGTACACATTTCTTAGCACAAGTTTTCTGTCAAAATTTTTGTTTTTAAATGCATTGAATATCAATAAGCCAAAGGAAGAAAATCATCTCTACTAGTACTACCAGAAATTTTTCAATAAGAATACATCTATCTTTTCACCAAAATGTGGGGTTGTTTTCTTTTTTCATTTTCTCTCCTCCCCCCTCTCTTTTTTAAGTGATGAAAGGTTTTTTCAGAACAGAGACTTTCTTTTATTCTTAACGGTACAGTCAGTGCCTAGAACAGTGACACATAATAGGTGCTTAATTCCTTTTTCCACATGAATATTCCTCTTTTACCTCACTTTTAATGTCTACCTAGTATTCTGTCTTATGTATTGTTGGATATTTAGTTTATTTGGAATATTTTTTCCTTTCTCTCTCTCTCTCTCTCTCTCTCTCTCTCTCTCACACACACACACACACATTAGTTCCTTAGCTAAATCATAGTCTGTAGTTATTTTCTTAGAACAATTTCATAAAGTAGAAACTTAGACCAAAGGATAGCATGACATGTTTTAGCATGATCATTATTTACCTATAAATCTTTATTGAGTAAAATGATTAGATTTTAGTTTTATACATTTGTTATTCTTAAACACTGACCACCTTTTGTCTTAATAATTTCTACCTTACTGGATATCCTTTTTCTCTGTTTCAAAAAGTTGAACTTAACCTTGCAAATTTTATAATTATTTTCATTAGCACTTTAAAAATGTAAATATTAACTCCTTCAAAATGCTTTTTACTTAATTTATTGGACCTAAATTGGTATGTCTGCCAGCAAAGCTGAATGTTCACAGTACTTTTAGGGGATGTTGAAATTATTATTTTTTTTGAAATTATTTTAACCATGTAACCTTTATTTAACATTTATTTTCATTTTTTATTTTATGTCATAGATTGCTTGGTTTTTTTGTGTTCTTTTCCTCCTCCATCCTTTTTTGAAGTTGTGTGTTCTTGTCTCAGCTGGGGCAGAGTTTAGCATGGCATCAATTTCCTTGCCTCTGAGTTCTTGATTTGCCCATGAAATGAAAACTTGTGCTTTGTCAGACCATCGTTTAAATTCTTTACTCTGCACGTATTATTTTAATTATATCTTTCAAGCCATTTTGTGGTTCTGTAATAAATTCTCACCTCTTGCATATAGAGACCTTAGAAGTGATAAAAATTGATCTAAAATTTTTAAAGAAAAAATTGTACTTCAGACCTGTATGTTACTTTTTTTTTTTTTTTTTTTTTTTTTTGGCGGTACGCGGGCCTCTCACTGTTGTGGCCTCTCCCGTTGTGGAGCACAGGCTCCGGACCCGCAGGCTCAGCAGCCATGGCTCACGGGCCCGGCCGCTCCGTGGCATGTGGGATCTTCCCGGACCGGAGCACAGACCCGTGTCCCCTGCATCGGCAGGCGAACTCTCAACCACTGTGCCACCAGGGAAGCCCAAACCTGTATGTTACTTTTTAATCATAACCTTGTAATTGATAATCCAGAGTTACAGGTGCTGGTTGAGTGCTTTGTTCCATATTCTCACTATCACATACAGGTATAAGCTATGTTTTTAGACCATTCTCACGTCCCTTTTCTGGTAACGTACGAGATGTTTATTGTGGTATTCCTATAATAATTTATTATCCTTTTTTCTTAGAAAAGTAACAGCAGACTTGTTAAAAATTTAAATGGCCTTTTTTTCACATCCCCATTGATTGTGTTTATCTTTACCAATTTAAAATAGGAATGCTATCTTTAACTATTTTCTTATCAATGTAATTGTCTGTGATATAAATTGGTTTTTCTACAATTTGGATAAATTACATGTTTTTTGAGAAATAATTAACCTGAAAATAATTGGAAGGTATGCCTTCCAGTGAGTTAAGCTCCCTTTTAAACTTTTTTTGGTTATAAATTGGTAATTTTAGACCACTGTCTCTTATGTGGTCATGTGTTCTCATGAATAGGATAGTCTTTTGCCCGAATAAAATTTACAAAAGCAATCCTATATTTACTTAACTGACCCAAGATAAGACATTTTCTCCATGAAAAAATAGTGGGGGTTTTTTGTTTTGTTTTGTTTGTTTTTTTAAGGAAAAGGTTGTAAGGAGGAAGGTTTTTATGGAGGAAGGCATGGATTCAGGAAATACAACCTAGGAAAGGATGTGAAGGGAATTTCCAGGGTCAGCCCAGGGCATCTGCTGTGTAGCAGGCCCCACGGGTTACCATTTATGCAGAGGTCAATAGGCAGATGGGAGCGCTCCAGGGAGGGCTGTAATTTAAAAAGTCATGATTTTAGAAATGCTGAATATCAGTTTAACCAAGAATTGTAATAGTAATCTGTTGGAGAGCTAGAGTCTGTAGAAATGGGAATAGGGGCAGTTTGGGCTGAAATAGTGGACGGGAAGAACGTGGAGTTTATTTGTGAACACGACAAATCATGAGCCATAACTTTGAGACAGTTGAGTGGGATGGCAGACCTGAGGAGGGATGTGGCTTGGCCCTGCCTTGGTCATCCACGCTAAAGAAAGAGGATTGGAGAAAGGAAGAGAGCAGACTGGTAAGAGTTGATACCTTATCCTAAGTAGATACAGATTTACATCTGCTCTCTTTATCTGAGACACAGATATACCACCATCTGCACTTTCTATACCAAACTTATAAGTAGACGTTTTTTTTCTTGTCTTAGAGAATAAACGAAGGGCATTGTATTTCCTGTTGGTGATAAAATGCAGATTTTTCCCACTCAGAGGCTGTAACTGCATTTCTAAAGGTTAAATTGAATAGTTCTCACAGCATAATTTCAGCTGGTTAAATTTGGGAAACTGAAAGTCATTTGATAAAAGAATAATCTCTGAGCCTGTACAGAGTTTTCATTTGATTGGGAATTGGGTGGTATTCACATTAATCCGGATCACAGAATGATTTTATTTCAAGGTAGAAAAGAAATGTCAATAGGCATATGTACTTAGTAGTACTCTTTTCATTATTTGTTGAGAATATTTCCTCTGTATAGCCAACTGAGAGATGACATCATGCTTTCTCTTAGCCATTGCCTAAGAATTGATACTTTCTTATGGTGCTTTTGGGAAATGGCTAAGATTTTTTTTTTCTACACTCTTCTAACCCCTTGCTTTCTCATCCAAACGATTTTCTGCTTAAAATTTTTTTTTTTTTTTTTTGCGGTATGCAGGCCTCTCACTTCTGTGGTCTCTCCTGTTGCGGAGCACAGGCTCCAGACGCGCAGGCTCAGGGGCCATGGTTCATGGGCCTAGCCACTCCGCGGCATGCGGGATCCTCCCAGACCGGGGCACGAACCCGTGTCCCCTGCATCAGCAGGCGGACTCTCAACCACTGCGCCACCAGGGAAGCCCTTCTTGTTTATTTTTAAATTTAGGTATAACTTACGGAGTTTTGATAAACAGCTATACACAAAGCCATCACCAAAGTCAAGAAAAGAGGCTTTCATCATCCCCCAAAATGCTTCCGTCCCCTTTGGAGCCAACCCCCAACCCTTCCCCTGATCTATGGCAACCACTGATCTGCTTTCTGTCCTTACAGTTTAACTTTTGTAAGACTGTCGTAGAAATGGAGTCGTGTATTTGAGAGCCATCCATGTTGTTGCCTACTTCCTCTTTATTGTAGAGTAGTATTCTGTCATGTGAGTGGACTACAGTTTGTTTATCCAGACCCCTGTTGAGGGAGATTTCAGTTATGTCCAGCTTGGAGATGACAGATGAAGTCCAGGCCATATTCTGGGGATCCTCTAATCTCTGTAACAGGATTTGACTTGCTTTTAGTTGGACTGCCACGATTGTTGGGATGCTGCTTTGCATGTTTTCATTCTAAACACATGATTGTGCTTCTCTTCTTAACATTTGCCAAGTCCCGCTTTCTTTTCTCAGTATTTTACCTCATGGAACAGAGATAGATGGTGAGCAATACCAACCAAATAAAAATACACTCATAGACACCTGTCTTTTGCAGGTCTCTAGAGGGCAGGCGCATCCTCAATGTTTCAAGTCTGATGGCGGAGGAATTTTCCCCTCCTTGTTGGGGCCACAAAGGACATGGTCAACAGCTTTCTTATAGTGTGGGAAGCACACCACACTGGCTCCCTCTGCCCTTTGGTCTCTGCTTTTTTAGGCTGCCCTCCCTTAATAATTGGTAAAGAAGTAGAAGCAGGGAAGAAAGCTGAAGGTCATGTTCTCTGAGTGTTCTCCCGATTAGAATGCAGCCTCCCAAGTTTAGGGCTTTCTTCCAACCTAGTGCTCCTGCAAATGTCCTCTTGCTTCATGCTCCCAGGAATGGAGCCTGGATCCTGAAACATGATTTCTCCTACTTCCTGATGTGTTGGAGCCTGAGTGAGGTGCTGTGCCAGCTAACTAAACACTGTGAGAAACTGTAAACCATAGATGACACTTGATGAAAGATTATCGATGGCCCAGCTTCAGCACCTGTTTTTTCTCATGGCTTGTTTCTTTATAATCTTTTTTTTCCCCAGTGTGGTTTTCTCTAGGGTTCTCTCCTGTGTTCACTTCATTCCTGTTAAACTTGCACCTCACTGATGTTTACACCCTCTACCAGTCCCCTTTACAGACACTTCACCACGAAACATTGATAACCAGCCAGGGAAGGGGAGCTTCAAATGTTTAAGTGCTTTGTGGTAATGTTGGAGCTGGGCCTATTCCCAAGTATCTCCTCTCAGGGCCCCCTTTATGTCAAGAGATTATCTTGCTATGCAGCTCGTTCCTCAAAGGGAATCATAAACTCATTGTGTGAATTGGAATATCACATGGGGCCAGTAGAGCCCCGTGGTTGGGAAGGAGGAAAAGTGTGTGGTGATGGATGACTTTTTTGCCTTTCTGGTCAGGGATGTAGTTGTGATTTGTCTTCCACATAGTTGCAGAGGTAATTCACCTGGTCTGGAGAGCCCTGACAAGATAGATACCTATGATGATGAATTACCACAGTACGGCTTAAAATAACAGAGTGTGTTTGCTTCAGTATCCTTAGCCATAAGTTCTGATTTCCATGTTCTCTTTTTCTCTCTGCATCTGTCCTCTTGTACACATAGACTTTGCTGCTTCAATATTAAGACTGGTTGGAGGGCTTTCCTGGTGGCGCAGTGCTTGAGAGTCCGCCTGCCGATGCAGGAGACGCGGGGTCGTGCCCCGTTTCGGGAGGATCCCACATGCCGCGGAGCGGCTGGGCCCGTGAGCCATGGCCACTGAGCCTGCGCGTCCGGAGCCTGTGCTCCGCAAATGGGAGAGGCCACAACAGTGAGAGGCCCGCATAACGCAAGGAAAAAAAAAAAAAAAAAGACTGGTTGGACCCAAACAGCATTGTGCTCTGGAGTCCTTGAGCCTCAGGTCAGTCCTGTAGATACAGAATTGTCAGCTCTTTTAGGGGAGAAACGCTCCTGGTTTGCTGGAGTGGGCAGTTCAGGCCGCAACTATACCTGCAGGAAGCTTCATCACGTTTGATGGGCCTCTTTCGAGTTCAGTTTCTCAAGTGCTTGTGGAGTTGAATACCCCCATGGTACCATTATAAGCTCTGCATGTATTTGGTTTTAGTTCTTTTTCCTATGATGTTAATCAAAGAGTGATTGTGATGATGGGAACTAATTAGTGAGCTTCATTATTAACAGTTCCCATTTGAGACTTGCACAAGATAATCCTGAGTGGTTAATTGTTAAGTAGTAAGTTTACTGATTCCCATTTCCCTGTGCTGTTTTGTGTGCCATGAGGTTTGCCTCTTACCAGTCCTAACCACGTTAATGCCTGCTGTATGGCTATTTTCAATGGAAAAATCATAGAATTCACTTTGCTAACATCTAGTATAAACGGGCAGCCTAAATCCCGGTTCCAGAATTCAGAGAACTTTGATTTATGTAAGTTCTGCTGTTCAAGGATGCAGGGGACCTAGCTGTGTAAGTAGTGTTCTTGTGGACCTCTGTCCTGTGCCTGCCATATAAGGATTCTGCTTTCCTTGTTCTCTTTCCCACCCCACTCCCATTCACAACTTTCCCTCTCTCCCAAACTTGGTAATTCATTGTATTCAGTTATTTCAAACATGTGTGTTTGCTTAACACAGGAGGGTACTTTGTAGAGGTAAGTTGCAGTCTCACGGCTGTAGGGATTTTTTTTATAGGCGTTGACACACGCACCCACATTTACAAGAAATTTAGCCTGACCATCCAGAAGTGAGGGCAGAGTAGGAGTGTATGATTAAGGTGTCTTTATAACCTTTCCCACTCCCTAAGGATCATCCTGCTTTTCATCAGCGTCCTTCAAAACCCCGCTCCTGTAAGTTTGAAGTATAGATATTCACATTCTTTGAAATGAAGTCACCCCAGGCATGTTTGTTACATCATTACTTTCTCAATTTCAAGGTGCATTGAGGAGGCAGAAACATTCCTTAA
This sequence comes from Lipotes vexillifer, assembly GCF_000442215.2. NCBI lineage: Eukaryota > Metazoa > Chordata > Mammalia > Artiodactyla > Lipotidae > Lipotes > Lipotes vexillifer. Next base: position 708,055 of record NW_006770074.1, read on the forward strand.
AGAGATGCCATCCACAATAGCAGGTTAAATGTAGCTAATACAACCTTAAATTAGCTTTTCTAGGAGTACAGGAAAATGCTCATGTTCGGTTTGTTTTGGAGCACAGGTAATGTGAAAACTGCCAGTGCAACAAAGAACAGTTATCTGCTCAGCACTGCAGTTACTTCTTGATTATTTACACCAGTGGCGGGGAATGTTAGTACAGAAAACAGAAAACTATAGCTAATTTATCTACATGGATTCTCAAAGCCTTGAGACTGTGTAACTCAACTATGACAACTATGGCAAATAGCTTCCCAGACCTCATGTAAACCAGCCACAGCATAGAAAACCTGAGGATGAGGGACTTTGCAACTAGACTTCTGAGCAGAAATATTTGATATTTAATAGTCTTACCTTGAAGTGAGCATCCTGTCTCAATGTTGTTATCTCTTTAAATTTGAGGCCTTTAATCTTTATTTTTAAAAATATGTTTGGAGTTAATAAGGAAATCTGTCACTTCACTAAGTCTTAGAAGGTCCTGCTTTGCATTATTGGAAGAAAATTTTAAATGTCGTGTTAATGACATGCTTTGAACTTGATCACTTGGCTGCCCTTGAGATCCACCTGGCATCTTCAGCCCCTCAGTAGGGCCTAAACTGGACTCTCTTATACTGGTTCTCATAGTCATGCTTTCTCTTATTTACCTTTAGCTATAACCTTAGAAATGAGTATTGGAATCTAGCAAGTTGCTATACTTTCACAGGCTCTTTGGAAGTTAAGTCATTTAGCCATAGCATTTAGTCCATTTTCTAATAATCAAAATTCCTTAAAAAAAAAATTTCCATAGCTAAATTAGCAGAGAATGACTTACGGCTACATCACCTGAGGGAACTTGTCAATCTGCCTTGCCAGTCTTTTCATTTGAGCCACTGAAACAAATATTAAAGGTTTCAAGAATTTTTGTATTGAAAAGGAATTTGCCAAGCAAAGGAACGGCTTGAGATGACAAGGAAAGACAGACACCATTGCCTGCCTGTGACTGAGATTTGAAAGAGTTGACATCTTTTGGTGATTACATTCAATTTAATTGGCTTTATAGGAATTTTTTATTTCTAAAACTCTACCACCTTGGACAAGATTTCCATCTTTTCCTTTAACAGGTGGTCCACGGGCATATCACCTGCTCCAGGCCTTTGGAGCATTTGCCTCAAGAGGATGGGGAGCTCCACGTCTTATCTTACAGTTTTGCCTCTGGAAAGAGACATGGCCAATTGTGGTGGGCTTTTAAAATTTGCTTTCATGCCTTCGATTGTCACAGTTGGCTTTCACTTCTAATCTTTGTCATAATCGATGGCATGTCACATTCTCTTTGCTGTCCTCCTGTGTATTTCTGGAATAGGACTGAGTTGTAGGTTGAGACTTAGGAGGAGTGAGGAACATCCATTGGTTTATTTTTATCTATCTGTCTGTCTGTCTATGTGTCTTACATAGCTAATAGTAGGGCCCCTTCGTTTCTCCTTGATTCTCTGAGTAAGTATGTCTCTTGATAAACTAAGTAATCATTTAGCAAAATAGGAGAATCTGCTGCAACTTACTTTTTTAGTATTAACATTAAAGGTGTACCTGTGCGTGTGCTGTTTTATTCCTGTACGCATCTTTTTCTCAGGTAAATACGTCCAGGAGACAGTGATGAGCAAATGTCTATTTCTGAAAAATATAGACTACTGCAGTCTTGAGGGAAGGCCTTCTCTTTAGAGACCTTAAGTTGCCTAATGATTTGTGATAATCAATTTGATAATTGTTGACTTATTGGCTCAGCTCAGGAATAATGTCCCAGATTTATTCTAATATGGCAAGAGGATTTTAATCAGGTAGTAGTGCCTTCTTTCCCATGGAGCATTTGTCTTGCTTGGCTGTTCTGGACTTCAGCCAACTGCTAGAAAGGCATTTTCCCACTATGTGTGGATAGTAGAATGCATATTTGTTTAAGTGTTCATTGGGGGAGTTTCCAACCCACTAAAGCTCATTGTTACCTTACCTTTTACCAATGTGCCCTTAGAAACACTGAGAATGGATGACTGTCTCTCCTTCTCTCTGGGAATCTGTTTGAAGGGAAGGATGAATCTCATTACTATAAATATTGTTTTCATCCCAGCCTACCTCACTGCTTCTGAATTAGAGGAGCCCCTTTGGCTGCTGTGAAGACGCTCAAATACTTGATGGCTTGTTAAATTTTCATTATCTGATGTGCATGAATTTAGGTGCAATAGCTCTGCCGCTCAGAGTTAGGAGGAAGAGCTTGGCGAGTGCAGACGGCTTATGTCATCCGAGTCAGGAAAGTGTGCAGAGCTTGCTGTCCTCAGAGGGAGTTTGCCAGTGGGCTGGCTGCGCTGAAAAACCTCCTGAATTCATCCAGTGACTAGTCCCCCAGCACGTGCCGTGTGATACTTCGATGCTTGCTTACTCGGTCATCTGTTTAATTAGCTTGAGAGACTGAAAGGGCTTAATGGCTCTTAGCTCCTCCAAAGCTGAGAGCTCTGAGGTTCAGAAGGTCCACGATTTGGCACTCTTGAGGGTGGAATGCATGCGGTTTGTGTTGATGCGTGAAAAAAAGTTTAAAAAAGCCCTGTGCAGTTTCATGTGTTTCTATTGTTTCTGTAATTATTTGCCCTGACATGAGGCAGTATTTACTGATCCCTGTGGTTCACATCCTGCTGTTGCAGATTTCCCAGGCTGGGAACAGGAGCAGTGTGCCCCAGGTCCTGGCTCATCCCTCCAAAGCCTGGGGAGCAGGGCTTGCGGTATCGGTGCCCAAAGAAGGCTGCGCTCTCCTACTTGTTAGGAAAACATAGCCTATTAAAGTTTGAAGATGAGCTGTTTTGGGTTTCCTGGGAAAGGGCTTTAGGGGCTGTACCAGGAGCCGGGTGTCACAGGTTTTTTTTTGTTCGTTTGTTTGGACGTTTTTAAATGAAAATTAAAGGTTAGATTAATCTCCAAAGAAGGTGAGTATTGGTCTTCTCCCCTCGATTTTTATGTAAAAGGAAGAAGAGCTCTTTTTCCTATTCCAGAGGAGTGAAATTCTCATTTCAGGCCACAGTCCTAACTTTTTTTTTTTTTTTTTTTTTTTTTTTTTTT
>NW_006770074.1:711829-723949 GCF_000442215.2 Lipotes vexillifer
TACGCGGGCCTCTCACTGTTGTGGCCTCTCCCGTTGCGGAGCACAGGCTCCGGACGCACAGGCTCAGCGGCCATGGCTCACAGGCCCAGCTGCTCCGCGGCATGTGGGATCTTCCCGGACCGGGGCACGAACCCGCGTCCCCCGCGTCGGCAGGCGGACTCTCAACCACTGCGCCACCAGGGAAGCCCCGTCCTAAATTTTATATCCACTTTAGTAATTGAACAGAGGGGAGAAGAGAGTGAGAATGTTCTGGAAGCTTTTGATTAACTATATTTCTCCTATGAAAGTCACATCGGTATCTTGTTTTTGTTGTGGTTTCAGAAATGTCTGATATTCTAAGGTTTTTCGCCCAGCTTCCTGTGGTCTGCCAGACTTTTTGCCCTAGACCAGAGAGAAAGAAACATTTACCTAGATTCCATTGCTTTTCTAACGATTCTTCTTTTCTCCCCCAGGACACCCAAAAAGCAAAGCAGTTTCTGCCCTTCCTTCAGCGGGCAGGTCGTTCTGAAGCCGTGGTGGAGTATGTGTTCAGTGGGTCTCGTCTCAAGCTGTATTTGCCAAAGGAAACTTGCCTTATCACCTTCTTGCTTGCAGGTAAGTCTTCTGTGTTATGTGTTGTTCTGAAAATTCTTCTTGGAGCTCAGAAGTCATCCCTGGAGGTCACATGCCCTCCTTTCTACAGGACTTGGAGCCCATGTAGGTGCTTCAGCCTCTAATTGAGGTGTGAACACAGAGTTCCTAGGTTTGATCCCGCTGTTACTGCAGACCCAGCACTGTTCCTGTCCTGCTTCTCATTCCCGCCAACCACAGGACGTAGGAGTGCAGGGCAGCTAACAAGGCAGCCCGTATCCTCACACAGCCTGAGTGAAGGGAATTCCAGACATAGGAAAACATTAATGATGGCGTGCTCGCGGTTGATGTTGCCCATTTGGGATGGACCGCCCTGCTGTGTTAGTCACGGGCAAGGCCACAGAGGCGCCGAGACACTCTGCCCTTGTAGCTCCACAGGCAATGCCACTTGTGCTCTTTTATTCTTTTCAAGTGTCCTTAGGATCCAAATCCTTTATGAAACCCCAGATGTGACATTACCTTCACAAGCCCCTGCGTCCCTGGTATTTCCCTCTTGCACTAAGGGTGCCGTGCCGGGGCAAGCCTTCCTCCTTTACTTTGCTGACTGACCATCTTTCTTATCCTGTCTTATCTAGTAACATTTCACAAGCCAGCAAGTCTGTGTGTGAACTGTGCTCTTTGAGAAATTTACATGTGTGCATTCAAGGAGCAGACAGTTTCATTTCTTCCCTGCCGGCAGACAAGAAAGTTGTTTATTCCCATCAGTACTTCACAGTTGTGGTCTTTGAGGGAGAGGGTCACCCCACCCCGATAGACATTCCCGAAGATTGCATTGCATTGTGCTCACCCGCTGCGCGCCACCTCCTCTGAGGCCAGCCTGTTGCCTCAGCGCTACTTCTGTTGAATCCTGGGGTAGAATTTGCCATATGGGGGAAGAGAACTGGGGGCCGTGTTTGCCATCCCCTGCCACATGGCCTCAGCCTTGCTCTCCTTGAAGGCACTGATGGTTTCTTCCCCATAAGGGTCTCCCTCAGGCCCCAACTAAATGGATTGTTAAGTGCGATTAGTCACTCACCTAGCACAAGGCCGTGAAGCTCACTGTTGCTGCTTGGCCCTCACTGCTCTATGAGGCTCCTGAGCTCTCTTAAGAGGTTACTGATCGCTGCCCAGCTCTGCAGGCTTTCTGCAGCTCAGGGGCAGCTCTAAAGAAGAAAGGCCGCAAGAAGTCCATACCTCACCGAAGGGCTGTGTTCTCATGTCTGCGAATATGAGTTGTAAGTAAACTGAGGGGCAGAGTGGCAGTGTGTGTGAGTCCTTTCATGGAGCCATTTTTCTTAAGATTTCTGTAGCGGAGGAGTTTCTTAGCAGTGAATTCTTGTTACAGGGTTTGAGGTATATATTCAACTCATTCTTTGCTCTCTGCCTGCAAAACAAAAGCATCCTTTTGGCAGAGCTTTATCCCAGAGGTGTGAAAGAGAAACAGTATTATTCTTTCCGGGAAACCTGGCTGCAGATCTATAGGGGAAAGAAAACATTGAAGTTCTGGCTTCCAAACTTAAAACCACCTGAATGGAGCTGGCTCAGACCTTTAAACCTGTCTTGCCTGGAGATTTCCTGCAGAACGCTTCTGGTGGTACCTTGCTGAAACACAAGCAGCCTGATCACTCAACTCAGCATCAGCTGGTTCCTCTGTGTACTTGGCATTATTCTAAGCTTAGCAATTCAAAAGGCATTGCTTGAGTTAACTTACACTGTGAAAGATAGATTACAGAAGCAAATTCCTGGTAAAAACATAAGCTTTTCCATTTTTCTCCTGCCGTACTCTATGCAGTTGTATCATGCATCTTCTGATTTCTTCAGAAACCTGGCAGGGATGCAGGACATTGAAAAGTTGGAAAAGAAAGCTGGCCTCGGTTTGAATCATGGCTCTGCTCTGTACAAGCAGGGGACTTTAGGGAGGTTTGTTTTTTGGGGGGTTTGTTTTGTTTTTTTGACTCTCTTCAAACGTTAGTTTACACATCAGTTAACTGGAGAAAGTTTCTTGCCTCTCAGGATGTATAAAGGTTTAGAGCAAGCCTGCCATAAAGTAGAGCATCAATAAATGTTTCCTTCCTGTTCTTCTCACAAAGACTTAGTGAATTCATAACTAGAGCTTTCCTGAACTCTGTATAGAATGGCACAGTTGTGCAGTATGTGTGCACGTACCTGTGGCTCTACCACGGAGACTTTGACCTCCCCATTAATTCAAGTAAATCAAGAGAAGGAGCTAGGAGCTGTCCTGGCCTCCTCCTGACTAAGCAAAATGCTCATTAAAAGAAAAGCTACTGGCTTTCCTCTTTGAGTCTGGAGCAGGGAACTCTGCACCCTGGTAAGACACAGTCCTAGGTCTTAAGCTCTAGAGGGAAAACAGATACATGAACAAACTGTAGTGTTGGGTGTTAGTTGAGAAAATAGTATTAATTACAATGCACAGAAGTAGCACAGAGAAGAGAATGGTTGGTTAGGTGGAGATCAGGGATTGTGTATCTGAGCTGTGTTTTAAAGGGCAAATAGGAATTTGCAATGTTGTAAGGACAGGACGGGAGGGGAGGAAGAGAGGAATATTCTAGATAGAGGTACCAGCAGGTTTACAAAGATGTAGAGGTATGATGCTTTCTGATGTGTCCAGGAAACCATGAATCCTTTGGTATTGGTGGGGTATAAAGAGTCAAGAGTGGGGTAAGGCTGGAAACACAGATGGAAGCTAGTCTTCTGTGGAATATACTGTGGACCCTCAGAGGCGCTCAGGGTATCAGGGGTGTGTCATGCTCGCACTTGTGTTAAGAAAGTTTATTTTGGTAGATAACATTGGTGTACGTGAGGCTGGAGGCTGGGAGAGTGGTTAAGAAGCAAGAGGGATAGAGGCCCGAAATCTGGTGGTGGTGGAGAGGAGAGATTGGAAGAGCATTTAAGAGGAAGACTTCCTAATTCAAGCAGTGGCTGAGGCTTTTTGGTCAAGGATGGGGGGTGACATTGAGTATGGGAAAGAAAGTAAACAGGTCCAAGGCTTGAGTTATTGGGCAGATTTTGATGTCCACCAGCAAGGGCGACACTAAGAGTAGGTTCTTGGAACAGATCATTGGTGGTCAGAGGATTAGATAAAGAATCCTCAGAGAGCAGTCTTCTGGAAGCCAAGGGAGGGGAGAATTCCAGGGAGTCAGCAGTGTTGGGTTTTACCTTAAAAGATCAAGTAGTTAAGAACTAGGGAGTGATTGTATACTATTGATTAATTGGTAAGTCACAGATGATCTTTGTCAGTGCGACTGGGGAGTAAATGTGGGCAGTAAGGAACAGAATTTAAAATAGACTGCTCTTCACAACAGTCTAATAGAATGGAAAAAGGAGTACAGAAAAGTGAATGCTAAAGGGTCAAGGGAACATTCTGAAGACGTCAGCATCTTGAGTACTTTTATAACTAATTCTTAGGATTGGTGCAGAACGTGGCATGGATACTTGGAAAAGCTATTCAGTATACCTATTGTCTTCATAGTGCCAGTTATAGACTGTAAAACTCAACAAAGTCTCCTTGGCTAATGAGGATATAAAAGAGATGAAGTGAGAAGATATCAGGAACTTGAGAGGCACTAGTCTGAACAGGAACTCAGAAAGGATACAAGTAAATGATTGCTAGGGCAGTGACCCTGTGGAGACAGAATGAATGCGATGATGAACATGGCTGGAGGATCCTAGAGAGAAGGGTCCCTCGGTCATCCGGCACCAGCCACAAAGCTGAACGTCAGCGTAGACAGACACGATGCTTACACCGTGCAGCTGCTCACCTGGAAGGTGGTCCTCATGGCACGGCTTGGCAGCTCTCTGTGGAATGTGCCCTGCACCCTGTAAAATTGACGTCTGCTGGAAATGACGTTAGGGTTGTGATTCTCAAGGGGAAAGTCAAGAGAATTGTTCAGCAATCCCCTATGTGCTGGTATCATCACTCCCAGCCTTTTGGAGAGCCCTCTGGATTTCAGGGTGGGGTGGACACTTTCCGTTTTTACGTGGCCTTTTTTGGGCAGACGGCCCCGCAGCTTGATAGGGAGTGGCATTTGGCCCGAGCCAGCTGGCCTCTCCGTCATGGTTCCTGCACCCCTGCATGTGGAATGATTGCTTGGTCAGATGGGATAGCAGGTGGGGCTGGGCAAAGTCAGCTGTAGCTAACAGGCCAGCGCCTCCTGAGAGCTCTTGCCCTTCAGTCCTCTGAGCACCTGGCTTAGGTTCAGCCGGTGAGCAGGTGACCTTACCGCCTCAGAACTGAGACGGTTCAAGGTCCCCCCGCCTGCTGCTGTGGCCTCCTCCTATGTGCACTTATTTCAGTCTCAGAGGCAGTCACAGGAAGTTCTTGTCCTGGGTTAACAGAAAGGTCAACATTCCTCAGGCCCCCAACACTTGTTTAAAAGCATCCTTTTTCCTCATCTAGCATTTAGTGAGCTCCGTACATTTCCTTCTCTTAGAAGAAAAGCAGTTTACCTGCAGTCTTTATTTTTAGTTCATTTTCACTTGTCCTGCGTGTCACCTTTTACTTAGTATCTCGTCTAAAGGGATACTGAGGCACATATTTGCAGATTGCTTGATCGTGGCCCATGATTCACATTTTTATTTCAAAGCACCAGTGGGCCTGGAGTGTGTGCCTTATTGCTGTGACCTTTATATTATGTTGCCTTATTTTGCATTACTTTCTTAGCTCTGGGCTACTTGGGTCATGCTGAGGGCACAGTTCAGGAAGTTGTCCTGTTGGCTAAGCATAGCAGGTATCAAATTAGTGCCTGTAAACCAAATGCCTGAATGAGAAGAGGGTAATAATTTGAGGTTTCAGTGTAAAGTAATCTAAGGAGTCTTGTGTCAGATATTTGGAGTCTTCTAACTCACTGAGCCTACCCCATTTACATTTCTGTGTTTGTTCTTAACGGTGGGACAGCAATAAGTGCGAGGAATTGTGGACCGAGGCAAGTTTGGCATGGTGGGGAGTGGATGTCTGTCACCTGGGGTAGAACTCACTGTACAAACCACCAAGAATGCAGCAGCCACCTGGCAGGGGGTTTCCATGTGGATCACAGCAGGTGACTTATAATTAACCAGTTACCTAGTCATATGAAACAAGACCAGAAAATGAGACTTTTGTTTGCCTGCCCTTTGGCATTTTTCAATTTTTTTCTCTCTTTGATTACAAGTCCCCTCCTGAAGCTGCCTTATGACAAGGGAGGCAATAAGGAGAGGTCCTAGATGTCTGGGGTTTGATAAATGGTGGCGGGTATGTGCATGATGAGCTAAAGGGTTGGCTGTGTGTCCTTCCACCCTGAATGCCTTTGAACAAAGTACCTCATTTTCTTCTGTCTCTGTAATGTCTCTTCTCCAGCCAATCCTAATAGGAATATCAACTGCCTGTTTCAGTAGACCAAGAACTTTAATGAGAGAGGAGAGGGAAGGTGGACAGGCATATCGTCCTCATCTCCTGGCCGCAGGAATGGTGGATCCCCGTTGATTACCAGTGCCTAACCAAATTAACACAACACCAATGTATGTTTAAGTGAGAAATCCCATTCTGCTATCACAGAGGTGCTAATGAATCAGGCTGTTATTGTAGTTGTGTTTGCTGGGCTTCTATCCTTAATTAAGCAGTTACAGGGTCTGCTGATACTTATGAATTCTTTTCAGTTACTTTAATTGAATTGCAACTTAATGGTTATTTGTAAAGTGGAGTATTCTTGCTCTTGGGACTTGCCCATTTGGTTCTGTCTCTGCCTCCTACTTGCTTCCAGTTGGGTCCCATTACTGGAAATGGGCAGCTTGACATGAAACTTTTCTAGGGCTGCTCTAGTTGTTCACTTTTAAAGGTATCATTGTGAATTAAACGAATTACATTCGTGTCAGAAGGTCCATTAGCACAATAAGCAGGTTTGGGGAGACTTTTTTAATGAGGCCAAGATTTTTATAAACCCACTAAAAGAAACACAGTCTCTGATAGCTTGTGGATGATGCTTAAATTAATCGGATGATTTCTGCTTTCTTGAATGTCTTTTAGTCTAATAGTTGAGACAGACATATGAAAAACTTTAACAGGGAAAAACAAAATGGAGCTATGAAAAGTATAGGCAACATACCATGAGAATGCAGAGGAAAGAACAGTCAATTGAGGAATGGAAAGGACTTCCCAAGGGAGATGGTATTTGAGCATCCAAGAAGATCTGGAGCATTTCCTTTTGGCAAAGCTGGGTGCGATTTATTTAGGCCAAACAGCTTTGCCTGTATCATTAGCTCTCAGGAAGAGTCGCGTAAAGAAATGGATGGACTCATCAGTCATTTTTCCCTCTGCTTTTGTCTGGTCGTGTAAATCTCCTTCTTGGGTCTCCCGCCATGGAACATTCAGCGCTCTGCCCTTAGCTCCCCGTCTCTGCAGGCAGACCATCACCCATGGTCACGTGGATGGAAGTGCAAGCCTACTATTACAGCCTGATTATCTTCCATCTTTAGATTGTGAGTCATCCCCAGAATGAGCCTCCTCATGTTTGTGGGTCACTCAATCACATGGCTATTTAATAATTTTTTATATCCACTGGGCACTTTGCTAGGAATATTGAAATGCATAAGATACGGTGCTAGCCTTCAAGCAAAGTACTTGTATCTACTGAAGTACAGGGTATATAGACATGAAGAAAAAAATATTTGTAAGAAGTATAAGGGGAGGAGAAACAATTCCTAGCCTTTTATAAAGTTATTCTTCTGTGATACTGTCAGAAAGGCTAAGGCAATCCTGATTCATAACCTGGAAGTACAGTATCCAGAGAGGGATAGAGCCAAGTGCTGGCTCAGCCGCGTCAGTTCAGGCCTGGAGTGTGATGTTCCATCTGAGGACCACGCTTTTAGGGAGGACATCAGCAAACTGCAGAAGGATCAGAAGACAGTGACCTGGGTGCTAAGAGACCTAGGAAGGCCAGTACCCAAGGACCAGTAGAGGCATCACAGGAGACATACAGGGCACAGTCGAGTGTCTCAGGGTAAAAGAGGCAAGGATTCAATTTTTTTCAGTAGTCATTTTAATTTTTTTTTTGATTGAGACAGAGTAATAAAGACATCAATAAAAATAAGATTTGTTCAGCATGGTTTAATGGCAGCCACAGACCTTGGAGCTAGAACACTTAAAGATGCATTCTTGCTCTCCCGCTTCCTAGTTAATTATTTCCATTAGACTGGCCTGCTTATCTTGGTGTGATGCTGGGACCTAGAGGTGAGGGAAGCAGCAAGGCCCATATGGCAGTTCCCAGCCAGTCAGTCCAGAGGCTCCAGCAACTGAGGGGAGAGAGTCCTAGTGGTGGCCCTACCTTCTGCGGAGTCAGTCTGAGGGGTGGCACAGCCTCCCAATTGGGATGTTCTGCCCTCACCATCTCAGTTGGGTTTCCCGTGCCAAGGAAAGAAAGATGTTGATTTATCCTCAGTTTCTGGATAGGCCCATTGATTGCCTCTGGGTGGATAGGTGAAAGGTAAGTGAAAAGAACCCTTGCCTCCTAAGTCCTCCGACTTCTGCCTTTTACTCTTGCTGATCTGGAGTTTTGATATCAATGAGATAATGGGAAAATATCCTGCAGAGGTATCAGGCCTGTTCTCTGCAGCGCTTATGAGAGCCAGTAGAGTGGTACAAGAGGGTCAGACCTGTGAGTTTTTCCCCAAGGGTTCCTTTTTCCATTCCTTCTCCTCCGCTCCTACTCTAAGGTTCTTTCTGAGTCTGTTAAAGATTATTTAGGCTGCCTTCCACCTGGTGGGCACGGGGGGAAGGAATGGAAGGCTTGCAGAGCTCTGATGGCTGTTCTTTGCTGGAGCCTTTCCAATACCAGCACCTGTCTCTGGTTGTGCCCTGATGACTCGGTTCTAATCCCATTCTTGTGGCGTCCCCAGAAAAATAAATTTCAGTGTGAATATTTCAGTGCCATCTTGTCAGCCTACTGGCATTTTCCACCAGCCATTTAATAGTAATGGTGACAAGCAGTAGCATCCACGATTGGGCTGCTCACCACTTGCCCACCCTGAGGGGGTGTCTATTTGGCCAGCCTATGAGTAGGAAATGGCGTGTCCTGGATGCAGGAGAGGGAGTGTAAATGGTGTGTTAATTTGAAATTAAAGGGAAATGCTTAGAAATCTGGTAATGGGCAGCCCTGGGGTGAACAGTGTGCACTGTGCCCATAAGACTTAATCTTGGTTGCTATGGGAACCACCTTTCACATTCCCCTTTCAAACAGATATGACTGGATTTTATTTTTTTATATATTTTTTAATAGATTTATTTATTTATTTTTGGCTGCGTTGGGTCTTTGTTGCTGCACGTGGGCTTTCTCTAGCTGCGGCGAGCGGGGGCTGCTCTTTGTTGCGGTGCACGGGCTTCTCATTGCGGTGGCTCCTCTTATTGCAGAGCCTGGGCTCTAGGCACACAGGCTTCAATAGTTGTGGCTCACAGTCTCAGTAGTTGTGGCTTGGGAGCTCTAGAGCGCAGGCTCAGTGGTTGTGGCCCACGGGCTTAGTTGCTCCACAGCATGTGGGATCTTCCTGGACCGGGCCTCGAACTCATGTCCCCTGCATTGGCAGGCAGATTCTTAGCCACTGCACCACCAGGGAAGCCCATGACTGGGTTTTAAAAAGCCAAAAGGTTCTTCATCATTGAAAAGTGTCTTTGCCCCCAAGCCCTGGGTCTTTGCACACCTTGGGTTCCTTTCAGAAAGTTTTCCTGAGGCTTCCCCAAACTAATGGGATGGATTTGCCAGAGTCTCTTCCTGGCCCTTTATATAACAGCACTGACATTGGCATTAGAACACGTGGTGTCCAGTTTGGGCAGCTAGCCCAAGCATACTCTCCTGTTGCCCCTGAGGGGGCGCCACGGGTTTCCACTTAAGCAACTGGATAGGACCACTGGTCACATCATGATGGGCTCTGAGGAAGCCCAAGGAGCTGTGCTCGGTCTCAGTGCCATAGGATCAGTCCCAGATCCTGATGTAGGGCTGCCAAGCACAGACCTTATACGAGCAAGAACAATTCACAAAAGTTCCTTTCATATTTGGAAGGCGTCTGAGACACAACCGTGTTCTCAGTCGTGGTTTTTCATCATTAGAGCTTTTTCCCATTTATTTAAATTACCCACTTAATCCAGGCCTTGTATGTTTTCAGGGTTTTTTTTTCTTTTTTTTAAAATAGACTTACTTATTTAATTAATTTATTTATTTATTGGCTGCTTTGGGTCTTCCATGGCTGTGCATGGGCTTTCTCTAGTTGCGGTGAGCCGGGGCTACTCTTCGTTGCGGTGCACGGGCTTCTCATTGCGGTGGCTTCTCTTGTTGCGGAGCACGGGCTCTAGGCGCATGGGCTTCAGTAGTTGTGGCTCGTAGGCTCTAGAGCGCAGGCTCAGTAGTTGTGGGGCACGGGCTTAGTTGCTCCGCGGCATGTGGGGTCTTCCCGGACCAGGGCTCAAACCCGTGTCCCCTGCATTGGCAGGTGGATTCTTAACCACTGTGCCACCAGGGAAGCCCCTGTTTTCAGGGGTTTTTTAAACCATCCTTTGCCTATGATAAAATAAATGAGAATCTACGTCTCTATTCAGCGGCCTTTGATTTCTGGACATACAGCTCCCTGCAAAGTTGACTTACAGGCTTCTAAATGGGCTTTGGAGAAACTTTCTGTCTAAGCTTTTTGGATTCCCTGTAGTTTTCCTTATTATACTCACGCTTTACAATTAGCAGTCCTGAATAAACCCTAGTAACTCCCATGCTTACCTTCACTATATGTAGGAAGATATTTAAATGGACTAGTTAGTTAGTCTATGGCGGGTGGAGAAGTTCCCATTTCCCTGCCCTGGTGTGCCTCCTCTTCCTGAGCTTGTACATCTGCTAGTGATTTTTCTAGGGTTAATTTGGGTGTTTTTATTTTTAAATTGGAACATGGTGTCTGTCTCTTCTCTGTGTGTGTTTTGGATGCAGCCCCTGTGCTAGGCATGCGGTTATTAACTCTACTGATATACCAGTTTGCTCATTAGCATTTGCATTTTAAATTACAAGCTAGAGCAGACGACATTTATGCTATATTTGTACCACTGCCTTCTTCATGAATGATGTCGTATGTGCAGGGACTGCAGAAATAACTCCTCTAGGGCCCTGAGGTATTTTAGTCTCTTCTTCAACAAACTATTTCTTTTTTACTCTTGATTCTCACTGTTTGATGGAAAAGAATTTAAAAATTCCCTAAGTTTAGCCTTATTTGTGAGTACTGCTGATTAGGATGTGCTGATGACAGACCAGCCCTTCATATCAAAAGAGGCCTAGTGCATGGAGTGGCCTCTTTTCCTTTCACGTGATGCGCCTGATGAGCAGTCTGCTTTGACTAGAGAGGAGGGAATTTCTTCCCCACAGTTTGGTGGGTGGGGAGACGCGGTAACAGATACTTGTTTTCGCTTCTATTCAGGCTCACACCCCTCTCTTCTATAGTTGAATAGTCAGAGGTTATTTTTTAACACCTGTTATTGCTTGGCACTGCAAGGGGAAAGAGAGGGAGATAGTATATGCCTTCAAGGAGGTTCTTTTTGACAAGAAACATTTAGATTACACCACAGTACAACACATACTTAAATAAATGCCAGTAGTTAAGTTCTCTTCGGGGAACTCTTCCTCTTGGCACATGGAAACTCCACTGCCTAGATCATAAGAACCAAGTCAGAAGTGCCCAGTCATGGATTGTGGACCTGGGAATGGAGCCTCCTGGGCTGAGGTGTGCCCAGCTCTGCCTCAGCCAGGGTTTGGCTGGTTTCTGGCAGCAGATTGAGGGCCGGAAGTAAAGCTCTGGTAGATAGCTGTGCATTCACATCATTGTGCTCTTTCTTTGTGGTAACAGGTGTTGGTTCTCTGAGGTCTGTCACAGGGACCCTTCCTCTTGGTTAATTCTGGCTTTTAAAACACATCATGAAAAAATCCAGGGAAGTGACACTGGAAAATAGATGTACATTCTAGGTAATAAATACAGAGGTAGGTAGCAATTCTTTATCCATTCTGTCTTGCCCATCAGCTTTTCAAAAGAAGTTTAAAAGTTTGAAAGGTCAATGGGCACGACAAACTTCATGAAGAATTGTTATCTACCTCTGTATTTCTTTTCTTCCATGAGAATGGTTTGTGTTTCATGTCTGGTGTACTCTGTTAGACGTGTCCTTTAGTGACTTCCATGAGCTCTGGCCTCCAAACACAGGAGCCTCAGTGTTTATGTGTTTATTTATGTTTTTCCCTATTGTTTTTCCTTCTCTAGTTTCTTTTGATCTCTGTTCCTGTTACCTGGCAAAATTGTTCTCCAGAAACTGAGTCTAGGGGGCTTCCCTGGTGGCGCAGTGGTTGAGAGTCTGCCTGCCGATGCAGGGGACACGGGTTAGTGCACCGGTCCAGGAAGATCCCACATGCAGCAGAGCGGCTGGGCCCGTGAGCCATGGCCGCTGAGCCTGCGCGTCCGGAGCCTGTGCTCTGCAACGGGAGAGGCCACAGCAGTGAGAGGCCCGCG
>NW_006770074.1:724504-748729 GCF_000442215.2 Lipotes vexillifer
AAAAAAAAAAAAGAAAAGAAAAAGAAAAAACAGAAACTGAGTCTAACAAGGCAAGTATAGATGGCATGGAGGAGATGAGTGGGTCCCTGGAGTGTTTGGAGTAATAAGCAAAGCATGAGATCCAGTGGCTGGCCTCACAGTGAAAGTACGAGGCAGATGAAGGTTCCTTGGGGTTGTATGGTGGCAGGCATCTAGATGGTACTCAGAGTGTTCAGAGTCTCATTTGTAAATGCTACATGAGGATGCTGGTGGAAACAGTTGAGACAAACAACTCACTAAAGACCCAAGGAATCCCACAGACTCTTTCATGTTTTCATGACATCTGTTATCAGGTGAAGGACTGCTTGCTGCCCATCACTTCCCAGCCTGCTGGGGCTCCAGAGGAGAGGGGATGGGGTTGACTGCCTGAGCTCCCCCAGCTGCCGAGCCATCCAGACCCTCGCAGTTCCCTGCACCTTCCTTCACTCTGTCCACGGGTTCTGACAGAGACCTTGAACTAAATGGGTTAGGAATAAACTGCTTGAATGCGTTTGTGCAGATAGCTTCTCTCACCAGCTCTCTGAAGTGCTTTTTGAAATACACGGGATCCCTTTGTAAGCTGCTTTATAAGCTGTGAAGTCCATTGTCACCGTTCTCTGCAGCCAGCATGTCTCTAACCTAAGTAATGTGGACTTGGCTCCTGGACAGGGCTGGGGATTGGCACCGTCAGCAGCAGCGCTGCCCTCCAGAGTCACCAGCAGCTGTTGCAGGTTGGAGGATTTGCAGAAATTGAGATGGCTGTTCCCAGATATTGGCACTTGCCTGGTGATGAATGACGTGTCTGTGCGCGGGTACTCTGTATGCTTTCCTTCGGCCTTTTCTTCTCAGCCCCTGATTGTGGCGCCCGCTCAATGGCCCCATTGTGGAGGAGGGTGCTGAATGGAGGGGTGAGTAGCCTGCCTCTACCGCCATTCCCTCCCTCCACTGGCCTGAACTGAGACAGTAAGAATAGCTCTTTGATCCCCTGAACTGGTTCTTGGGGCAGGAATTTCGTGGCACATCGCGCAGATGCCAAGGAGCTAAGAATCCAACCTCCAGAGGCCAGAAAAATGAACTTCACCTGAAAGAGAGCCACGTGATCCCCACTTCCATTACTCTGGTGTCCTTTGGCCTTAACCCACGCATCTGTACCAGAGTGGCCAGAAAAGGTCTATTTTGATAAAGTCATTAATGGGTGGTATGTTTATTTCTGATGTGATTGCCCAAGAGTAAAACTTTTTAGGGGTTTGTGCCACTTTGTATGATTCCTTCTTATCACACACAGTCATGCATATTCATGTATGCATATGCTGAAACTGATACAATGCCATCTCCTTAGAGATTAAACTGCAAAGAAACTGTCATGAATGACCTCTTTTAAGAGACTTGCACCCTCCCAACTCTAGCCTCTGCCGTGGTTCTCGCATGTCACCTTTTAATTTTGTCTACTTTGCCACTGTCTGAAATTTTCTAGTTTACTTATTTGTATGTTTTCGTGACTCTTTGTATCACCAGAGTGTAAGATGCTTGAAGGCAGGGACCTTGTCTTGTGACTGCAGAATCCCTGTACTAGTGCCTAGAACAGCACCTAATCCGGAGTCAGCATTCACTGGACAGTTCTTGGATGAATGAATGGATGCACACTGGTTCTGGGCTAACACTTACTAGCTTATTTGGAAATTCTGAAAACAAAATAACAACACTATTACCATGGAGAATGACTGCTAGAGCCACAGCAGCCCTAAAATGGAAAATAGAGTACCAAACCGGGTGCCTGTCTAGAGAACTGGACTAAGGCTTAAAACTGTCCCTCAAAGTCACATAACCTCTCTGGGCCTTGGACTTTTTCAAAGACTGAGGGGATCGGATTAGGTTTCTCTCGAGATTTGAATCTGTAATAATAATAATAACCTTAGTGAGTATTATATGCTGTGAATTAACTCATTTAATCCTTACCACAGCTGTTAGGTGGATACCATTACAATCCCCATTTCATAGATGAGAAAACTGAGGCCTAGGAAAGTTAACTTCCTAAATAAAGAGCAGAGCACATTTTCTTGATCTTATCCTATGTGCTGTCATTTAGGATGTGTTGCGCAACTTGACATTGAATGTACTGAAGGTCTTACCTCTTCTGTTTTTCCAGTCTTCCGTCCGTTCATCTCATCTGCCTGTGCTCTCTTGTTGGCTAGGAATCAACCAGATGCCACCTTTCTTCTGGGATGACCAGAAGCAAAGCTTAAGAAGGGGATGGTGGTGGCCCTCTTTAGGAAATGTAGTAATGTGGATATGAGATTTTAGTTGTTGTTTTAGAGTTTGGATTTGTTTCTTGGCCCCAATAAGAACACACCTAAGCTCAGAGCATGGCTAGGACATGTGACTGGGGAGGAGAGAGAGAGCAGGTCAGACCTGTGGGATGGGTTTATGAGCAGGGCATTTATGGACAAATTAAACTTTAGCCCTGAGTAAGCAAAGTCCTAAGTCAGTTATTACTGCTCTGGCACTTCTAATGGGCCCTATGCAACCCTTATAAATTATTCAGCTGCTTTACTAAGAAAAGGCCGAGCTACTTGCCTAGTCCTGGTGATTCTTCAGTAGAGCTCAGAGAGAACAGGTTAGAGGGGCAGCAGTACTTACGTCCAAGGAATCCTCCTTTCTTATATGGAGATGAAAGGGTTAAACTGACTACCTCAAGTAGCAGAGTTTTGACAGATAATGCATAAAACTGTTAATATTGGAGATAGACAAAGGGCTTTCCTCTGAGGAGGTGCCTGCCAAGGTTCCCTGGACTGTTAGGTCTGATGCATATTTCACAGTGTCTTGATTATGGTGGTTAAATGTCCCCAGGTTATCTAGCACTTAAGCATCAGAAGTTGTTGGGGTTTTTTAAATAATACTCATAACATTTTGTTTTGTTATAATTTCAAATTTACAGAAATGTTGCAGGAACTGTGCAAAAATCTTTCCATTACTTTTGTTGAATTGTTAACATATTGCCTCATTTGCTGTCAGTGTAGTTTTAGAATCAGAAGACTTTTGCCAAATTGCCCCTCACATCTGTAAACAGTGAAAGATAATTTTTTCCATCTCATACAGAATATACTTTTAAAAAATTTTCTTATGTGGTCACTGAACTTGTTCCCTGGCAACAACCATGATACTGCCCCAGTTTGGAAGATGGGCTGTTACAGCCATACATCCTGGCTTTTCTGGGCGATCTCCTGCTTTCCAGCACTCTATTCAGAGTTCAGGCCAAGTGTCAAGCTGATGGGTCTTTTTAGTTCAAAAGATATCATTATAGTAGCTTTGGGGGCTCTGTCAGCCCCAGATGTTTCCAGAGGTGAGGGACCCTGGAAGTAGCACTTAGGGCGGTGGTCTCTAGCCCTGCCTGGACGCCCCTGGGAAGGTGTTCATCCCAGCAGATTAGCACGTTTGCTCTCTGAGCCCCTAGAAATGATCCGGGCTTTCTAATCTTAACTTCCTTTCAGATTTCAGTGAACAGTGGATCTGATTAAAGCAAAGTGACTCATTCGTACACACATCCAAGCGTGTTTGAGTTCTATTTTTCAAAGGTGCTCAGAGAATATCAGTGATTTCTTGAGGAACTCTACATTTATCTGGACTCTAACCTGCAGCAAGCTGAGGGGGCACCACAGAAAGAAGACTCAAGGCTGAGATTCCCCAGCATGCCCTGTAAAAAGCCTGGCACTCCTGTTCAAGGACCTGACTGCTTGTCTCACAATTCATGGCACAGAATTTCCAAAGAGAGACTCTTTTCTTTTTTCTTTCAACTTTGCACATTCCTGTCATCCTGTTTGCTCTTCTGCAACCGTCTCCCAGTAGTATGTCTTTGTGACTTTTCGCAGAAACAATACCATGTTGGTATTTGTGCTTGTTCTCATTGATTATCTCTTTCTCCTTCACTAGAATGTTTTTCCGTTCGTTGGTGAATGGCCTTGATTCTATAACAGTAAGAATTGTCACAGTAATGTTTACCACCAGTAATTAGCATTTGTACTTAGGCATTTTGTCCCCATTGCTTTCCATGATCCTATAGAGGACTTGACGAGATTGTTACCTTTTAGTACAGCTGGAAATATTCAGCTTAGTAGAGTTGGACTTGGAGGCCTAATTTTAGGGGAATAAAATTGGTGAAAGGTGAGTTTGAGATATTTTAAAAGACAGTTGATGATAGAAAGTTCACTAGACGAGAAATGGGAAGACCTTGTTCTCATCCAGACCCTACTGCTGACTCTGGCCTTTAACAAGGCTCACACAGGTACCTGTCCTCACTCCTGGCTCCCCTTGGCTGTACGCTTACAGGCGCTACCCCAGCGATTGTTAACTCCGGGATATGGTCCCAGCTTACGTGGCCTTGGATTATGTTAAATGCAAGCTGACATTCTTTCTAGCCCTAAAATGCCATGACCTTATGGGCTCTTCCCCGTTGCTCAAGAAATTGAGTTGATTGGATTTTTGCTCTGACATAAATGTGATCTGTATGAGGAGGTGAAGACAGCTTAGAAGACAGCTGGTGTCTTCCCTCAGTTCATCAGATAAACACTCTAATTGGATGGCAGGGCTCAGTTTTGAAGTATCCTGAGCTTAAAAGTAAGCTAGCCAAGGGCTAATGCTAATTGATCCAGTTCTCAGAAGAGTAATTAGGGCCCTAACGAGATGAGGATCACGTGCTTCTAGGATGGCTCCAAAGAAGCCTAGAAGCTGCCTTGGGCTTCCTTGGAGCAAGCTGCTTCTTTAGAGCGCAACCTTTGCTCAGATTTCTCCCATATGTTCATGTAGGACCTGTGCCCCTCCGTGGCCCAGCTGTCTTATGTTCCTAGGTCTCTTCTCGGTGGGGTTATAGATTGATTGTGCTAAGCATTGGTTTATCCTGGGTTTGTTTTTCTTCACGTGCCCACTTTTTAAATCTACAGATTTAAACACATAAGCTGAGAAATACATAAGTTTCAAATTCTGTTAGAATGCTGGTTCACACACTTCACACATGAGGTATATTGAGGGTTTACCTTTAGCAGCAGCCCAATTAGTAATTGCCAATACTGCTTATGTACGATGGTGTGGGATTGCTAGCCGTTGCTATGAGAACCCTCGCTTTTGCATTTCCGGACTCATTTTACACTGAACGATGCAGATGTGCAGAGATTTGAAGGGGAGGGATGATAAGACAGGGAGCTGCCAAGTAAATGAAACTCCTCTTCTCTTGAATCCCTTTGAATGGCAGGTTCTCAGTATTCATTCAGCTCCTGCCCTTGTGGAAGCTTGTTTTCCCTAAATCTTTGAGAAAGAAGGAAAATAGTTTGACCTTTATTTGCAGCAAGCTTCAAAGTAGTTCGAGTTCAATACTTAGCAGGAAGATTGCCTTTAATGAGGCAAGTTTAGAGGAGGTGGATTTTAATCTCAGTGCTCAGAAGGAGAGGAGATGCGCATAGAGTGAGAAAAGTATGTCTGTAGCTTTAACTCTTACATTTGAAACAGAACCAGTCCCCCAGCAGCATTTAGGAACCAAAAAACCTGCGTGCGTATTTTTGTTGTTGTTTTTTTGAGCAAAAAAGCATCTCATCTGTAGCATGTGCCTGTGTGTAGGGTCTTGAATTAAAAAAAAAAGAAAACAAAACACCCTTTACTCAGGTCACTCAGAAGTCACCTTTATTTACTTCGAACTTCATCTGAGAAAGAAATTCCTGTTCCAAAGTAAAAGCTCTTTCCCCTTCTTCCTGAGCTCCCTCCCTGCTCTGGATTTGGCCCCAGCCTGGGGTGAAGTGTGGGTTAGATTCTCTACAGAAGGAAAAGGTGCTTCCCTCAGCCTTTGTCAGCGCTAATGGCCAGCTGTGTTTAATGCTCTCACTTGGTTTTTCTTTCCCTGGTTGTTTGGTGAGCCTGGTTTTATGCTGAATAGAAGATAAGCCTGCTTACTGATCCCTCCCCTTCCCTCTCATCCCTCCTCCTCTCACTGCACTGGGAAGAACTTCTTGATTTGCAATTTAGAACTGAGACTTTAGAGGGGGCCTGTCGTCACCAGGACCCGGATGGGAACCGGCTGGCACTGACCACTGGCTGCTGTGGGTGATAATATTTACTTAGAGACACAGGATGGTTCCTGGGCACTTCGACATGGTGCTGAAGCTCACTCCCGATGAGTTCTAGCATCATGCTTCTCAAACTTGGCAGGTCTGGAGGAGGGTCAGA
The DNA here is from genome assembly GCF_000442215.2 of Lipotes vexillifer. Lineage (NCBI taxonomy): Eukaryota > Metazoa > Chordata > Mammalia > Artiodactyla > Lipotidae > Lipotes > Lipotes vexillifer. The sequence continues at coordinate 730,730 of NW_006770074.1, forward strand.
GATCTTGCATTTGTAGCAGGTTTCCTGGTGAGGTCAGTGCTGCCTGTTGACAGACAAGTCTTGATTGGAAATGATCTAAATCTGTTTTCCTTCTTTTTTTCTTTCCCTCCTAGACTTAGAAGTTATGAAATCTCCATTGCACACACAAATCCTTAGTGGCTGTGAGAACAGGTTTTGGAACCAGTTCCCGTCTCGTCTGCGCTTAGGCTCCCCCACTTGCTAGATGCGTGTAGTTTCCCCATTAAAAAGTGGGGCTGAAAGGGTGTTACTGTGTAATGAGCAAATCATTCCTGCGAAGTGCTTCTTATCCAGTGACCAGCAAAAACCCAAAGTGGCCATTTTGAGCCCAGACTTGATTGCATGATTTGAATTCTGTTCACATAGATGCTGTCATCTGGGGAGGCCTCAGCCTTGAGGCATTTTAGGGCAGTGCCTTCTTTCCCATCCCTGAGACTAGAACTATGGTCTTATTGTGATGTTCCCTTCTTCCTGCTCACATTAGCCCTTGCTTTTTTTTTTTTTTTTTTAATTTATTTTTATTTATTTATGGCTGCGTTGGGTCTTTATTGCTGCGCGCAGGCTTTCTCCAGTTGCGGCGAGCGGGAGGTACTCTTCGTTTTGGTGCGTGGGCTTCTCATTGCGGTGGCTTCTCTCGTTGCAGAGCACGGGCTCTAGGCATGCAGGCTTCAGTAGTTGTGGCACGCGGGCTCTAGTGCGCAGGCTCAGTAGTTGTGGCACACAGGCTTAGTTGCTCCGCGGCATGTGGGATCTTCCTGGAGCAGGGCCTGAACTTGTGTCCCCTGCATTGGCAGGCAGATTCTTAACCACCGTGCCACCAGGGAAGTCCCAGCCCTTGCTTTTTGAGGGGTGTGGAGCATCCTCGTTTGGTCTGTCCTCATGGCCGCATCTTGTGGAGCTGGAACGGATCTTTTCTGCCATGATACCTATATTCAGATCCTCTGTGTGGTAGAGCAGAGTGGTGCAGTTAGCCCTCAGTGAAGGATCCCCAAGCAATGTGTCCAGTAGCAATGGAAGTTGCCAGTTAAATCTCAGCTGTATGTTAGGTTGCAGACTCTTTTTTTTTTTTTAATACATCTTTACTGGAGTATAATTGCTTCACAATACTGTTAGTTTCTGTTGTACAACAAAGTAAATCAGCCATATGCATACATATATCCCCATATCCCCTCCCTCTTGCGTCTCCCTCCCACCCTCCCTATCCCACCCCTCTAGGTCGTCGCAAAGCACGACCTGTGCTATGCGGCTGCTTCTCTGTTTTACATTTGGTAGTGTATATATGTCCATGCCACTCTCTCACTTCGTCCCAGCTTACCCTTCCCCCTCCCCGTGTCCTCAAGTCCTTCTCTTATGTCTACCTCTTTATTCCTGCCCTGCCACTAGGTTCATCAGACTCTTAACACAGAGAGATACTGTGTCTGAAAAGGAATTCCTTCTAGTGAGTAAAGCTACGTTGTTGGGACAGAATGTGATGGTGAAAATTGGAAGGTGGAAATGTGGGGTCTGCTTGGTTGAAGAATGCCTGAGTTCTCGGGGCCTTTCACAAATCCTGGTCCCTTCCTTAGTAGTGAGTGTGGGAATCTCAGCAAATGCCTCAGGTTTTGTCTTTTATTACTGCAAAAACAAAAAGGCTACTTTCTCTAGCACAGGATTCCTTAGTTCTTATTTGGCCTTATTTTAGGCCACGTGTTGGAAAATCGACATTTGCCACATTGCGGCAGCCAGCTTTTATTCATCTGTCTCTTCTCAGCTTCTGACTTTTTCCCAGAGAACTTTGCTCAGTCTTGGACTAGAGTAAGCCCTTCCCCCTTATAATGTGTTCCCAAAGTTGCCCATAGTTCCCTGCCTTATGCTTCTGTAGAATCCTTATGGAATATAGACCTTCTCTAGTTGACTCACAACTCCCCGAGTCTTTGTGTTGTTTGTCTCTCTTGCACCCACTGTGGTTAGCACAGTCCCTGGCACATGGTAGGCAGTCACTAAATATCTGTTGACTAAGTGGAAACTTCACTTACTTCGAGAGTCACACGTTCTTCAGTGGAAATTAGGGAGCAGGAAATTTCCTTACGTTCTTACAAGTTCATCGCAGAGCAACTTCTGATCTTCGTTTCTTTTGGCACACATTTCTAAGATACCCATGGGCTTTTGCTCTGTACTTGTATTTGTGACACATGCGTTTGTAAGATTCTCTCGAGACCATATTCTGCCTCCAGGTAGCAGGAGTGCACATAAATAGAGATCATCACTATGTCCAAAGGTCAGGCAACAAGCCACAGAAGGTGCAAGCCGATGGAACACACTCGGGGAACGGGAGAAAGCCAACTTCACTGAGAAACTATTAGCTCTAGGCTGAAAATTAAGAACTCTTAGCTTTCCTGTATCTTTTCAGACCCATGGCCTTAGCAGCCCCTGGAGATTCCTGAGCAGACCCATCAGCCACCAAGGAGAGCCGCTCTGTTAGATTTTATGGCTTGTTTGCTTTAGCTTTGCTTGCTAGTAGCTCATTTTTGACATGACAGGCTACAACAATCCACATTTTTTCTGAAGTTGCTTATCAAAATTGAAAGTGTCAGATACCCAGTATTTTGAGGCCATTAATTAACTAGAACATTCTTACTTATGTAGATGCCTGTAAAACATCTTTATCAATATATCTTGACCTTTTTCCCTAGTGTGGGTGATTGATAAGGCAAGTAAGAAAAGCATGCAGTTAAGAAAGAAAGCATCTATGATCAGGTGTTTGACTCACTCTGGCAGTTCCTCACCCCCCAGCCTCTTGAGGTCTGCTAATGGGAGCAGAGGGCCATGTGCTAGAATGTTCTCTTCCCTCCTCCCTCTGGCTTCACCTCCCACACACAGTTCTCATTCATGATTCCTACTCCAGTCTTTTGTAGTTTCAATCCCATTTCCTCTTTATTTATGCAAGATACTTTTATTTTTGTCCTGCCCCTAATTTTTTTTTTTTCTCTCCCTCTTCCCTCCGATAGGAAAGCGGGGTGGGCAGGAAGCTTTCTGTGGTAGGACTTGTGAACCTGTGCTCAGTGCGTTTACGTGGATTCCTCATTGAATCTCCCTTAACCCTCTCAATCTGCCCTTTATTTATCATCGTCATGTTCGTTTGGGGGACAGTAAAAGAAATACCAAGGAAAAGTTCTAAATGCTTTGAATCAAATGAAATTTTTTCCTCATCCTATCAGTGAATTCTTTTCACTTAGATTTCAAGCTGTTGCAAAACAAGTCTTTTTAATTTTCATTTATTCAGAGGCTGCTTATCCCATTTGGCAATTACCACTTCCTTCCCTGCTCTCTCCTGCTGCTGCTCTTATCTTAGCCTTTTTACTGTTCCTCCTCCACCAGAGGGATGGAGAGGGGAATGGATAGAAAATTTAAACAGTAAATTTAAACAGTAAATTTAAACAGCTACTTTTTTTTTTAATGAGATCATTGTGAGGCAAAAACTGACAACAGTTATGTTTGGAAAATTGGATTGACTTAAAAATTCACTATCCTGCAAGTACTTCTTGGAGTTGTGGGCAAAGATGGATGGGCTGTGACTGATGGAGAGAGTACAGAGCGCAACTAGATGAGTGCCTCTCGATGGAATGAGTCTGGCACAACCTGTCTTCCTTTCTTCTCTCCCTTCAGCAAATATTTATTGAATGTACACTGTGTTCTGGGGACAGGGTGGTGAACAAGACAAAGGCCCACCTTTCTGGAGCTAGCCGTGGGTTTCTGTCTAGGGGTGCTGTGCTCAGGATCTTACTTGTGAAAATATGTATCTCCACTCCCCCCAGGATGCAGCCCATGAGCCTCTTAAGAGCAGGAGCCTTTGTTACCTACTCAAGTAGGATCGTTGGGCCTTCCCTCACTTCTGCTTGACTTCCTCTCCATGATGAAGCAGTGGCTCTGCTGGTCTCACGAAGCAAGGCTTGAGAGAGACTCTGGGGAGATTCCTCTCATCCTTTAGTCTCTTATGTCTTCGGCTTTATCTCTCTTCCCTTGGAGACTCAGTCTCCAGCCGTGTGACCGCTCTCTGAGAGCTTTGCATTTGTGTTGGCAGAATTTCGAATCTGGAGAGCAATACTTCTTATGGATTAATTGCCAAAGTAATTATATTGTAAAATAATACTCATGATTGATACTTAATATATCCCTCTCCGGGGAGCTGGAGAGCTTCATTGATTTGGAGAGATGAGCCGGTTGCTTGTTTAGGAGCAGAGCTTTGTATGAAAAGCCAAATGGATGGCCTGGGCTTAAAGGCAGGAGCAGATGATGGGAGGTGGTTAAAGAATAACCGCCTTAATCAGGAAGTGTGTTGCTCCAAGAAGGTGCCCCTGTTACACTCAAGACATGGTAAATCTCCAGGAGATGATGGGCAGTGGGGCGAGAGAAGAGGAACCTTGTTCTCCTGTTCAGGCTGTTGAGAACGAGCCTCCCCGTGTCTGCAGTGGGGTCCTGCAGATAAAGACTCCTCCCCTGCCGCCCAGGCTCCAGAGCAGCCGCTCTGTAAAGCTTCTCCCTCCCCTTCCCTGCCCAGCAGGGCACACGCAGCCTCTCCACACAGCTAGAATGCCTTATTTATTGATTTGGGTGATCCTAATGTGCCTATTTAATACCCTCCTAAAAGCACTTTTTAGCACATGAGCAAGTAAGGAAGCCCACTAAATCCTAGGCACCGAGGGCTGCTTAAGCATGTTCCTGCCACTGCATATGTATGGACAGGGGCTGGAGTTATGACATTTATCTCTGTTCGTTAGGGCACTGATATATATCTGCTGCATCTCCCATGGAGAGCTGCACCTTATCTTGAGAGAGAGCAGTGAGAGCACACCCATCACTCGTGCTGCCTGGCGGGTGGGGACTCCTTGCGGGAAGCCACGTCGCCCCCTACCGGCGGGGCTGGGGTGAGCGTGGTGGCACATGCCAGGGAGACTTGGGCGGAAAATCAAGGATTTAAAACAGGAGAGAGAACAGTACAGTTCCTAATAGCTCTCCTCAGGGAGGCATGTTTTAACCTGCTTCCTTTTTTTTTTTTCTTTTAAACTATATAGATTTTTTTTCCCCAGTAAACTTATTTATTTGGCTGCGTTGGGTCTTTCTTGCTGCGTGCGGGCTTTTCTCTAGCTGCGGTGAGTGTCGTTGCTGTGTGTGGGCTTCTCATTGCAGTGGCTTCTCTTGTCGCAGAGCATGGGCTCTAGGCACGCGGGCTTCAGTAGTTGTGGCACGCGGGCTCTGGAGCACAGGCTCAGTAGTTGTGGTGCACAGGCTTAGTTGCTCCACAGCATGTGGGATCTTCCCGGACCGGGGCGCGAACCTGTGTCCCCTGCGTTGACAGGCAGATTCTTAACCACTGTGCCACCAGGGAAGTCCCTATAGATTTGTTTTTAAGAGATGGTCGAGTGGTTTCTTTTTCTGTTTGTGTGTGTGTGTGTGTGTGTGTGTGTGTGTGTGTGTTAAAGAAATAACATGGTTATTGACGATTTTGTGAAAATAGAAAAATTAGAAATGAGTAATCACTTCCATCATCCAAACATTTGCCAACATTTCTGCGCAACTCCTTTCCTCTTGTGTTCCTAACCTATTCCCTGCTGGCTCTGAGAGCCAGAAAAGACCTGGTTTGATCTCCATGTCTTATGCAAGGGCCCTCACTAACTTGGATTAACTTGTCTGTTTCTCCATCCTTAAAATATAGGACTGGTAAATTTAAAGGAGATTAAAAATAGAAAAGTAAATGGAAAGCGAGCTGGAGGGAAGACGGGCTGAGTTCTGTTGTTAGATTCTCCTTGGTACTGGCCCTTGGGAATTTGTGGTTGAGCAGAAATTTAGGGCTCTTTTTGAGCTTCTGAGACCCAGCCTTTTAGGGACAAACACCCACCCCATTTCTTGGGCATATTATCAGGAATCCATAGAGTTTATAGAATTAGTTTCTTCTAATCTTCCTTCCAGGCAGGATCCCAGTCTCCTAATGAATCTTCCTTCGTGTGTTCTAGTGATCCTTCTGGTCTGTATTGTCTATAACAGAGATGTTTCTAAAATGCACATCTGCTCACGTTGTCCCCCTGCTTATAATATCTCAGTGGTTCTTTTGCCTTCGCAATAAGGCTTTGAAGGTTCTTCATGGTCTGAGCCCCATTCATCTTTGTAGCTTTCGCCTCCCTGCACCTCCACCAAGCCCTCTTGCTGAGCAGAGGCACTTGACGTGTCCAGAACCAGCCATGCTGGCCTCAGGGATTTTACACATTTTGTTCTCTCAGCTTAGAGTGTCTGGCCGCTTTTCTCCTTTCATCATCAGCCCTTCATCCCCAGGAGTCCAGCTCTAGGTATGTGCTCTCAAGGAAACCTCGGTTTAGCATCCTGATTATCTGTGTACGTGTCTGTGTGTTCCTTGCCCACCTCTATGCCCACTCCTTAGCCCAGCGCCTGGCATGGAGCGGGTGTGCAGTCCATGTATGCCGAATGAACAGAGCAATGCACAAAGCTTTTCGTACGGTCATCACCTGCCAGGTCTCTGCTCCCATCTCCTTCCTCCGTGACTGCGCAGGTTCCCTGAAGTGCAGAGCCCAGGTACCCCACTTGCTCTGATTGCCCCATTGTGTGCAGTAGAACTCTGGAGGATACATCAGATGGCATCGGAGTGACCAGTCCATTTGGGGAGGATGGTGTGCTTGTTAAAACAGACTAAAATTGTCGAAGCAGTGAAGTGAGGATGCGGTTAGAAAACATATGTGGAAGTTCATGGGACAAAGTGATTGGGGGAAGCTCCCCGGAGGGCTCGGAGTTTCAGCCAAGTCCTGAGGGCTGCTTCCTGGTCTGCCAGTGATTATTACTGGTCTGCTGCTGAGTTCCAAGGACGGGAGCAAGCCTCAACAAGCAAGTTATCTCCTCATCCTAGCCCTGGACACTCTACTCCGTGCACTTTGATGCATGCGTCTGTGCGTGTGTGCATGCATTTGGGGCAACTTCCCCCTGGTACTTTCTCCGTTACTTTTACCACTCATCCGCTCTGTCACACTATACAATTTACTTGTTTAATATCTTTTCCCTCTACTTACACGTTCCATGAAGGCAGGGATTTCTCTCTGCTTCGTTTGCTACCATAGAGTGAAACCTAGCACCTGGAATATCGCCTACTTCATAGTGGGCCTCTAATCAATGGGGAGCATTTCCCAGAACAAGGAAATCCTGTATGAGAGGCCATATGGAAACTGAGCATTTACCAATCTGCTCTTCATTGTCTGTGTCCCGGGGAACTGGAAATACATAATTAAAATGCATGATCCCGGGCTTCCCTGGTGGCACAGTGGTTGAGAGTCCACCTACCGATGCAGGGGACATGGGGTTCGTGTCCTGGTCCGGAAAGATCCCACATGTCGCGGAGCGGCTGTGCCCGTGAGCCATGGCCGCTGAGCCTGCGCGTCGGGAGCCTGTGCTCCGCAACGGGAGAGGCCACAACAGTGGGAGGCCCGCGTACCGCAAAAAAAAAAAAAAAAAAAAAAAAAACATGATCCCATAGTTCTATCCCCAGCTCTCCAAAAAAGTAAGTCCAAGTGTGGTTTTTCATCAAAGCTATCTTACCATGTTGTCCCTGCTGCTGCTGAGCTAATGGAGTTAGAGAAATGACAGTGTTAGGACCACACTGGCATCGTGTTTGGAACTAGTGGTAATACACTAACTAGCAACTTCTACTGCCGAGGTTCTCAGCATCCTGATTGAAACTTCATGGAGCCCGCCCCATCCTTCTGAGCACTGGTCCTATGTAGGTGGCGGTCGATTCCATGGCCGTATCACTGTGAAAATGCCTTTGATGAATCGAAACTCATTCCCTTATCTTGTTCTTCTGATGCCACAGCTGCTATCTTGATTCAAAACCGAGACTGAGGATATATAACCCACTAAGTTTCTGTTTCTGAGCATCGTGTTCCATAGAAGGCTGTTGTTTCCATTCCACTTGGTGTGTACCTTTTAAACAGCAACAGGATTGTGGGCTTGTCCTAGTCAGTCTTGACCGTGTAGTAGAGGATTGTCCAGAGAAGGGTTGCTCAGGATTCTTAGACTAAGAATTGTGTGATGAGGATAGTGCTGTAGCTAATTAAGTCATGATCAGCAAGTGTTTGGCTTCTTCTTAGGTCATATGTCGAAGGCTGGGAGTGGACCTGAGGACATTTGGTGAACCCACAGGCCCCGGTAGAATCTGCTGGAAAGCCAGTAGTGTAAGGCCAGTCTAGACTGAAGGGTCAGGGCGCGTATGGGAAGCTTCCTCCCTATCCATCACACTGGTCCTTGCCACCCAGGGGTTTAGGTTGAAATGGTTAACCCTTCTGAATTACTTCAGTAGGCACTTACTGTTTACCAACACTGGTGGAAGCATCTAAATGGTAAATTACCTGATTTAACATGTTTAATAATTCTAGAATGCATTTAAGTTGTTATCCGTGTTTCTCAGGTGAGGATACTGATCCCAGTTGTCTATGCAGATGGCATCCTCAGAATGAATCATGGCAGGTAGGACATAGCCATGCATGGTAGCCCTGAGAGGCAGAACTAGGACTGACTCTCCCTGTGAGGGTCAGGGTTGGCCGGAGTGGTAATAAGAGTCCTATGAGACTGGGGTTCCAGTTCCCTGTGGAGATTCAGGCCTCTGTGTGAAGCCCCTGGATAAATGTAACACATTGTCTTAGGCTGACTACGTCTTTTTCGTCCATCGCTAAGTATCCAGAGCACGTGCGCCTGCTCTCCGACCTCTGTCTGCTCCACTGAGAAAGAGGTATGCAGGGCTTCCCGCACAGGAGCAGCAGTCGCCCCTCCCGCCCTCCCCTAGCCTTTGCTGAGTGCATGGATGCGGCAGTTCGGAGGCATCAGGCACAAGTACCAGACTAGAACCGGTGACTTCTCAGCCATCTGGGTTCTCTGCACACACAGGACATAGGACCAGAGGCGCGAGTTGAGGATACGGGGATGGAGAGGGAGAGGGCGTGCCACACGCTGGCATGTTTGCTGATATGGCTCTTATTACAGTTCTAAGGCAGTGTTAAATTAGCCAGTTAATAAAAATGAATATACCATCGGAAGCTACATTTGTGGGGGGCTTGTTGTTGGTGGTGTTAAATGGGCTAATTTAACACCATCCTAATATGGTGGTGATTGTGATAGCAGCAGCCCAGAAGTTCAGGAGAAGGTGGGGGTGATTCCCTCCACAGCTTCCCTGGGCAGTGCCATGTGCCCTGTGTCTTTGTTTGGTGAGGAGATGGGTTAAACAGTATCTAGACATCAGCTGTTCAGTGGCCCTTGGGACTCTGCTTCATGATCAGGGGGATGTCTTAGGAGTCTCTCCCTGGCAGACTACACTGCAATCATTTTTATGTACCCATTTCTTCACATGTAGCTGTATATATATTTATTCACCCCTGGATGCCATTCTAACAATGGCCTTCCATTTCACTCAAAACTGGAGTTCTTATTTGTGGCCTACAAGTATATCCTGTCTACCCCTCCACAATATGTGTATTTCTAACATGTGCAACAGTGCTTGCCATATAGTAGGTGCTTGGTAAATATTTGTTGATGAATGAACTCCAACTAATAGCCATAGTATTCTCCTGTGATACAGAGATCTAGACAGGTGTGTTGGCAGTCATGTTGTGAGTATAGATTTTCGTTTTATCTCAGTACTGGCCAACATCAATCAACAGAAGAATTTGTTCGTGTTCTCCCTCGAGTTCTTGTGCCCCCTCCAGTCCACTGTCTGTTCCCACTCAGGTGGAGATAAAAGTAGAAATAGATCTGCTCTTCTAGCTGCTTCCCATTCGTCTTCTGGAGCCAGCTGGGTCAGAAGAGAAGGGCCAACAGTGCCTTTGCTCCTGTGGCTTTCCCCTTTCCCAGTTCCACGTGACAGGATCTGGGCCAGTATCACAGTTGTTGGCACAGACGCCCTGTTTTCCTCCATTTCCTGGAATGGATCCTCATTATTGATTCACAGTAAGTTCATGGTGTGGGGCTGCCCAGATGAGCAGGACTAAGTGCCCTTAGCAGCTCCCCTCCTTCCAGCCACTGCAGCAACCGGAAGTGTTCCCCACACACTTCAGACTCCCTTTGGCGGTGATCCTGCTTCTGATTAAAACCACTAATCTCTAATAGAAGAATAAAGAAAACATCCTATTATAGTTATCTAGAAAATGGGGTGGAGTGCAGGAGTTTTGTTGAGCAGCATAACTTTTCTTTTTTTGAGGCCCCAGCTGAGGTTAAGAGCAGATGAATTAATAATGAAGTGAAATCAGCCTGGTTATATGACTTACTCCATTTAGCTATGTCCTACAGCCCCAGGGGCATCAGTTGCTGAGAAAACAGACATTAAATCTGTATTCACCGTGATCCTTCTGTGTTGATCGGTGCAGAAAAATGGACCACGTTGCCGTCTATATTCACATCTTCTCTGAGTTATATTTTAGGAGGGAGATTAGGGCCAGACTCTGAGAGCCTTTAAGGGATCATATCAGATGCTGCAGTGTTACAGTGAAATTGGAATGAAAGCTCAACTTCTGAGAGGTTCAGTACCAGCCTGCCAGCTGCCCAGGAACATCCTGGGATGAAGCTTTAGGGAAATCCAAGGGAAATTAGGTCTTGGAGAAGAGTTTTCTGGAGCCAAATGTGTCCTTTCCTTCCCAGATGGACTTGGGAGGTGTAGGCAGAGGTGCCTTAAACCATAAAAAAATCACTTCTACTTCTTCCTGGCAAGAGAGGGCATTCATTAAATGCGTCCGTATCTTTCGGACCACGTAACCCCCTCACATGTGGACCTCTCTAGGTTTTTCCGTGGCCATAGCATTCTATCCAGACAGTTACTGAATTTGTCATTAATGTAGATGCATACCTGCTTTGCAGAATTAAATTGCCTACTTGGGTAATTAGGGAGCATGAAATTTTAACATATCGCCCAAGTATCTAGGTATATTTCTAAAATCTTGCTGTAGTCAGTCAGTGACCATTCTTTTCATACAGTATCTACCAATGGTATTTATTTAACGTTCTTTCTTTCTTTCCTTCTTTCTTTTAAACAAATGGAGCTACATGATGGTGAGTTCTGGATTCAGACATGCTCATTTTGAGCTGCTTGAACAGCAAGCTGAAACACGAAACTAGAAGAAACCTTAGGATGATAGCAAAACAAATAAAAATTAAATTCTTTGATTGTTTGCCACTGTACTGAACACGTGCAAAGAGCACTCCTTTTCAAGAAAGAAAGACCTAAAACCAACACAACCAAAATTTAAATACTACTTTTGCCATGTGAAATTGTCTAATCAGCCTCATTTTCCTCTGTTGACATCATCATCTTGTGTTTGTTCTGATGCTTCATTTTTAGTATCTCTATGGGCTTATGAAAGCAGAAAGATTGCCTGGGTTGGAACAAGCTTCTCTACCATTTCCTATGTGTCCGTTCTCAACCAAAATAAATCAGCGCAAATGCCAGTGTCTGCTCCTTACCAGGCCTTTGAGACCTGCTCTGAAGAAAAAGGAGCGAATATCTTATCAGGCTAGCTGAAATCAACAAGCAGGACACCCTTCAACAATAGTAGTGTTGCCCTTTGGAGTCAGAAGGGCATCTTTCTTAGCATTACCTTGGAGAGCTGATTGGCCAGACCATTCTCAGCACGTAACCTGTGAGTTCCAGTGATTTGATCCTATCAGCACATTAAGATCATTGTGCATAACTCTTAGAATTTGTTAAGAGAGTATCAAGGTAGGATAACCACATTGGTGTATATTATTTACGCCTTTTCTCGTTATTTAAAAGAAAAAGTAATTTCAGAGTTCTAATGTGAAGCTGAAGTACACTTTGCATAAAGAGTATATGATGGATTTTCTCACTACTTGGAATTGCTGTGCTTGAAGGAAAATGGGGAATGGGAATGAATATAGTCCAATAAATTAAGCCTTGAAACCCAAACAGTGCTGTGTAAGCAAGCTGACTACAAATCAAACACAAGTGTTTGCTAAAGAATACGTGATCTCAGTTGAGACTGAACAGAACCAGCCTCTTTGTACATATGTGTATATTTCTCTTGACATGTGCAAAGACTTGTTGCATTTCCATTCCTGTGGCCTCAGATGTCTCTGGCAAAAAGTATCATCCATTCATGAAGAAGAAAACTGCAGAGCAGATTTCCCCAAATGGCAAAGAATAATCTTTCTCAAATGTTGACAAACAGCAGGTGGGACTTGGGTGGGTTTTCTAGCTTTAAGGATCCCCAGATGTGATTTTCATTTCTTAACATTGTTCTGGCTAGCATATACCAATCGTGAAGGCTGGGTCATCGTGTGGATCACAACGGTCAAGCGCAGTGTGTTCATTCTTTTCAGCCCCATCCTCCAGGCAGCTTCTGATAGCCTTTCTGGAGCAAGTGCTGGAAACCATCCAACTCCTCATTTTACAGATGAGGAAACAGGCACAAAGAAATGGAGCAGCCTCGTCATGGTCACAAGCTGTATTAGTCGTAAGGCAGGGACTTCTTCCCATGAACTTTCATCTCTATACCTTGTGCTCTGGCATAGCATGTTCTTAACTCACCTTTTTTGAACAGATTGCTCCCAACTCAGAGCCAAAGCTACTTGAAGCATGAGTTCAAATGACACTGTGATCTCTTGGAGTCTATAGAAAAGTTTGGAGTAGAGCGTATTTTCCTCCTTAGAACCTCATGTCAAATCTCCAGTTACTTTTTAGCTTATTCTGATGACTGCATTCCATTTGATCTATTTTTCTCTAAGTTGTTCAGCAGCCGTGGGCCAAAATCATTATGTTCTGAATGAACCAGGAGATGGTGGCAGCTAGATTTGAAACTGAAATGCAAAGCACGTGCAGGGTGCAGCAAGTTGTTCGCTTTGGGTGATTGAGGATGATGGGTGAGGGAGTCCGGGGAGGTGGGGCTGAATTGCATCTTTCCCAACTGGGGGGCAGGTGTGGCATTTGGGGTGGAACTTTTCTGGATTCCCATGAATTGCAGGATGTTTAGCATCTTAGCGCCCCCTCCAGGGTGCCATAGCACCCTCTCCCTGGGGAAACATTGGGCGCATCAGTAAACCACTCCTCCTGCAGTTCTCCAAACACTCCCAGGTGGTGTTTGCACAGCCCCGGAGAGGTCTGTTGGTTGGTAGCAGTGTTGGAGAAGGAAGATGGAAACATGGAAAAATGGTTTTCCTGCTTTAGGAGTTGGCACTCTCTTTTTCAGTAGGATCAGTATTTAACAATGGCATCCAGAAAGAGAACTCCCGTGCCACCCTGATGCCTTATGCACAAGTTAGTGGCAGGGATAGGGGTGGTGGAGAAAAATTTGCTAAAATCACAGTGGAAAAAATCAGTGAAGGATGTAATTTCTGCTTTCATGGAACTGTCACTTGTTGCCATCCATGCTGTTTCTTTCTGGGAGCATGAATAACAGCAGCTTGATTTACTCCCTTCCTAAATTCCCAGCTGTTGTCTGTTCTTCATGCTTCACAAACGTCAGTGAGAAATAAGCCCTGGCATCTCAGAGATGCAGACCATTTCTTCCTAATCAGCACCCTATCCCCCCTGGCTGCTCCTTACTCCTGCCATGTTCTTTATAATCAAAAGTGTTAGCATTGTGTTGTATTTTTCTTGTAGTATCTTTTTACATAAGGGTATGGTAACTCTGCATTCGCCTGAAAACTAAAGTTCCTAAAAATATTTTCAAAAGATCCAACAGCATTTTGGGGGTCATTGGATCTCCCATCAAGCAGTGGTTTAGACCATGGTTAAATATACTAAAACTTAACAGGACGATTATCCTCTAAAAGTATTAGCTTGTATAGTAATACATACTTTTCAGTGTTTTCACATACTTTTCCCCCCTGGGTGCCTGTTACAGTGCTGTGAGGTAGGAAGGGCTGTTGTTATCACCAGTGAGACTCAGAAAAGTTGTTACTTGGCCAAGGTCACATAGCTTAATTAAGGACAGAACTGGCACTTAGTACCCCGCCATTTCCTCCTCCTCCTTTTCAGGGACTGAGGGAGGAGACCAATTTGATTTGTCCTCTTTGGATGTCAGAACAATGTTTCTTTTTTTAAAGGAATATTTTAAGCTTTTCAATTCCGATCTTCCATTGAGACAAGTTCTTTATTCTTCTGCCAATGAAATGTGACCTCCTGTCAATCAAATATCTGTGTCCCCCTTTAACTCTTGGTTTTGAAAGTTGTCTCAGTAACACAGACCTGCAGTCCCTGTTGCCTGGTATATATATGTAATGTGGGGAAAAGCCATTTCCATGGTAGTAGGAAGTTAAAGATTTTTGTGACGTGCTGATGAGTTATGAGTCCACTTTTTACTTTCAGCCCCCTTTGAATTCCTCTGCAGAGGTTTGATGATTAGACAATGACGGAGGGAAGAAGAAAGCTATGATAATGGTTCTCAAATAGATCGTAATTTTAATTAAAAAGAAATCTGACTGATAACATGAAATCTGACTGATAAACCATGTTTAGATAGTAGGTATTGCACACAGTGTTAGAATAATTATTACCTTTTTTGATTCTGTGAAATTATAGTAAAATTAGTTGGGAGAAAGAATGCATAGGAAGCAGTTTGTTTTATTAATAAGCCCGTTCCTTTTCTGCCTTAGAAGTGAGTGTAGTAGGATGATTTGGCATTGTGCTTTCCCAAGCACAACACATCAGCTCTCAAATATCCTGACCTGGGCTGTGGTTCTCAGAAGGAACTCGAGTGTCCTGCCAGGCACATCCATAGAGTCCTTTGCTCCTGCGCCCCTCCTGATTGCCTTGCGTAACACCCTTCTGCCATTGTAAACACTGGGAGGGAGCATCAGTAAGCAGTCCCCTGCTTTTGCTAGGTGCGTGTTCCTCTGGCCAGTTATTGTTCACTCTTTAAGAGTGAACTTCAGGGTTGACTCCTGTCCAGATCCTTTACCTCCTCTGTGTTTGCAGGGCATCCCCTGCTGCCTCTGTAGTTGCATCATCCTTGTAACCACGTTGTCGTTGCATTGGCTTGTGACTGTTTCTTTGTCCCACTGGGGACGTGGTAGAAACTCTGTAAAGGGTGGGTGGGCGGGTGGTGAACTACTGTTCAGCCTACCCAGCCACTGCATCCTGAGGAAGAGCATCACTGTGGCGTGTCCCTTTCTCTAGCCTGTCATTGTGAGTGCCTTAAGCCAGGAGAGGGAAGGGGTGTGCTGACTGGGTCTTCCGCCACGCATCGAGGCAGAACCTGCAGTCTCGCGCAGCAAGGCAGAGGGGAGGGAAAAGTAAATGACTTAAGAGACAGAATGCTTGGGGTGTGATGCTAGCGCCACTCCCTCGTGTATAAAATGACAGAGGTGGACAAAGATACTCCCAAGGATCTCTTAATAACTCTGACTTCGGGAGTTCTGTGAAATACCCCTTCTTTAGGGAGACACTTTAGTGAATTCATTACAAATATGAATTTCTGACTCACAGGAGCAGACTCAAATCCTGGATCTGCCATTTATAAACCCTGTTATGTAGGGCAACTTATTTAACCTGTCTTTGCCTCAGTTATCTCATCTGTAAATTAGGGGTGCTCTAAGTATTAAATAGCATGACGCATGTTTTTTTTTAAAAGTACTTAATCCGGTGCTTAACCACAACGGAAGATACCACTCAGATTACAGTAGCTGTTATTTGTTAGACTAATTTCTTTGTGATCACTCTATATTCTCTTGATATATGTCAAAAAAAAAAAAAAAACCCTTTCAATGATATGTAAACCTCGCTGTG
Source organism: Lipotes vexillifer (assembly GCF_000442215.2). NCBI lineage: Eukaryota > Metazoa > Chordata > Mammalia > Artiodactyla > Lipotidae > Lipotes > Lipotes vexillifer. The sequence goes on from NW_006770074.1 coordinate 746,511, forward strand.
ATAATACCAACCACTTCCTAATGTGTTTTTTGAAAGCCAGCATAGCCTATCAGATTATCTGTCTGCTCAGGAAAAGACATCCAAAAACAATTCCATAGGCTAAACCAGGACCTTGGGCAGCCTGAGTAAGATGAAGTGCATTCAGCCCAACTGATAGGATCCAGTGGCAAGAACAACTGCCTGTCAAAAGATATGGCTTATAATCTGTGCCTCATAACCAAGTTGGCATGTGACTTTGTGTAGGTCATTTAATTTCTCTGATTTCCTGTTTCCTCCTCTATGAAAATACAGAGTTTGGGCTGAACGATTTCTAAGGTTCCTTCCAGCTGTAAAATGTAATTCTGTAAACGTTTAGGTGATACATGTAGATGTCCTTACAGTCATTTCCTTTCGTGTTTTAGGCTGGAAACCTAGGACAGATAGGCAGTGTGGTTTTCCTCTCCAAGTTTTCCTTTAGGTTCTGTGTGTTATAGAACTGTCGTCACTGTGTGCTTTCTAGGTCCTTTGTACATGAACTTGTATTAAGCCATGTCCCCCAACCCCCTTCTTCTGTTGAACGCCGGGTGTTAATCCCTTTTCCATGTTATCTTGTTAACTTTGACCCCTGATTCTTGCCTCATTGAATCTTTGTTCTCATCTGATATATATTAAATAAGCGGGTCCTCAATGTCTTTACCCCAAAAACACTGAATTCGAGTGCTGTGATTCATTCATTCCTTTAACGATCTTTTTACTGCACTTTCACCCAGCTTCAGGCCACCCTTTGTAGCCAGATTATTTTGCTGGACTTCAGCTCTGAGTTGTTTAGATGTACCCCTACCCTGTAGCTCAGTTTCTTTGCTATTTAGGGTGGTCACCAACCTTTTTATCCATCTTAGAAAGCTTGTAGGCTTTCTCTCCAGAAAATGCCAGATACTGGAGAAAAAGGGTGTAACCAGCCAAGGAAAGAGAGGGCGCTTGAAAAAGCATTGTTACTCAAAATGGCAAATAGTTTAATATGGCTGGCATGTCTCCTGTAAGAGGGACAGTGGTTAAAGATGAGTTTGGGAAGTCAGGTTCCCCATCTTTGAAGGGCCCTGTGTCCATGCTGCTTAGATTGTACCTCATAGAGAAGTCGTCGATGACTTCGAGTCATGAACATTCTTAGTGAATGATGAGTCTGAAGAAGGCTCTCAGTCTTCTCTTCAGAAAATACATGACCGCACAAAGATTTTCATACAGTTTCATTGGATTGGCAAACACTAGCCCAAGCCCACCCCGTCCCTGACCAGGTTAGGAATCCCTAAGGTGAGTAATAGGAAGCAGTGAATGGTGGGTAATGCATTATGTCTTTTTGTTCTTTTTCTTTTTAGTTTTAGAAATGATTATTACGTAGTAAAGCACACAGATCTTAAGTATACAGCTTGATTCATTTTATGTATATAAAAGTACACAGATAACTGCAAGTAACCAAGTAAACCACTACCCATGTCGAGGTGTAGAATATTTCTAGCATCCCAGCAGGCTCTTTCATGGCCTTGCCCTCAAAGATAACCAGTATTTTGACTTCTGTTGCTATAGATGTGTTTTGCCTGTATTGGACATCATACCTGGAATCAGTCTTATTTTACCGAACTTTATTTTACCCAGCTTTTGTCTGAGATTCATCCATGTTATTAGATATAGTGGAAGTCCCTCCTTTTCCACTGCATTATCTATTTTTAAGAGATTACTTTTACCACAATATGAAGACTAGATTGGGAGAACCCAAACTGCAGTCAGGAAGTCTGGATAGGATGAAGAGGAAAGAGCAGATCTGGTTAGGAGGGTTCTGATCTAGAATTCTGCTGGTTGTTTGATAATAGAGGATGGGAAAAGAGAGGTCGCTTTTCTAGCTTGTAAATAATAGAACGTTTGCAAGGAGAAGGTTATTAGGTCACCTTTGAGACCTTGAACATTTGATGCCTGTGGATTTTTGCAGGTCTAGATGAATTTGGTAGAAAGGTCAGAACTAAAGATGAAAATTTTGAGCATCAACAGCTTATAATGGAATCTGAAGCACAGGGAGTGAATGTGATTGCCTAGGACTGGGGGTTAGAGGAGGACACAGCTGTGAAGGTGCAGGTTTAAGGAGCAGTCAAGAGAAGAGGTTCTGGGCTTCCCTGGTGGCGCAGTGGTTGAGAGTCCGCCTGCCGATGCAGGGGACACGGGTTCGTGTCCCGGTCCGGGAAGATCCCACA
>NW_006770074.1:749071-757386 GCF_000442215.2 Lipotes vexillifer
CGCGTCCGGAGCCTGCGCTCTGCAGCGGGAGAGGCCGCAACAGTGAGAGGCCCGCGTACCGCAAAAAAAAAAAAAAAAAAAAAAAAAAGAGAGAGAGCGAGAGAAGAGGTTCTGACCGTGAAGACTTAGAGAAATAGGAGGGACACCGGGTGGAAGGGTCAGCAAGGAAGCCGAGCCAAGGGCAGCGTGTGCGTCACAAAGGCATGAAATTTGGGAGGAGTCTTTGTGAGGTGTTCTGTAGCACCTCTCCTCTCCCACTCCTCCTGTATGTTTATGTTCTGTCCGTATATGTGCCTGTCGTCCACACTGAACTGTGAGTTCTCAGAGGAAAGGCGCTGTGTTCCTTCCCCTACTCATTACTTTCCAAACTCTAGCAGAGTCAATCTTTTACCTGGAAGTGCTCATGGAATGTCCAGGTTGCACTTATTTCTAAGGCAGTCCTGAATTGGATGCCCTTCCCTGATGAGCACCTGAGTCTCCTGGGGGGTCTCTTGATGAGGGAGCTTGGGCCCAGGAACAGAGCTGGTTTCAAAGCCCGGGCTCTGCAGAGCCCGAGGGGCAGCGAGCAGTGGCGCTCCGGGAACGCCCTCCTCTTCAGCAAGCTGGGCGGCTCCTTCAGTTACATAAGATGTGTGTGTTCTGGCAGGGAAGAGCTGCCTGAGTGAGTGGTTAGCAAAAATGATTTGTGTGGAGTTATTTTGAGACCCCACAGGAGGGAATGGCAGCCAAACCCTGCAGTATTTTAAACCGCATCACTCATCTACAAAGATTAATCCATTGCAGAGTCTCAGCCAGAACACTGGTAACAGGGAAATAAGAATCTTTAGGGTCCTAGCAGATTATAAATGCCATTTCTCCCGGTCCACACAAGGTGAATTCAGTGGTTTAGACCGAACTCAGTGCCTCCAGATTCTCCCACACACAGTCCTCCGTCCTGTCTGCCCTGAGGGCTGGAAGTGGCCGTGCAGGTTTCCTTCTGTGGCGTTGGCCTGGGTCACTGTGCAGCAGCAGTTTGATTATGCTCTCATTCGCTGTATAGGATGCAAATTAGCTTTTTAATAGAGGAGGGAGCCCCCTTTCTGTGGTCCCCAAACACATCATTTAGCGACTGGGCTCCTTTTGGTTCCAGGCTGGCCAGGAGAGATTCCTCCTTCCCCTTCCAAAGCATTCACCTTTCTCCTGACTTAAGCGTGAACAGCTGTCGAAGGGTGGGTCAATATAGAATATAGAATTTTCCCGTTTAGCGACATTAGCAGAGACAGCCTCCATCTGAAGCACTTCTCTTGTCTTTGTTTCCTCTTGGCTGTTACGCTGTGAAATTGCCTCCTTGCTCTGCAGCCTCTTGCCGACAGCTGTCCTCTTTGCCATTCAGGAGCCAGCACCTCCCTATGGTGGCTGACTGAGATGGAAAAGGCCTTCTTCCTTTTCCTCCCTGGGTCCACAGTTGTGTAGCCGGAGAGTTCCATGTGCTGGGACATCTGATTGCCTTCTGACCCCGAGGGATCCATCTGGGCTAGATGTGTTTTAGACACTTGCTAGGCTGTGGAGGGAGGGTCCAGAGAGAAAGAAAGAACCCTATCCACGACTGTCCATCTTGTTATATATATATTTTAGAGAACAATTATTTAATGACACAAACTATGGAAACTGACAAATAGTTACATAAAACAGGCAACCACGTGGGTATACAGCTTTTCAGAGCCCCCCAGATTCCTTACAAGAATGTGCCCTCTGGCATTTATTTGAAATGTAGGGGCCTTGTAACAAGCTTCTTATACCCCAGCACTGGTCCTACTAGGCAGACGTGGAAGGGGGCACACTTGAGGAGCAGCACTGCTCGCGCTTGTGCATGTGAGAGAGAGAGAGAGATGGCTTCCCTGCCACTTGCACCCCAGAGGAGCTGCTGTCCATGGTCTAAAAGGCTTCAGCTGATCGCATTTCTCTCTGGTGGTGATACTGGACAAGGCTGGCCTGAAGGGGCGTGGGGCTGGGATACGGTAAAGCGTGAACTTGGAGCAGAAGGAAGTGAGAAGACACAAACAAGCCAGCATCGAAAGTTTTCAGGATGATAAAAGGGAACCTACAGGCAGCCTAGGGCTCGGGAAGACACATCCAGGGCGTGAGGCGGCAGAAGTGCGGCTCATTGCTCCTTTGTCCCTGGAATGAAGCTTGATTCTCATGTACACTCTGCCAGGGAATCCACCCGTTCCTGTCTCTGGCCTCTGCCCCTTCAGGCACTCTCGCTGCGTGTCCATGCCCGTCAGTAGGTGGGTGCAGCCCTGGTGTCACTTCCCCACAAATAGCAGTTTCTGATTTGCGTCATTACGGCCACTGCGGTCTCCTGAGCGCCTCCTTCCTCTGCTCTTCAGTCCGCCTCCCCCCACTCCCCTCTTCCCGCCCTCTTTCCTTGAATGTGTGAACACGTGCGAGTGTGAGCACGTGCACACACCCCGCCGTGGTTGTCACAGCACCCGGAATCACCGTCAGGCAATGCGCTTGATTGCGAGCTGTGTTTGGGGTGTTGATGGTCCCCACCATCCCTCAACACACCACTGCCACTTCCTCACCAGTCGCACCCTTATCAGAAATCACGATTTGGGGCAAGCTTCTCATCCGGGGGCTTATGCCTCATGCTGTCCTTCAACTGCGAGTAATGGGCCCACTGGAGCAGCTTTCCTGTCCTTTGAAGATGGGCCCAGCCTGAAGAGACAGGTTAATATCTCCCATTTGCTGCAAAAAATCAGGCAGCTTGTCTGTCAGGTCCCTGATTTTCTCCCTCCCTGTCCTCCCTTCTCTCCTGCTTTTCAAATGAAGCTTTTCAAATGAACCCAGCATCACAGTTCAAATCCTGGTGCTCTGGTGCCCTGTCGCCACACTGTGACAGGAGCTAAAAAGCCTCAATTAAGTGCGAGCCGTGCTTTCACTGTCCCACTGACCACAGTGACGACTGAAATCATCGTTTCTTCAGGGCTGCATCAGTGGAAGGCAAAGGACGCAGAAATCCTTTTCTTTCCCTCAGGTCTCCCAAACAGGGAAGATAACCACTTCAATAGAACAATCTTTCCCTGAATTCTGCAAAGTAGATTCTAGGCAGTGGTTTGGATTTTCTGTTCCTTTTTATCCCCGATAGCCCTGTGCATGAGAGAAGGAAATGAATAGACTGCTTATCACCACACCACCAGGGTCTCCAAGACAAGAGTGGAAGCTGGCTGGAATGGAGGCCGTGACGGCCTCCGCCTTCCTCAGGATGGGCTCCACCTCTCCACACAGTCCCTCGAGGGCTCATGTACCGGGGGTTCCTCCTGCACGGGTGGAGCTGTCTCTTGCTGCAGCCTCCTGCCTGGAGGAAAAGTCTAACTCTGCCTGGTCCCAGGGAGACAGGGCTGGTACGCAGTCTCTGTGCACTCCTCCCTGATCAGTCCAACTCAGGTAGCAAATTTCCCCTCCAAAGGTGCCTCCCTCCTCAGCATGTAGGAAGGGTTGCTCCCTAGTGAACGAGCCCCGCCACCACAGCAGACGTTTAATTAAGTCGACTAGAAAGGTGTTTCCTATCGGAAGATGCCCTTCATATTATCTAGGCTTAAGGAAGAAAAGCAGGAGAATGGTAGGAAATCAAAACCCACGTCTTGTGTGGGTGTTTAGTCTGGAGAAAATAAGTCATGAGGATGAGTGGAAAGAGATGCTCTACTGTCTTCAGATATTTGAAGGGCTGTCAAGTGAGTGATGGATGTTTTATGTGGTCCCAAGGAACTGGACCAGATTTTAGAAGGCCTAGAGGGTCAGGTTGTGGATTTCTGATTTTATGTGGTAAACTCTTGGAAGCCACTGAAGGGTTTTGAGCAGAATACTGTGCTTTAGGAAAATTAATCAGGCAAGAAGAATCAGGATAGGGGAGAATGGAGGGCAGGTAGGTAGATCAGAGGATTCCTGGCCAGAAGTGACAGGAGCTTGAACAAGCAGAGTTAGGTTGAGGATTGAGAGGATTCCATGGATCATACACACAACTGTGGAGGTGGAATTAATGGAATCGATAAGGCGTAGCAATCATTAGGTTATGTGGATAAAGTAGGGACAAATCAAAGATAAGGGAGATTGTTAGACTGAGGGGTTGCTAGTACTGCAGTCGGAATAGGGGACAAGGAAAGGAGCAGAGGCGATTTAGCAAGACGATAAGTTTGTTGAGTTTGAGGTATTGGCAGGACGGTCAAGGGGGAGATATCTGTCAGACACTTGGGGATTGGGTCTAGAGCTTAGAGGACAGTTCAGGCTTACATGTCTATAGGTTCTGGGTGATCACAGTGATGGAGAACATGAAAATGGATAGGCTTTCCAAGGAAGGGTGCAGAGAGTGAAAAGAAAGAGGCCCAAGACATAACTGAGGGCAGCAGCAGGAGACAAGATGAACAGCCCAGAGAGAGGACCCCAGTAGAGAGGAGGAAAGAATTTCACTACAGGGTTGGGGCACAGTGTCGCGCGCCATACAGAGATGGAGTCGGACCCCTGCTGAGAAGAGGTGATGAGATTTGTCAGTGAAAAGGTTACTTTTCCAAGTCGAGTAGAAAGATAAAGTCTGAGTAGCAGCAAGAAGTATGATAGTGAAAGTCTGTTGTCACGGAGTGGAAGGAAGCAGTTGTGGTGAGAAACAGAGAAGGGCAACTCCGGAAATTTCAAAGTTTTGAATGGGGTCTTTGGGAGTAGAGTGGGAATAAAGGGGGCAGATGGCAAGTACAGGAGAGATGACGTTCCTAGAACGGGGTGCAGGAGAGCCAGCGTGCGGGCACACACCCATGCTTGACGTTGGCTGCCTCAGCTTCCCTTGAGCCACATTTGCTTGCTTTTCACCTTCTCAGCTACATGACCGACCGTGGGCTTTTTTGGTATCTTTATTATTATTATGCTATTACCTCTACTGATCTCCTGGTTCTGGGAAGTTAAACTCTGTCTTGCTTGAACTTTTTTTTTATATACAACTTTTTTAAGGGGGTTTGTTTTGTTTTGTTTTAGTTTATTTTGGGCTGCATTGGGTCTTCGTTGCTGCACGCGGGCTTTCTCTAGTTGTGGCGAGTGGCAGCTGCTTTTCATTGCGGTGCGCGGGCTTCTCATTGTGGTGGCTTCTCTCGTTGTGGAGCACGGGCTCTAGGCGGGCATCAGTAGTTGTGGGACACAGGCTCAGTAGTTGTGGCTCACAGGCTCTAGAGCGCAGGCTCAGTAGTTGTGGTGCACAGGCTTAGCTGCTCCGCGGCATGTGGGAACATCCCAGAACAGGGCTCGAACCCGTGTCCCCCGCATTGGCAGGCGGATTCTTAACCACTGCGCCACCAGGGAAGGCCTGAACTTTTTTTTACCCAGCTTACAGCGTGCTTTAGAGCAAGAGTCGGCAAACTTCTTCTCTAAAGGGCCAGAGAGTAAATAGACACTGAAATTTGAATTTCATAGTTTTTCACAGGTCACAAAATATTTCTTTTTCAACCATTCAGAAATGTAAAAGCTGTTCTTAACTCATAGGTTGTACAAAAACAGGCAGTGGGTTAGATTTAGTCCTCAGGAAGTTGTCTGCTGACCCCTTTTTTATGATGCTAACCAAAAAAAGTGAAGGCCAGTCTTCATCCACAGCCCGGAATTCAAGCTACTTATCAGGATAGGATGTATTCCTGTATCCAGGATCAGCCTGTGGTCTTAAAGAACCTTGGCTTTTCAGAATTCCTCTCCTTTTTGGCTTGTTTTCATTTATTTCTTTAAGCAATAAAGGTAGTGAGGTAGAAGGCTCTTCCTAAGAGCTCCTCAGCTCTCAGATTTTTATTCATTGTCCTTGCTTTGGGGGGTGTTAGTATTCCTTACAGTAGCTGGGTTTTTTCTTCTGCAGTTCCACTGGCTGAGCATACTAATCTCTAGACACTGGGATTTCACTTGCCTCAGGAGAAGCTCAGAGAAATTTTCTATGAGTGGAAAGCTCAGCAAAGGCAGTGGTTTGGAAGTGTACTCCACACATCTCAGAACCATTTTGTTCAAATAACAACACAGCTTGGTTTAGAAAAAGTCACTCTAAATTTATGCGAGTAAGCACCTTTTACATTTGCCTGCCAGGTGTGTGGCAGGATACCTTCTGGAAGCTGGTAGTCACAGGATCCACATGCAGGTTTCCTGTGGCTTTCTCCCTACCCCCAGAGCTGTTCTCTACCAGCCTGGACAGGAGATTCAAATTGCTCTCTTTATCCATGAACATGGAATTTAAAAGACCAAGATTGGGATTTGGGGGTACCGAAAATGACATTTATTTTTATAAATCTAAGTTTCATTTGATTCAGAGATAAAGTTACATGTTTAAAATAAGTCAGAAAAAGCAAAAGTTGAGGTTCTCATAGAAACCAACTCCCCCTCGCTGCTCAGACATGGCTTTGTGCTTGTTAGGTGCTGTCTCCATGGTGCCACAGTGTTACGTAAGAGCTTGAGCCGTGTAGCTCTCTTGTCGCTGGAAAGACCACTGTGGGCCTAGCTCTTGACCTCAGACGCTTTGTTTTCTATGTAATGAGGCTATGAGGTGGCTGTTTTGAGATGGATAATTAGAAGAAACTCAATGGAAAACATTTTTAGAGGGCACAGTTGTTTCATTCTGCTCCTAGTTGGTGGTGATATTATTGCAGCTGCTGCTTACAGCAAACCCCCAAATGAACATGTGTATCGGGAAGCCGACAGCCTGCCGTCTCCAACCTCCCCTTCACAGACACACCTCCAGAGAAAGCCTGGCTGGCTTATTTATGGCCATGCGCTTGGGATGTCATGGGAAGGGAACGGCCTTGTTCATCAGTCAAGAGTTTTTTCTCCCTTTAAAAATCATTGTTTTCGGATCTTGCTCTGCAGTGGGGAGAATCATAAAAGGTTATTCTGATGGCGGCCCGGTTGTTAGCTGCCACACCAGCTCCACCTGAAAGAGCTCTTCTCCCTTTGGGGAGTGATTCTTCGGTGTCTGAAGCCAACGATAAATCAAGCTGGATGAAGCCAGTTCTGCACACTGCCTGTCTTGCCAGACTGGGAGCCAGCAATCCAGTGTGAGGCCTCTAAGCCATCCCTTCCTCATCTCCTCCTCAGACAGTGGTCAGTGATTTGGCATCTAACACTCACTCTCCTTAAAGTCCCAGAAGTAGGAGTTAGTAGATTTCCTCATGAACGCACCAAGCATTAACTAGTATGCATACGGGATCTCAGAAGAGGACATTGTTATCACAGGTTTGTTGCATCTGTTTTTTGCTAGGGTTTTCTCCTCTCTGGCGTTTGTTTAGCACACAATTACTGAGTATCTCCTTGCTGTGGCTCCAGAGGGAACTGGCATACCCCTCACCTCAAATAACTGCAGAAGGGGATCCACCACTGACAGGCTGATAACTGGAGATGAGACTCGAGACGTCACCCCTCTCCTAGTGGTCACACTATTGTGACTTGTGCCGGAGAAACTAGTCCCTCCCTTCTGTAGATGCCTCCCTCCATCCCTCCCTTTCCTCAAAGGGAGCCGAAATTCCCGTCACATTGTGGAGAATGGATCTCATTGCTCCTGTCCCCAATTAACTTCGGTTTCTGGTCTTTCAACAGATGCATCAAACATTAGCAAATCAGGGCAACCTAATAAAAGTCTCCCCCAAACAACTGGAACTATGAAGTAAAAACAGCTTCAGTCTCGGCTTTTGCCCAGTTCTGACTCCCCTGACTACCATTACCTGAGGAGTTTGATCCCTTTAATTAGGATTCCTTCATTCTTCTTTGCTCCCTTTATTCTCGTCACTGAAAGAGCCTTAGCAGTGACATGTTCCAAAATTGGCCCAGAAGTTGCTGCCTCCCCCGAGGTAACAAAATAGCGGTTTAGAGAACAAGGGAGAGAATAAAGAATCTGAGACAATGCAAAATCCTAGTTTCATTTCTGACCCTTTCAGTACAAACTGAGGCCTTGTATCGTGTAGAACTAACTCTTGGGAACCCACTGGTCTACCGTTTGCCTTGCTGTTGGGGCCATCTTGGGAACGTGAAAATACAGGACCAGCTGGTCCAAGGTGGGACGGTTTGCCATTCTCAATTGTTAACTGACTCACTGACGACATTTGCAACTTGAGACCTCCAAATGATTTCTGCTTTAAAGCTTATGAGAGGACTGAGAGCAAGCTTTTTTGGTACATGAGATGCATTGCATTTCTGAGCTTCAACAATGTACAGTGGTTTGGTGATTCAGGTGATAACCACATCGCTCAAGATTAGGCGGGTGGCCTCTGCCTCTGCCTTCTGTGCCGACGGCTTAAGAGTTCTGGATTCTGTTCTTGGTGCTTAGGGAA
>NW_006770074.1:757426-769133 GCF_000442215.2 Lipotes vexillifer
GGAAAGAGTAGAAAAGTAAGAACGTGTCACTTTTCTTGGACTACATATGGAGTTCAATGTCTAACTCCCTGTGCGAAGTGGGGTTTTTTTAATTTTGTTTTTCACTGGGGGAAAGTATGGAAGTGGAACTCATTGAATGCGGGGGTAGAAATCTCTGCTGAGAGTCTGTGAGGTATAAGTTGGCCAGCCACAGCAGCAGGAACTCAGGCAGAGGTATTGGAGTGTAGTCAGTGTGACAGGAAGCTTATTTTGGTGTTCTTTCTGTGCCTTGCCTTGTCCTTGATGTTTACTCCAGGGGACTGTGTTTATGTAGAGAGAAGGGAGAGGTGTCTGGGAAACGTACAGCATTTCACAGCATGCTTACCCAGGGTCTTAGAGACCAGGGATGAAGATGCTCCGTGACGTGAGAGAGTCTAGTCCTCTGTCCCTTTCCCAGCTGTCTGTCCCCCAGCTCTACTTAGCTCCACTTTATCTGCTAGCCAGGCATGTGCCACGTGCTAGCCGATAAAGCCTGTGTTCTGAAAGCCCCACCAGAAAGGCCGTTTTGTCTCCGCTATGGTTTGATCAACAAAATTTGTTAAAATTTCAGGGACCAGTATTTAAAGCAGAGGTATTTTGACTTGAATATTACTTAAGAAGTCTCTCCCTAAATATAGGAAGTAAAACCATAGCTCCCTGGTCTGGGCTGCTTTCACAGAAGCAGAGGGATGGGCTTTGTGGCCACCTTTCAGCTTTAGGATCGAATAATTGCCTTTTCATTTCCGTTGGGAAACTTACCGATGACCCCGTAGTCATCCCCACACTAAGGTTTTCTGATATTTCGTCCAGATTTCCTTTCCCCTAATAATTGCACCCCCTGTTTTTAGGCTAAGCATTTTCCCTCCTTTTTGTGTTTACACCTTTCAAATACTTGCAGATTGTTATCGTGTCACCCTCTTAGTCACCACTCAGCCGAGCTGTACAGATGTAAGCACCTTTAACTGGCCTTTCCAGGCAGTCCTGCCCACCCCTGAGTCATCTTCCACTGCTCTCTGAGTGCCCTCCGGGCATGGCCGCCTGGAGCCGAACATGGGGTCACGGGTGGGAATTGCTTTCCTCCTTTGTCGAGTTGGAAACTGAACACAGCTGCGGTGCAGCAGCCTCAGGTCTCGCTCACACTGCTGGTCGGTGCTGCCCACATCCCCTGTGTATTTGAGTTGCGTTTCCCAAATGTGGTGATTCAAAGACCCGTGGGGCAAAGGGTTTAGCTGTGCTTTCTTTTTCGTCCTTGGAGTGTTGTGTCACCATGGGGAAGTGGGATGTGTGTAATTCGGAATTCTGTCAGCCCCTCTCCTGGTATTTGCATAAGGTCTGTGACCCTGACTGTTCATGAGCCATTTCCTTCTCTGTGTGTGGACTTCTGTCCCAGAAGTATTTTTCACGGATGTTCATTCAACATTGATTGATGATCTATAGTGCCACTGTGTGCTAGGCATTGTGTCAGATGCTAGAAAGATCTGAATAAGATACAGTACCCACTCTAAGAAGCAATTTAGTTTTAGTTTAATTTGGGTTGGAAATGCCAGATTCTCACATAGGCTTGCTCATGGTAGCAGTGAGAGGAGAGAGCAGATTTATCGGAACATCCATGAAATTCTTAAACAGCATCCAAAGTGAGGTCAGATCTCCCAGATCCCGGAACATAGAGGGCGGTCGTGGGTCTGGTGGTTCCAGGACCTCGCTGCAGGTCTCTGGTGTTAGTGCTCCAGTGCTGATGCATTGCACTCCCCTCCTTCCTCCTCTTCCTCACGGGCTGATGTTCTGCATGCTGCCCGGTTCAAATTCCTGAAAGAATCTTTCTCACCTGTCACTTTTCATTTCTCTTTAGACAGAGCTTTTTTTTCCCCCTCTGCCAGCCTGCTATAAATTGACTATCCTTGAATCAAGTGCAGTAGCAGCTCTCCCCTCCCTCCCTTCCTCCCTCCCTCCCTCCCTCCCTCCCTCATTTCTCACCTTCTGCTCTGACCTCCATCCCCAACTTCTGGTCGGGGAGAGGACAGAAGCCAGGGTCATGTGCTGGAAGACAGCTGCCTGAGGCTGACCCTTAGCAAGGGACATGGCAGTGGCGAGCCCATGATTGACCTGTCTGGTGCATCCTCCCAATGCATCCACCTGCCATAATCCAGTTATGTGTTATTTCTTAACATTCTTCACCCTACAGACTGAATGGTAAATTCCGTCACCAATAGCATACTTCATACGATGGCGGGGGAAAATAATATTGTCATGCTGCTAATTAAGCTTCACTAGGACAAAGCCAGTCTTTTTCATCATTGAGTTTTCACCTCCCAACCCAGTGCCTAGCCCAGAGTAGGCGCTGATGCGTATTTGTGAAACGGGGGGAGGGAAGGTCTGCCGAGGGAGCTCGCCAAGTATCTGAAGTAGGCAGAGGGTGAAGGTGAGGTCTGCGTGCGTCCTCTGCCCTTGCCTCCATAATGTCCGATGTAGTAACGAGCACACAGTGGACAAGCAATAATCACCCTCAGCCTATCCTTCCAGTTGGTTACTGTTTCCACTAGAGTTCTGTTTCCTGCTGTGAATGCCTGGTCTCTTGCTTGCTGGACTAAGTGCCACTGGGAAGCTGTCCCTTCTAGCGGAGGCAGATTTGCCATACTTGCCATACTTCCCTTTCACTCCGAGTAAAGAAAAAGCCACCATGCTTTGAGCCCAGCTTGATTATCATAAAGCTCAACATACAGTGTAAAATATCCAGAACGCTGCACGACTCTCTCACATAGCCATCAGTAGAATCTTATATAGCCGTGATCAGATCATTAACAAGAATTTGTACTTCTCGTTCCACAGCTGACTGACCAAAGAGTTTGTGTTAATTGACCTAGTTAGTCAATGTCTCTAAATGTGTAATTTCTTTTTAACAGAATGCTCTTATAGCCCAGCATTTTACATTTGGAAGGAGGCACCCTATACTCAGGGAGTCCAGCCTTGGATGGGAAATCTCAAAAGGACATAACCCAGATTGTAGGATTTTCTGGCCAGGGGAGAATTTGGAGTTTCTTCATTTTACAGACAGAGGCCTTGGGGCTTGGAGAGGTTTGATACTTCGTCAGTGGCAGAGTAGAAACCAGAAATGATGTGCTGATAGCCAGTGATGAATTTTCTCTTTCTAAACAAGATGAGGCACATCCTCTTTCTGTTTTGTTTTTAAGTAGTCTTGGTCAGCCATCATATCCCAGAAAGCATAGGAAAGGTGTGAGGAATGATGGGTTTTTCCCTACAGACAGGGCTGTCTGTCAGGCTTTAAAGAGGTCAGGGAGCCTCCGGAGCAGGGGCGGGTGTGTCTGGCCTGCCTCTCCGGCGTCTGCCCTTGGCGGAAGTCAGCTGCGCCTGCCCCAGGGGGCGTCTCTCTCTCCATTCTGCCCCCCACCCCGACCCCATCGTTCGGAAGGAGATGTTCAAGAATGTTGGGGAACTTTTTTTGTTTTTTAAACAAAATGTTTGTGGTATATGAATGGCTTGCCTGTGTCAGGGGTTGACCTGCACCTGTGGTGTTGGGAGCATAGCAGACTCAATGTGCCCTCGTCAGGGCCTCATCAGGAAAGACAGCGATTGGTGGTGACGTGCACGATTCAGAACCGCGGGCTGTTCCTGGCCTGGCTGTGGAGGGCTTCTGGAACCCGGTGACACCTCCCTTCCTCCTCACCGTCTCGGGCGCTCACCTTTGCCGCCGGTGAGCCTGCCCAGCTCTGCCTCTGCAGTTGCTTTCAGAGACCCCAGCTTTCTTTCCCGTGACGTGCTTTCTTTAACCTTTTCTAAGTCTGTTGTATCGGTAACAAAGCGGCACAACCAGCCCAGCACTGCAGTGGCCTTTGAGTCAAGGTGCAGCGTGAACGATGCTTCCTTACTGGCCAGGCTCTTGGAAAGGGAGGGCTCGGCGGGCCTCTTCTTGCTGATGGCGCGTGGCCTTCCCCTGCTTTCAGCAGCCATGTCTGTCTTTCCAGCTTTACGATGTTACCTTGTTTGACTTGCTCCCTGTTAGTGGACAGCATATTTCTCGCCCTGTTCCTTGCTCCCTTGGGACACAAAAGCCAAGTCCCAAAGCTTGTAAGCACTCGGTGTAGGCTTTGACCTCTTCAGGAGGGCCGTCAGGGCCACCCGGCGTTCTGTCTTCACACCCCAGTCTTCTCCCGGGGTTCACCAAGCCGTGGGCCTTGCCCCACCAGAGGTCTTCAGTTAATTCAGTGTCATAACCGTATTTTTTATCATTAATGAAACAGAGAAGACAGCGTGTCACATGTAGTCACGATTGACCACTGCTCTGTGGAAACTTTGCTGTATATGTGTACATACCCGTATTTAAGTGTGTGGTGGGGTCATAATCAACGTTAAAAGTTTGAAAAACGCTCGTCTACACAGTCCATCTACAGAGGTAGCTTGGCTCATAGGTTTCTAACACTCAGATATCCAATATTATAAAAACCCTTCCCCCTATCCTGGCCCCAGCTGCGAGCCCTGGTCTGCTAATAGATTCCATCTCGCCCACACACGCCCTGTTTTGGGATCCCACCTAGGGCCGGAACCTAGGGGTTCCCTGGCCTCTGTGCTCCGGTCCAACAGTGCCTGCACCTCTGCTACGGTGACGACCCGGTGCCGAGAGCCCGCCCACCGTTACACGTAAACCCCAGCTGTGTCTCCACTCACCTGCCCAACAAGAAATTGAGTCCCCAGGCCCTGCACTCCTACCTTGTCTAACACCCTCTGGGGACAGCAGTGCTCAACTCCAAAACTGGGTTTTTGCTCAATAGCTTTAGCACCTGACAGTCTAGGGTTCAGATTGGCCACTTAGTAGCTTGGTGATTTGGGTCCTTATGTCAATTCATAGATAGTCAAGGATGCTCAGTAAATACTAATTTTTCCCGCTCTTTGTTCTCCTAGCGCTTATACCTGGGTTTAGCTGGGTTTCACTGTTTGATACCTGCTCCCACTGGATCTATTTTTAAGATACAACCTCTCTCTATCCTAGTAAGTAGTGTCGACTAAGCCATCCTTGACCCTGAGCTGTGACATTGAGACAGGTTTTGACTGGGAAGGGGTTACTTCAGAGGAGACAGGTCCAAGAGAGGGAAGAGTCAGCCCAGCAGAAAGGGAAGTAAACGATAAAAGCAAAGATGGTATTCTTGTTCTCAAGCAAATTTTCTGTTCGCTTTCCTTTCTCTTACCTACCTGCCTGACAGGAATTGATGTGCTTGGATATGTTTACTTTTTCCACTTAAAGGGCAGGGTAACATCCTGGTTCAGCTTTCTCCTCTTGAAGAGCTGGAGCCCAGCTCCTGGCAAATAGAGGGACAGTGGAATGTAGGCCCTGCTTCGCCTCTGGGTCCACGTGCAGTGGTTGGTGTTTGGTCACCACGGGCCCATGTGTTTCTCGCCAGGAAGGTGATCTGAATCCATTTCAGCGTGACGTGTTCAACTCCCTGGGCTCACGGGGCCATCTTGCTTCTCAGTTTAATCAGTTGGTGGTCTCCCAGAATTCAGAGAGGGCTGCTGGGGTCTCCTGCTCTCTTGAGACTTCAGAATACCAAGGCAGCTACAGGAATAGAGTGGGGACATCTGCTCAGCTAGGGAGACTGTTTGGGTCCTTTAAGTGACACAACAGTCCCACCAACAGCACCCCGGTTCTGCCCCATCCAAGAGTCAGAAACAAACTGAACACTTGTTGTCGCGTTACTCTTGTTTCCTCAACAGTGCTTTACCTATGGTTATGTGACCAGAAGTTTCAGTAGAATTGTTTTTCTTTCTGACAATTATAATTTTTGCTTAGTTCACAGATACAGAATGAAAAATGTTTTTGGCTGTTAATGTTGTAAGAATCATGGCTGTCTTTCATTTTACTTGTTCCCCCATCTCTCCTTTCAAGGTTAATCTCAGGCTTTTTGGTTCTGTGAGTTTGTTGCTGTCTTTTTCAAAAATCAGTTCCACTTCTCCCTCAGAGCCTGGCACTGAAGTGCCGGGAGAGAGTGAGGCAGCCGTGGTGCTCTTCCCCAGGTGACACTCGGGTAGGACTTTGACCATCCCCGTCTTCATGCGAGCAGGAGAGTGGTCCTGGCACCAGCTCCAGCTGCTCTCCTGCTGCGGTTTCTCTCCTTGTACCGTGCTCCCCATCCAGTGTTCTGTTTGATGTCGTGTGGTCCTTTTTTTTTTTTTTTTTTTTTTTTTTTTTTTTTGCGGTACGTGGGCCTCTCACTGTTGTGGCCTCTCCCGTTGTGGAGCGCAGGCTCAGCGGCCATGGCTCACGGGCCTAGCCGCTCCGTGGCATGTGGGATCTTCCCGGACCGGGGCACAAACCCGTGTCCCCTGCATCAGCAGGCAGACTCTCAACCACTGCGCCACCAGGGAAGCCCGTGTGTTCCTTTTTTGAGGCTTGGAGAGAAAGCTCTGTTCTTGAGCTTCTGAAAGACCAGGGTATAAACTATTACCTCTCCTCTGAGCTCCATGACCTTGAATCTGTGCTGTGGCCAGAAACATGAGCAGCCACCTGGCTTCATCCGTAAGGGATGTACCTTCTGTCCCGGCAGTGGTGGCCCCTCTTCTCCCGAAGGCTCCCAGCAGGTGTCTGCAGTAGCCTAGCTGCCCTGCTGCCGCGCCTCCCTGTGCCAAATCTGTTGTAACTTCACCTGAGGCTGTTTGTAAATAAGAGGTAACACCTTCCGGTCCTGCCTTATTGCCGGCAGTTACTTAGAGACACGAGCACTAAGTGCATATCCCTCCTTACCCCCCCCCCCCTATTTTGATTATTTTCTTTTCCTATGTCTCTAGCCTAGTTCAAGTTTTGGCTTCGTAATTACAGCTGCAGTTTGAATATTTTGGAAATATTTATAAGTCTAATCCAGACATTAAAATGTGACATAGTTCATGGCCTCTCTCAGGTGACCACTGTTGGTGATAAATATTTGCTAAATGAATGATTGAATCAAAGAGAAAGAAAAGGCGGTCTACATTGGTTAGGAGCACCTATATCATATAAAATACTGTCCTTGAATACGTAGGAGTGTGAAGGGTAAGATTTTGTCCTCAGGAATCTTACAGTCTAGTTTGCAGATTGAAGGATGTCTGAGATTCTGAGAGTGGGTAATTGTGTCAGTGATAATAATGGTAAAATAATAAGAGCTAAAATGTATTGGACCTTTCCATATGTCAGGCATGGTACTAAATATTTTACCTAATCATCTCCCCTGGTTCACCCAACAGCTGTGTGAAGTAGGTTTTTTACAAATAGGACAACTGAGGCTTTGAAAGGGTTCAGTAACTTGGCCAAGGTCACAGATCCTAATAAGGTACAGTTAGGGTGTGAATCCAGGTCTCTCTGGCTCCAGACACCTGATACTTCGTCAGGATTCTGTTTTTTCTGTCTCTCCTTCTGAATGAAATACTGATGGTACTGTTGTCCCAAATACAGCCAGAGGACAGAGGGGGAAGCTTATTTGAAGAGGAAAATGACACCAAGTTAACACTTTTGCATTGGATGTGAAAGTCAGAGAGTAAAGAGAAAATGCCTGGAATGGCTCTCAGGAGGCAGAATGGCTGGGGATATCAGTGTAATTTAGGTGAGAGAGCCATTTATGTAAGTGATGGTTAAAGCAGTGAGACTGTAGGCCCGTAAGGAGTGAGCAGTCCAAGATGAGGATTCATGCCGCATGTTGGGGTATGTGTGTTTCCTGCATATCCTATTTAGAACTCCCCGGATGGTCTTAGTAATTCCCAGATTCTGTGACTGGGATCCCCTCTTCACTGTTGCTGCTGTGATAGTGTTAGTTTTTCCCACCTCCGGCGAACTAAACGCCTCCCCTTCTACCACTGCCTCTGCCCTACCTCATGTCATGGCATTCTGATCAAATGCCTGTCTCGTTACAAGGGTCAGGGGACCATCCTTGCTGGATACCAGGCCTGGTGGACCCCTTTTCATCACAAATTCTTCTTTTCTCCTGACACAGGCATCGAATGCCCCCGAGGAGCCCGAAACCTCCCAGGCTTGGTGCAGGAGGGAGAGCCGTTCAGTGAGGAAGCAACGCTTTTCACCAAGGAGCTGGTGCTGCAGCGAGAGGTAGGGCATCTTCCAGGGGCTTCTTGGATGAGGAGGGGGAGAAAGTGGGGCTCACACGGTCTGATGGCAGAGATCAGTCTGTCCCTTTTTCCGGTGCTCGGCCTTCCCCGGCCATGATCCATTCTGTGTCTGCCCACGTCCCATTCCTTGAGCCCTGCTTCACTGGCCAGTGGGCGTCCTGAGATGTGGGATGAACACCAGGCCGGCCCAGCCAGGATCCTAAGGCTGAGGGCTTACGGCCTTGCAGTCTCCTCCTTGGCGAATTAGCTGAGCTGCCTGCCTCTAGCTGGATCTAGAAGCTTGACTAACCCTGTCAGGGGCCAATTTTCTTTGAACGTTTATTTGTATCTTTGAGTAATTGTATTTTCTGTAGCAGGTTTTCTGACTTAATTGTATTTTTGTTTCTGCCTGTTGGGCTGGCTCTTGCAGGCAGGAGTTAGGCTGCTCAGCTGCCATGGTGCCCATCTACCTGCTAATTTTTATCAAGTCATAGTCAACAGATCCATCTTCTTTCCAGGAGTATGCCAGTCACTCATCCTGCTAGGTGGGCACAAAAAAGGAACAGTGGGGAGTGTGCTAGGCTCAGGCTTAGGATTTTAGATCTGCCTTTTTCCTTTTTTTTTTTTAACAAACCCATAGGGTACCTCCTGCTTTCATAATACACACAGTGAAAAAGATTATGGGGGTTCTAGAGGTTATCTTGCTCATGAGTCTTTGTAGGTTTTTGGGAGCAGATGTGTGGTCTTCTTTGGGTTGCTAAGTGATACAGATACCTGTTTATAAGCTTCCGCATCTCTCATTTTGATTTGAAACACCAGTGAATATATTGGGAGGGGGTGCTTAATGCCCTTAATTGTCTCATCAGTCTCACATTCCACTCTATTTTGTTTGTGGTCAGATGCATTTGTTTGTGAAGAAGCCATCCTTATGTTGGCATGCAAGGTGTCTTTCCCCTCCGCCCTATTTTGTGACTCCACAACATAGGTTGAATTGTTATCAGTTAAAGATAGCTTCCCACTAGAGAAGTATTTCAAGAATCCAAACACTCCTGTTGTCTGTCAGTAGCTGTTGAAATTCTTTGACATTGCACAGGAATTAGGTCCAGGGGGCAGATATTTTAGAATTCCCCTCTGTAATATCCCCTTTGGATAATGAACTACAGAGCTGTTTCATGTTGGAATTAAGCAGGTGAGTCAGATGTTTGTTGGTTGGTTGTGCTTTGGATGGGGGGAGGAAATCCCCTCACTGGGCTGCCCAGGACATTTGTTAGTAACATCCTCATCACTTACTCTCTAAGTCTCATTTCTGTTCGTTGCTCACCATAGTCCTCTTCCTGTTGTTTCCCGTCTCCTAAAGCTTCTTTCCCTTTCTTTTTCAACTCTTGTTTCCCCAGCCACTTTTCTTCCTGATCATGTTTCTGGCCCGCTGGTGATATCCAAAAGCACAAGGGGGTCAAAGAGAATACTGACCACTGAAAGGAGTGAGTGGCCCAAAACTCTTTTACTCTCTCATGGTTATTATGAACTTATCTTTGTCTGTGTATTTGCTGATATTTGATTGTTGAAAAAGATTAAAAGTTTTCCCCATTTTCGTTGGTGCCTCTGACATGTAAGTTTGCAGATCCTTAGTCTAATCCAAAGTTGGTATTGATCTTTCTTGGTTGTAATGTCCCAATGTTTCGTAGCCGTGGGTTGGGGCCTCTTGATCGAGAACCTTACTGCATTTTCTTAGCTGCTTGTATGATTACTTGGGCTGACTGTTTTGAAAGGTCTTTATCCAGAGGAAAGATGGGTGTGGCCTAAAGAAAGGATAACTTGAGATTCTGGCTAAAGGAACCAGTTACAGCCTACTCTCCCAGGCATTTTCCTTCATATAATATATGAAAACTCTTTTCTGAACGGTGTAGGAATGAAGAGAGGGTTTTGTTTTGTTATAGGTTTATTCACTTACTTCTACCTGTATAGTACCTTCATTTTTATTCCAGGGGTTGTCCTGGGGAGCGTTTCTCTTTGCCATCTCCCCCCCCCCACCCCCAAGGATCTAGAAAAGCCTGATGGATTGGTCCTCAGACGTAGAGGTCCTTCCCACCCTTAGGAGAAGGGCCGCGGGGTTTCCTGAATGGCTGAGCAGTGGTCCGCAGCCTCACACCGCACACGGCTCTCACCTTCAGGGCAGCCTCCACTCCAGGAACTCCTCTGTGGCCGAGCTGCTGTCCTGCTGACTGAAGTTGAATGGGTTTTCTTACCTTGTGCCTGTTCCCTTGATAATCACATTTAGCTCAGGTAATCAGGTGTTGTGAAGATGTGATTGGCCTTGATCCTGCCCCACCCCTCCTTTAAATTCTTTTTTATTATCTTATTTTGGGGCCAGGATTTCTCTACCCTCTGCCTGCTTTTCCCAGTCACTGTAAATCTCTCTCATGTAGGAAAGGAGTTAGTAGCACATGGATCTCATGATTTCACAGCACCTCCTGGGCCCCATGTGTGATCCCACAGAGATATGGCCATTAAGTTGGACTCCAGAACCCACAGACTGAATTGAGAAGCATGTGAAGTAGGGGAGAGACTGTGTAATGACCACCGCCCCGAGGTCAGCCCCTGTCGGGGAGCAGACAGAAAGCTGGGGTGTGGGGTGCCTGGCCCTGAAAAGCGACTCCTTGTTTATGAGGTGGGTTGTCTTAGCTTTGGGCAGATAGAGCAGGAATTGCTGCCTGTCTGCTTCTCAGTTTGGGGTGGAGACAGACTTGTAGTCTTTCCATCCCATATCCTCATGTGGAGCCTGTACCGTCTCACACGAGACTCCTCTCATTTCAGCTTGAGACCTGAGAGCCCTGCTTTCCTGAAATGTGTTTTTACGATGACACTAGTCAGGACGGAGCGCCTGACATTTCTGGCCATCACTCAACGCATTTTCCTGAGTGTCTCCCCTGCCACCTTTCATCACCGTTCTTCTTCCTCTCCGTTTTTCTCCATGGTCATTCTCCTCAGCCATTGGTTCCTCTTGGCTTTTGTTCCTTCCCCTGAGTCGGGAGTCTGGGAGGACTGTTCCAGGTCAGTGGTCTGGGTGTTCTGGTGATGCTGCCAGCTTCAGGTCATGAACAGTAAGCTAGACACCATGTCATTACCTGATTCTCTTTGTGACCTTGAAGGCCAAAGCAGCCAAGAAACTCTGAAAGGCCTTCAACAGTTCTTCTCAGCCTCACTCAGCTGGTGTATAGCAGGGATGGGCAGATCCGGCCCACTGCCAGTTTTGTAAATAAAGCTTTATTGAAACACAGCCACACTAACCTTTTTATGTACTGTCTATGGCTCCTTTCATGTTATAACAGCGGAGTTGAGCAGTTACAACAGGATATATGGTCTGCAATGGCTAAAAATATTTACTATCTTTTTATCAAAAATGTTTGCTGACCGTGCTGTACAGGTATTGCCAGGTTGGGTTTAAATGGCTTGGTACAGCCCTGAAAATGAGTTTGTTCTCATGTCCCCGGCTTTTGAGGCCGGGCTACTTCTGGACCATACAACATGAGATCATTGTGTCCCACTGGACGGCATGTGCTTGGTGACACCCCCTTTGCCAATCATCCCCCCCCCCCCCACCACGACCCCC
>NW_006770074.1:769282-772317 GCF_000442215.2 Lipotes vexillifer
CCCCCCCCCCCCCCATACAGCTGCCTCTTTCAGGCAATTCCCTGCCACACTGCCAAGGACAGGAAGATCTGGTGTAATTTCCCAGATGGGGAATTGTGCCCGTTGCTAGCGTCTTCCCAGAAGTAGTGGTGAGAGAGAGCATTAGATAACCGGCTTAAAAGTGCAGACTCCGAGGTTTTCACACTCCAGTTATCATGTGGTCCTGGGTAAGTGATTCTTTTCTGCCTTGGCATTCTTATCTAAAACATTGATCCAGCAATCCCAAGCCATCCTCTTCCTTTTGAGGCCCTTCCTGTGAATAAAACAGTCATTTGGGATCTCTCCACACCTTCGTTTCGGAAGGCCACCTAGCCAGCCCTCGCTCACTGACCCGCTGCTGCCTCTGCAGCTCCGTTGGGAAACCCTGCGCTTTTAGAGAGGGGGGTGTACAGTATTATTAAAGGAGATCAGTGCCGCAGTTGAACCCTCTTCACAGTTCCAGGCTGTAGGGGGTACAGCTCCCAGGGAGGGGCTGGGGGCTCATTTCCAAGGCCTTTCTCCATGACCCCTTTGTCCTGAGATCTCCGAAACTGCCCTTTGCTGCTGCCTGGAAAATGACGTCCTTGTGCTGGACAGTGAGCCTAAAGCTCTGGCTGCTGCCCTGACCTATTTCCCTTCTTCCTGCTGGCATCAAAAGGGAGGATGTCCCCCTGGGGAGCTCATTCTGCAGGCTGCAGTGGCCAGGGCTCAGTCCTGGATGCCCTCCCTCCCACTACCCGTGCTCTTTTAGCAACAAAAATGCATGAAAGCATTACAGGCAACTGTTGCCGTTTCAAGAGCAAGTATTTATGTTTCAGAGAAATATGGACTCAGCAGTGAATATTGGTATATATTTATGGAGGGGTTTGTGTGGGAAAGAATACTTAAATAAAAGGAAAGTGGTTCCTTCTCCTTTGTTTCAGCACCAAGTGTGCTGCATCTTGTCTGAAAAAGATAAACCGGTCTAAGCAGTTCACCACTGATGTAGTGTTTTCCCCATGCCCTGTCTTTGCCCAAAGCACTGTGGTATGTGCCCTCTCACCCTTCCTGCTCCTGTCTGTCTATGCGGGCCCCTTCCCTGTCCAGGAGACGCGTGGGAGGTGGAACAGTAGCCACATTACTTCTCTGGATCAAGGCGATGAGGATGGTTCCAGCCACGGGGAAATCCACCACGGTGGAGGACACCCACTGCTCTCCGACTCTTGTCAGTGCCGTGCCCCTTGGTAGCCCTTGCTGAGCTGGGAATAATAACCTACTGGAAAAGCAAGCCAGCCATCCAGCAATGTTGCACTTACTCGTACAAAGACACCCTATTCTAGATTATCCCTACCACTTCCCAGGAAAGAGGGAAGGCAGTAAGGCCAGCTTTCTAAGCAACTCTTTTATCCCAGGAGGCGTTAAAGGCTATTTGGGGGCTAAGGCTTTTCTCACCTCCCCGCACATTCTTGACAGTTCGTCATCTACCAGGGGTCTTTCAGTCTGTTTTTTCAATTAATTTAAGACTATTTTCTTTGGGGGGGGGGGCTCAGGTAAAGACTCTCTGTCTTAATAGTGATCAATCTTGTATAGCGTTTTCTAGTGCCAAAATTCTTTCATATATAATATTTTGTTTTAATCTCACAGCAAACTTATAAGAAAAATATTATCGCAAGATTTACAGTTCTGGAAACTAAGATGCAGAGTGAACTGCCTCTATTCACAGAGCTTATTGTAGGACAAATACTAAAACCCAAATGTCTGTATTCCCAATCGAGTGCTTTTTCTCCCCCAATCTTGCCAGTTTTGCTGTTAGAAGGTGGTCATTCTTTTCAGCCATACTGTATATTTCTCAACCCTCAAATGTCTGGAACTAATAAATTAGTAAAGGATCTCCCTGGAGGTCCAGCACTGACTGAGTGTTCAGTGCCACTGAGTCTGATTCTGGGGGCTCTCAAGACTGCAGAGGGATCTGAGGAATTTGCTGTGGCCCTGCCTCCCAAAATATGGACTCTCCTCTTGTCACAGTTCTTGTATCTTTTGACTGCCTAATTCCTGCTTCATCTGTTGCTTGGCGTTAGTGGGCCTTAATTTTTGTATGATTCCTCGCTAACCTGTCTTCATAGCGGTTTCATCATGTATATCCATATTTCTATTTCTAACCTTTCTTAAAAGAGAAATCTTGACTTAAGTGCATTGTTTATAAATACGTAACTCCCCGTTGTGTCTGGGATGAAGTTTAATCTCCTTAGTTTACATATATCCTTGATAACCTCTCAACTTCATGTATCACCACTACTCATTTCACAATCTGCACCTCATCAGAACTGACTTTATTATACTCAAGATTCCCCATACATAACATTCTATTCCATCTCTCCCACCCCTTGGGCCGGCTTAAGCTCTCCACCCAGTATACCAACCACCCCCCTTCTTTGCTCGCTTATTCCCACCTGTCCTCCTCTCAGAAGCCCTCCCTGGATCTCTCATGCCAGGTGAGATGGCCTTCTGTCAGTCCCCAAAGCTCCTTGTCCATACAGACATCTGTCATGGACTGGCCAATGATGCTGAAGGGATCTGTCTGTATTGGTCTCCCCACTAGATTGTTAGCTCCTCAAGGTCAAGAAGCATGCTTTGATGTGTAAGAGATACTCAGTAAATGTTCATTAAATCGACTGATTGATTCCCTGTGACCTAATTCTGGAGATCAGGAAGAAGGCCTGTTCTTGTCTGCTACAGTTCTTCGGGAAAGCTCTCTAAGCTTAGCATTTGTGGGGCGGAGAGGGAGTCTCTGGAGTATAGAGGTTGGACACACAGCTGCTAATTTAGGGACTTCTCATTGAAAAATTCCATTACTCAGACCTGACTGTGTGCTTCCTATGGGACCCTGACCTCCCCAGGTCTCCTCATCTTACAGATAGGGTAATGAGATAATGGTATTTGAATGTTTTGTTTTGTTTTGTTTTAATTCCAGTGCTCACAAAAAAAGTGTCAGTATCTCTTCCCCACTCTCCTAATATAAGCTACCTGTCTCTTTCCCT
>NW_006770074.1:772488-785280 GCF_000442215.2 Lipotes vexillifer
CTTTCCCTCCCTGGTTGTTTTCCATCCTTTGCTTTTGTTGATCTAACTGTTAAATGAGGTGAAGCATTTATTTTGAAGTTCAAATTCCTGTTCACTGATAGGTTGTAAGCACCACATGAATACCAGGCTGTTATCTGCTCACTTACAGCCCCTTCATTTCTGGACTCCTGGCCCTTGCCAGGTATCTCTAAAAGCTCTAGAAGGAGGGCCTTCAATTCCCATTCTAGTCCCATTCAGCAAAAGTGGCATCAGAGTGAGAATAGGTGAGGCTAAAATGAAGACTGTCACATTGTCCTTTCTTCCCCCTTCCCCTGGCTGCTGCTGGTCTCCCTTATCGGCTTTTAAACTCCTTGGGAGCCAGTCACCGGTCTCTTCCCAAGCAAGCTCAGCAGCGTACGCTGATGGGTGCCAGCAGTGTGCCGGCTCCAGGGGGATTCCTCTCTGCAAAGCTGCTGGCTCAGCTGGCTGTTGTCTGTTCCCCTGTTCTTCAGCTTGGAACTTTCATAGCCAGTCAAGCATAGAATTGCATCCATTCTTCTGAAATAGCTGCTGGGCCTAATCCTTCATTGGCTTGGCCAAGATCCTATTACCTGTAATTATGTCATACAGCCTGACTGGTATAGGTTTGATAGGCCTCACTGCCCTCCAGAGGCTAATGTTCGCATCCCGGGCTGGCTATTGGGATTGTGGGCAGGATAAGGTTTAGGCCCACAAGAGATTTGGCCTCCTTAGGATATATAGGAAGGTCTCAAGAAAGTAATTCTATCTCAGGGAAGAAAATCCTTTTCAGCAGAGGGATTCTTCCTTTCCCTGGACAATGGGTCCCTACTATTGTATGTAAACTCTTCCTTGACAGACTTCTGTATTTTTTCTTCCAGTTCAGTTTGGTTTTTCTTAATATTCCTTCCAGCACAAGGAAATCAGAGGTATAGTCTTTAGACCTGCCACATTCTGTTTCCTCCACAAGTAGAAGCCTTGGCAGTGCTAAGGCAGTCCCTGGCACTGGTTTTTCCTTTCCATCTTTAGTTCTAACCCACATCAGTCCCAGAGTAAAGCTGTAAAAGGCTCAAACATGACTTCCTCTTGCATCTTTCTGCTATAATAGTCCATAGTACTTACTTTGAACTTCATCTAAATTGAGGCCTAGAAGCAAGTATAGTGGGCAGTGATTGCCGCTGGAGAATGCATTTACTGGTTTGCTAACAGATCATCACTACAAACGTAAGGTCGTAAAAATCCTTCAAACAGAGCCTTGCTAAGCAGAACCCCTGCCACCTATGGTATTCAATACTATCTGCCTGTCTGACATAAAACGATGTTCTTTATGAGTCATGCCTGTGGAAGATGGCTATTGCCAGGCACATTCAACCTCCTGGTCTACCTTCTGTAGAACTATGGAGAGCCTCTGACCCGGGACAAATGGAGAATTGCTATCAGGAGGTAAGAGACTGGTGGACTCCTCAGAGGTAAAGGCGCCTGCCGGGTGAGCTGGGTGCCATTTATTTTAATTTAGATATCTCTTACCTCTTCAGTCACCCTGGATGTTCACTGCTTCTTAAGCTTTGGTTAGGGTCCGCTTTAAAAAAAAAAGGCGGGGGGAGCTAACATTCTTAATATAATGACAGAGGGCTGAAGAAAAGGGACTCAGAATTTGCGTTTTTCAGATGAAATCCCTTATTAAGTCTGTCCACTTCTTTCTGGAAGCCTAATCTGGAAATACCTTCTGACTAGCAGATCATATTTACTTTTCACACGCAAGACGGCCTCATATAGACTGCCCACTCTGTTTCCAGAAGAGCTTCACCTCAGACCCCAACACATTGGCCCACGCCCATGTAGACTGGAGTGTGAGCTTTCATGCTGGCATGTTCAGGGATCTTCAGGCCCCACGCCTCCCTTTTCTGTTTGTCCTAACTATTCCCAGACACGCCCACTGCCTGAATGTTAATAATTTCCCCTTGGAATTATATAATTCAACTGATATCATTTTAGAACACGGCTCTTAATAAACAATAGCAGGGCTGCCTGAGCTGCCCGCAAAGAAAAGCGGACTGTAGATTGCATTTGCTCTCCAGGTAATACTAACATTCTGGTTTTTCACGTGTGACTCCCCCAGGGACACAAGCCTGACTGCTCTGGTGGATGAGCCAACCTTAACCCTGCCCTCTTCTTGCCATTAGCATGCCCACTGCCTGTGTCTGTTGCCGGACTAGACGAGATCCTCTGGGTTCCAAACCTGGCTTTATAGATGGACTTCCCACTTGCCGCTCTACCCATGACAGTTTCTGGTCAGCTGAACTTAAATGGATTTTGAAAATGAAAGTGACCAGTGGTCTGTTATGAAAAGCAGTGGTGTATGAAATAAGATTATGAGCAAGCTTGAGAATTAACAGCAGAGATCCCCTAACCTGGTCTGAACAGCATGTCTGCCCATTTAAGGACATCTTTCCCTTCCTGGCCACTTAATAAAGACTCTGTTAGTAATGTGTGCACAGTCAGACCTGGGTTCTCATTCCAGGTTCACCGTGTACTGTGTGACGTTGGACATGATCCTTACCCTCTCTAAAACCAGGGCAATCTCAGTGCGTAATAGAATTCAGTATGAATGGTGCCCCTGGGGTTTTGCGGTGCAGCCGACCTGCTAAACCTAAGTGCCTCACTTATAATGAGGGCACTTGCTCTATAGGGTTACTGTGGAAATAATGTATATATGTAATGTGCCCAGCACTGGTGCCCTCGTAGTTGTAAACACTCAGTGAGCAACAGCTCACAGCATCATTTTTATTATGAATGAAAATTCTCTTGGAGGTTATCTAAAATCTAGGATTGGAACTTCACGGAGGACAAACCTCCATAGCCAGAGCACGCAGGGTGGGCTGGGCACAGGCCTGTGTGTTGGGAGCATTTAAGTAGAATCAGGGGTCAGCCAGTCTCTTTCCTACAAAGAAGATAAAAGTCAGGGTCTCTTTGCCGCTGCTTCTGCATCTTCCTGCACATTAGAACAGCTTCTTTCTAGGCAGGGTCACGTTCAGTGGAAACACTAATGCTGAGAAGTCCTGAACCTACACACAGAGCCTCTTCTAGACTTGACCGTGGACCATAGATAAGCCACCCGTCACCAAAGCGGGAAGCCAGGACTCCATACATACAACGTGGACATTTAAGAAGGAGTGGTTTGAGTATCTGTGCCATGCACTCCGACTGCCATGGGGTATTTGGAGGATGATCTGCCAACACCAAGGGCCGGCCCTCCCGTGCTTTCTGTGTACTGGACTCTGACCTTACTCATTTCCCAGTGTCACTGGGACTTGAAAATGGGGGATACAGGGATGACTTATTTAGAGCCTGGCTGGTCCGCGCTTCCTTATCCTCTGATGGTGCGGTGGTGGTCTTTCTTGTCTCCATACCACCTTACCACGACCACAGCAGTCCGATTGCCATTGAGTTTATCTGTGACGTGTGTTCAGCTGGAGGGCTGGGGGAGAGTGGGCTGCCAGGCAGGAGCTCTAAAGAAAGATCTAGGTGTTAGCCAGGATTCAAGTGGATAAGGAAAGGACCCACGACAAACCCTTTGGGACACTCATTGCAGGAAGAACAAAAGCTATCCATTGCACCAGGGATGCAAGGTCGAACTGGAAGCTGCCTCACTGTGCCCGTTTTCTTCCCAGGTTAGCATAGTGCCTTCCCCTTCTCCCTTTCCCTTCCCCTGGGACACACTGGAATTCTGTGTAATGGTCACCAGAAAAGGATCTTGGCATCGACTATATATACCCAGAGATGGAAGGTCATGCAAAGAAGACCACCAGGGCTTCCCTGGTGGCGCAGTGCTTGGGAGTCCGCCTGCCGATGCGGGGGACGCGGGTTCGTGCCCCGGTCTGGGAGGATCCCACATGCCGTGGAGCGGCTGGGCCCGTGAGCCATGGCCGCTGGGCCTGCGCGTCCGGAGCCTGTGCTCCGCAGCGGGAGAGGCCACAGCGGGGAGAGGCCCGCGTACCGCACAAAAAAAAAAAACAAAACAAAAAAAGAAGAAGACCAACAGGTCCGTCCTTCCCCAACCAGAGCCCTGCTTATGCCACTGCACTTCAGAAGTCTCTCCAGTGCTTGCAGTGCTGGGATGCCGTTACCTCTCCAGTTAAATAAATCTAAAACTACTGACCCAGGATTTTTATAGCAACACTGCAACCTTATATGAGGAGATGCAACAAATAGTCCATTACCACTGATTGGACATGGATTTTTGACCTGGCCACTTGCCACTTGGTAATCTTAGAATAGGGTCACTTTCGGAATTGGAAGATTCCTTGTAGGAGGATACTGGTATTTGCTAAATAGTCGTTGCTTATCTTCATGCCCTCTTACATGCCATGCACTCTGGCTCCTGAGCGTGGGGCCGGTCTCTCTGTTTGCCTGGCAGAGATGGCCAGAGCTCATCCTTCATCGGTTTACAGGGCTGCAGACGTGGCCATTTCCAAATGCCCAGGGTGCACTTAACCACTTCCTCTTTCTAATCTCAGCACTTCCACTCTAAACACATCAGCAGCTTTATAACTTGCATTTTATTTTGCTCTGTGTTTTGGCCCTTCAGGTATTTGTGGGAGGAAGGTGGGAGACTGGCGAACTGTGTTGTCATTGATTTCAGAATTACACAATCACACCCTGAGTCACCGTCCCTGAAGAATCACGCCAGGGCTCTCACTGCTTTCACACATGGCTTTTTATGGTTGGGTTCTGTTTTATATTTGACATGTGACTCCTACCTTGGTTTCACCATCTGCAAAATGGGAGCACTCAGCCCTGTTCCACCTGGAGAATGCTGAAAGGCATGGTGAAAGGCATGGTGGCGAGATCCCTGAGGAGCCCCTCGTCATTCCCACGTATGCAGTAAAGGGTTGCCAGGCCCTAGATGACAGATAACCACCCACAGGCTGAGGGCACTGTGTGACCTGGAGAGGAAGCTCTGGTGAGAGTTTTTTTTTCTCATCTGCATCTGAATAGTTAGACCCAGTTGATGAAACAAGAGAAGTGTCCTTCCTGGACTGAGATCGCACCATTCTTTACCTCATTGAGCTAAGCTTGGGTCATATTCCCCCTTTCCCTCTGCCATGCCATCTGCCTGTTACATTGCCTCTCACTTGGCATGACTTTGGTTCTAATAAGCGTACTTCGTAAACAGCAGCTCTCCCCAGGCACTGAAGAATTCTCTCTGTCTTCCTTAAAGCCAACTGCTTGGGCCAGGTCCTGAGAATCGGACACTACACATATGTCTTTCTGTTATGGGTTGATATGCCCGTCTGTGGTAATAGTGTGCCCTGTTTCCTGCTTCGCTGGGGAACACTGTATTTACATATAACGTCATCAAGCCTGTCTGCACATGATCCCAGGGTTCAGATCCAGCCTCTCACCTTTTGATCTTTTTGACATGTCTTTCAGCCTGGAGTGTTTCAAGGGTCAGGCTTGAACCCCGGAAGCCATTGTCTTTGTCAGTAGCAAGTATGATGCAAGATAGTTTCACCTTTATCTGCTGCCTGTCTAGTTTTGGGGGGTTTTTTTGCCAGTTGACCCAGGGGGTGGGGTGAGTACAGCGAAGCTAGAGATTACTCTCGAAGCATTTGGTTCTTGCTTCCCCATACAGAATTTTAGTCAGTTGTCGAGATAACCTAGCCAAACACCACTGAAGAATGTGGCAAAGTCAGAAATTCATGAGGCCTTGGGACCAGCAGCGCCTCGCAGTGTACAGGAGGAGAAGCCCCGTGGCTTCTGTTGAGCACAGGAGGCGCGGAGCCCCGAGGCTGTGCTCCATGGCAGCCCTGCCCGGGGTGAGGAAGGGCTCCAGTTGACACGTTCCCACGTCCCCCGAGCATCCTTCACACCCCGTGACAGGAAGACCACCTCCAGGGAGGCCCCGCGTTCTCCCACTGCCCAGACTTCTTCCATCTGTCCTCCTCCTCTCACTTCTTCACCCTCCCTCTTGTGTTTCTGTCATTTGTACGGTACCATTGAGAGGTGCTGAAGAGATCAATAGCAGTTCACCTTTTCCCTTATTGATTAAAGCGGCGGCAAGGACAAATGGCAGGCAGTCCCCATTCATTCATCATGAGCGATCCATTTCCTACCAAGCCATCAGTGACCTCTCCCTCTGCCTGTTACTTTGCTGGTCTGCAACTTGGGCTACTCTTGTTTCTGGGCTGGTATAACAGGAATGAGAGAACCACTGGGTTCGGCTTGTATAACCAAAGCTGGGTGGGGAAGGAGACTGCGGGCAGTGAGCGGGAAAAGCCTGGGGAGCCTGTTCTTTGACTTGTGGCTTTATTTGAGGGCCTGGCCACGTAGGCTGTACTCTCAGGTAGAGGCGGCGTGGCGTGGCTGCCTCCCCCAACACTTTCCTCCCCCTGTTCTCCTAAAGTGCACAGCCTGCCTTTATTACACATTTTTCTACAGAATGTAAATGGAGTACGCTGAGTGAAAAGCCCATGACCCCTGTGAACCGGCTGTTTTTGCTGTCCATGATCCTTAACTTTGGCTCAGCCCGAGGGAATTAGTGGGGTGGGGAGTGGGGGAGGAAGGGTTCTTAATGTTAGGAGGACTCTGTTTCCACCAGGGGTGAAGAATGGAGACAGTTCTTATCAGCTGCTTTCTTTCTCACCTTTAGAAACAAGCCCCAGAAGGGTGGGTGCATGTGTGCATGTGCGTGTGTGTTGTTCTGTTCTCCCTCAGTGGAAGCACCCTCTGGCTCTCACTTGGGGAAGGTGATGGAGACACCCTCCCCAGGCCCAGCCCCTTCATGACATTTCAGGCACCAAGCACTAAAGAGCTGGTTTTTAAAACCTGCGTCTCGAATGGCAAATATTATAACGTCACTCACCTGGTGGGACGCCAAGGATCTTTGAATCCCAGGGCACTTAAGAGGGAGGTTGGCCCTGACTGCAGAGGCAGCACTCGGCTCACCCAGCCTCTTTTCCCCTTGCGTGTGGTGGTGTGAATTTTGTTGGTTCTCTAGCACGTACCTTTACACAGAAGCACCTCTTGTCCACCATGCCCCGCAGGGTCGTTAAGCCCTCTCAGTCCCTCCACAGCATGAGCCAGTTCCAGAAACTCCAGTCAATAGAGTTTTGACTGCGGAGCAGCAAATGTTTGGAGGGCTGCCCAGGAGCTGCCCCTGCTCCCTAACCTGCGCCACCCGGCAGGGGGAGCCACTTACCTGAGCAGGCACTTCATGGGAGTCGCGGTTCCCAGAGCTGTGGTTGCAGTCAGGCAGCTTGCAGTCTTTCGTGTCAGCCCGAGCACAGGGCCAGGCTTCTGCAGAGGAGTACTGCCATTGCAGTCACGTATCCTGAGTGAGTGCCCAGTGGGTCAAGGTCACAATTTTGGATGCCCCTCTCCCAGTAGGGAGATTTCACTAGAAACCCAGTGCCACTGTGTCAGGTAGCTCTGCGGTCTGCAGGTGCCAGACCCGGAGAAGGCAGCCAGCTCTCTGTGAAGCTGGTTAATTACATGTGAAGCTGCCAGCAGGATGATTGTTCTTTTCCTATGGATCATTAGTAAACCATCCTGGCCTGCATAGATGGGGCGAGGGAAGTCTGGTAATTCCATCACCTTCCTCGGCTTCATCAGACAGGTCTTCCTTTCCTCGCTTTCAGTCTAAAGCTTTCAAAATGGCTGGGGAGGAGGAGAGGAGGGAAAAGAAGTTTCCACTTAATGCACGTGATTTTCTCCTAAGCTGGAAAGTGGCCCCCTGCTTTCAGATCGTCTTGGCAGCCAGAGTACGGAGGGTCCGAGGCTTGCCATGGGTGGGAAGTGCTAGTGGCTCAGCTCCTAATATATTTGCAGCAAACTACAGAACGGGCCCTGTTTGGAGACGAGGCAGCGAGTGCAGCAGGTGGCAAATAGTCCGGCTCCACTAGGGCCCTGGATGGGCACCATCTTCTTCCTTCAGCCAAGGCAGCCTCAGTTCCTGCTATGCCTGAGTACAGAAAGCACTTCTGGTTTTTTAGAAGCTTTTAGGCAAAGATGGGAGAAGGCAAAGCAAATAAAATATGGGAAACTCAGTCCAGTTAAAAACACTGCCCCGTCAAACAACCTAAAATAGAGCTTTTCCTTTGTCAGAAGAATTTAGAATAGAAATCTACATTTCTCCATAGAGCACTGAGTGCAAAAATAAAAAAGGGATTATAAATAGAAATAAGCATGACCCATTCAGCTTCCAAGGACTTGAGCATACAGCCTTCTGAATAGTGCCTTAGAGCATTTTATAGCTATGAGGCCTCTAGGCGTTATACTGTCCAATCCAAACGGTTCACAGTGGTTGAGAGCTTAGGCCGGAAGAAGGTAATCACTAGGGCACGTTCACACGGTAATTCATAGACCTACCGTCTCCACGCTCCCATTGTATTCCTGCCCTCTGCGCCTCCCAGGCAAAAGCCACTGCCACCTGTCCATCCACTTGCAGTACAGGTGGCAATAACTGGAGACTGTGACATCGGTGGCGTGTAAAAGGGAGTCAGGTGAATGTGACAGGTGGACAGAAGTGGTAAGCAATGTGTGTTCTCTACGCTCCGTTGTGAGAAAAGAACAAGAAGCTAAGACAGGAGGAAGTCCTCCGGGGCCTCTGCGTTCTGTAAGGGAGACTCGCTAGACAAGGGTGCCGAGAGAACGGCAAACAGGACGGGAAGGCCTGCCAGAGCGGGAGGAGGACAGGTGTCTGACCCACCTGGAATCGTCCACTGCTTTTCCTGACATGTGAATCGTAGAAAAGCTGTCTTTCTTGCCAAAAACTAAGCTTCACGAGAGCCCAGAAGAAGCAACCACGAGTGCCAAGTCGAGGGTTTTTTCTTTTTCCTCTGTGTGCGTGTGTTGGGGATGAGGAGGGCGGTTTACAGAATTGCTTTGCTTCGCTTTTCTCACTGAGAGAGGGGCGTAGGGGTCAGATTTCTTGGCTGGATTGCCCTTGAGCTCATTGGGGAGCTGGGATTGCCCCCCAGGCTTGAGCTCTGTGTTCTGGTCACGTTCAGGCACAGGGTAGCCCCCCAGCCGCCCTCCCAGCATCCCGTGCTCTTAGACCTGCTCCCTCTACTGTCACAGGAGGCTGATCCAAAAGCCGTGTCGTGGTATCGGGGTCTGGGCTTCACCTCTACCCTGTAGCTGAGGCAGGTCACCCATCTTGTTAGCGGTGATGTCTGCCTGTCTTTCTTGGGATTGTCAAGTGGGGGAGGAACAGATTACATTTTCCAGCAATTTAACTTTATTAACTCTGACTTTTTCCCCCTTTTTCCAAAGCACAACTAAATGGAGCTAAACACACACAAGGGCTATATTTGGTCCTGATGGTGCTGTAGAAGGGAAGGCACAAACATAGAGGATTGTCTGCTACCTAGTAAACACAGGGACGTGTCAGGGCTGGAGAATTCAGTAGTAATAATAAGCATTTATACGGTGCAATGACAACTTTGATACAGGGCATAATTTTCTGGGGATTGCTATTAACTGTGCTTCTGCCTGTGAATGGCCCCCTGGTGAGGGGCTGTGAACACCACACAGAGTTAAGCTATATTAAACATCAATTAAAACAGCGTAAAATAGAAATGGAATAAAATATGCAAAGGTCAGAGTGGCTGTGAACATGCAGACGAGAGAGGGGAGAGAGGGGTTAGGGCCTGGTGAGCCTAGGACACTGGTGGATTCATGCTCCTAGTTGCTCTAAGCTTTTGAGTTTTCAGGTTTAGAAGGTTTGCCGGAGAGTGAAGAATGGTACCCTCCAGCTTCCCTCAGTTCAGTTCTTCCCCAAAAGGGTTTCAGAAACTACTCATTGTGGCCAGTAAGAAATGAGCAGACACAACCAGGCAATCTACCAGCACTGTCTAGTAGAACTTTCTGTGAAGATGGAAGTGTTCTGTACATGTGCTGTCCAGTATTGTAGCGTCTAGTCACTTCTGGGTACTGTGTACTTGAAGTGTGGTTAGTGCAACCGAGGCACAGAATCTTTAATGAAATTTAAATAGCCACGTGTGGCTACTGGCTACCGTACTGGACACCACCAGACACTTGCCCACACTGAGCGCTCGGGAGATGTTCGGTTGGCACTCTTCCCCCTGAGCCAGTTTGCGCCTTCTCCCACACCTCACACTGTTTTTTTCCATACTTTTTTTTTTTTTTTTTTTTTTTTTTGACCCAGTCTTCTCATGCTTTTGACTTAAGCTTCCAAACTCTTTCATGAGGGTGACACGCAAGGCCAAGAGATGAGAAAGGAGAACAACGCCTGCATCAAACCAGTCAGCCTTGCCCCCTTTTCTTCTGACAGCCCAGAGTCAAGCTAATACCAGATGTTTCCCACTCTCCCAGGCAGAAAAGAAGTGAATGGCTTTGGATCTCTGGCTGAAGATCAGATCTACAGTGCTGTCACTGTCCCCACTGAACATCTGATTCAGTTGCTGAATCTGACCCTTGAGTTCCCCAGAACCTGCAGGGATTTCAGAATTCCCAGGTCATCCAGGGAACACTCACCTGAGGTCCCTGTGGCACCTGAACTGTGAAAATACCTTTTCCCATAGCCCTTTCAATACCTGTTGAATGCTTAGAATGAGTCCACTCATTGCAATGCCATAGTATAGTGGAACAAAGCACTGGACTTGTAATCAAAAACCCCATGTTTAAGTCCTGGCTCCTCCATTTACTAAATCTGTGACCTTGACAAGGATCACTGTACCTCCCTGGGGCTTCATCTTCCCCCATAAAAATGACTCGGCTAGACTGAATGACCTCTGGGTGCTGAAAGGACCTAGAAAAGAGATCCAGAGAAAAGAGCCCCTCATTGCCGTGAAGCCCTACGCCTCCACTCTGTTACCCCTTCAGGTGTCAAGCCTGCATTTAAAGCACCCCTTTCCTGAGGCCACCGAGAGGCCTCACCTGTGTCCAGTTACCACTGACTCACGCTTGGAAGTTGTCCAGCAGCACAGACACGCCCTGAGCCAGAACGGGTGGCATGCCCCGTCCCCCCGCCAATTATTGTCATACTCCTGTGCATCTTGGGGAGTCGACAACAGTCCCCGATGACTGTGGGTCATCCTCAGAGATGGTGTTTTAGCCTGCTGCGGAAGGCGGCAGGAGTTTCTTGGCTTAGGCAGTAGGTCCATAAAGAAAAGGGTTTGGGAGTTGCCTGATGCGTGCCAACCGTCCTGGCTGGCTAGTTGTTCGCCAGCCCCGTCCTCCCAGCAGTCACTATTCGCTGCTTCAGGGATTGTCCCCAGCTGCCTAGAGCCCCTTTGGAGCTGCCAACACCGCACAGCTCACAAAGGGCCCTGTAGCATCTCTAACTGAGGAGCTGGTGAGCAGACGCCCTCAATAGAGGTATTTTTAGCTGCAGTGATACAGTCTCATCTTTTTGCAGGATGTGTAGGGCTTTTTTTTTTTTAATGAAATAAGTAAGATTGAAGACTGGGGTCCCAAACCCCAGCGCCCACACCCAAGAAGTTTTGGTGCGCCCCACTCACCAGAGGCCTCATTAATCCTGCCTACAGCCAGGCGCTGAAGCTCGGAGTTGGCCCGGAATTCCAGGCCGGACAGACGTGTGCACAGGGAGGAGAACCAGAGATAGAGCGGGCCCAGTGCAGGCTGGCCTGCTGCGAGGTGCCGGGGGCCCTCTGCGCGGCTGGGGGCAGCTCTCCTTCCAAGCCTTTCAGACCTTTGAGGGGTCTGGGGGACCGAGTGAGTGGGCCTCACAGTTAGGACAGCCTTGCCTTGAACGAGGGATTCCGTTCTGTGGCTTGCTGACTTCCTAATGCTTTTGTTTTCCT
This sequence comes from Lipotes vexillifer, assembly GCF_000442215.2. Classification (NCBI taxonomy): domain Eukaryota; kingdom Metazoa; phylum Chordata; class Mammalia; order Artiodactyla; family Lipotidae; genus Lipotes; species Lipotes vexillifer. The sequence continues at coordinate 784,275 of NW_006770074.1, forward strand.
TCCTTTCATCCTGGTCTGGGACTCACCTTTTCCTTGCCTTTCTTTTTTTTATTGTATACCATGTGACGGGGGGCTGTAGGACATTTGTGGAGCTTGTGTCAGACCCCATAGAGGAGTCCTGGGGTGATGAGGCAGTGGCTCTCAGCCCCACCTGCACACTGGGATTGGGAGCTGCGGGAGGCTCTTAGGAAAGATCCTAATACCCGGGCCTCCCTGGCGCCGGATTTTTACTTTAAGTTCTCCAGGCATATTAGGTGACAGCGAGGAATAATTTTATTAGTCGTGTTAGGTGTGATAGTGGCATTGTGGTTATGTAAGAAAATGGCCGGGGTTTTTAGAGATGCCTTGCTGAAGTATGGAAGGGCAAAATGACGTCATGTCTGGGCTATGCTTTAAAACACTTCAGCAGAGAGAAGGGGGGACAGATGAACCAAATATGACACGTTCAGTAATTGTTGAGCCTGGATGGTTGGTGTATGGGAGTTCATGACAATTCTCTATTTTCAGTGTTTCACATTTTCCAAATTGAAAGGTTTTTCTAATAGTGAAAAAAAATTTTAATTAAAAAGCTCCCCAGGTGATTCTGATGCTCATCTCAGGTTGAGAAGCAGTGGTTTAAGAGATTAAATTTGGATCCCCACAGCGTGGATCAGCTCTGATTCTGGATAACCTAAGACCTTTCAGGATGAGTTCCTACAAGTATCTGGACCCCAAACTCTTGGGTAGGTGAGGAGCAGGGTGGGCACAAAGAACAAACCAGACCTGTGTCTGTAGTCAGAGTTCACAGTGGACAGCTGGACTGCTTTGCCTCTTGCACCCAGTGACCTCAGTGTCACCCAGCCCCGAGCGCTGTTGTGCCGTGCAGTTTGCCTGAGAGTGCTCCCACACTCCAGCCTGAGGACCTTGCTCGCCACACAGGAGATAGAAGACAGCTGCATTGTGACACATGCCATGGGGGTCCTGATTTCCTCCGTGTTCAACACTATTCCGAGTGGGATCCTGCTGA